>NC_140244.1:6658487-6675987 GCF_949987555.1 Borostomias antarcticus
TTTGGATTTGTGTCTCTGGTGGGGTACTTTAGCATTTAAGGAGGGTAAGCTGATCGTAGTACTGTACTTAGGGGGTACTTGGCGCACAGTAGTACTGTATTAATCGTAGGAAAATATGACAAGCCACATCACCAGAACTAACCCTAACCCTGACATAAATGTACCACAATATTAAATCACTACATATAAAATACTGGTGGTGGTGTCGACTCTTCAGGCACAGCCTGGGGATGGGTAGGTTACAGGGCCTATGGGATCTGTAGTTTATGAGTGTTTGATTTGTAGTTCATGAGTGCGTATTGTGCTCAAGGTCAGCCGAATACTGTGGTGAAGATGTAGGTTTTCCTCTTTGTGTGCACATTGAAAGGGCTCTTTGACTTGTTTGTGAGTGAACAATGTGTTCTGGTTCTTTTTGTTGATAAACTATCATGTGAAAAGGACCAATGTGTATTCCAGGCACATTGTTCTATTCGTAGCAATTACTGATAAAACTGAAGATATGCATTGTTTTGTAAAACACTTTTAAAGAGTTGTGTTAAACTAAAGATAAAAACCAACTGGCTTTTACCTCGTCAGGGATTCCTGAGAAAAAGAAAAGATCAAGTTATTAGGTTCATTCTATACCAATGGTATTTAAATATTAGCACATAGCTGTTTGTCTTTGCACAGGTAACTGTATAGTGCTTTTGTTTCTCATTTTTCTATACAGATTTTTGTGTATTAAGGTGAGACAATTTTGTACTTTTTTGTGACTGTGTGTATGGTTTAGTGAACTCTATATTTGTCATTTACACCTCACCTTACAATGCTGGGACTGAAAGAATAGGAAAAGAAAAAAATAAAGGGAACTTTTTCAAGGTGCACTGTTCCTCTGTTTGCAGGTACTGTATGAAAAGATGAATCCAATGGTAAAGAAGCAGTTCCCAGAGAAACCCCTGTTAATTTAGAAACGCCTGCTAACCTGAACATGTTGATTTACTTTCCATCATACTGCTATAATTATTATGATTGCGATTACTACTATTAATGTTCTTAAAGATGTATTAAGATAAAAGATATGTAAAATATGTACAAACGTATGGAAAGAACCATGATAATGTTCTCTACTTGAAAGTCTTGATATTGCTCTGTAATGTTTTTATTCAGTAAACATGATTTCTCTTAGTAGCAAATGCTTTATTATATATAACCCTCTAGGTTTTGTATGAATACATTTTTTGTATTTTTCCATTTTATTTTGGCCTTGAATTTATTTGAATCGATACTGATATTTTATTTTCTAACAATTATTACTGAATAAACTTAAACTGAAATTCAGTTCCTCAAGCATTTTATTGGACAAATTTTGGTTTGTATCCGTCAGGATGTTTCATATTTACTGTTTAGCCACAATACATTTCACAAATATAAAACAGGTAAACTCTGTTATTGTCTATAGAAAAAATCACATTCTAACCAGTTTCCACACAAACTACAAAATATTTGCTGTATTCAGGATGAGTTGACAAATGCAAAGAGGTGAAGGTAAACATCCACAGCAGTGGTACCAACAATGGCTGCTCTATGTAGATATTCCTAAGGTTGAGACTTTGTTGTTGACAGGCCCCAGCGAGGCCTCCAGCGTCTGGCTCTCTGACCCCTCATCCTCTGACCCCTCATCCTCTGTGGACCTCTGTATCCTCCTCTCCTGAACTGGAGAGGAGGATACAACATCGTTAACAAAACCAAGGCAACCCTCCTCACTAAGGTTCATCCACATACTGTAGCCTACAGTAAGAGGATCATACAGACGGGCACCACCATTGTTCACCACAAGAGGGCGATGGCGTTCTAAAAATCTTCATCATCCTGAAACGCTTCCACAATTACTTGTGTATCTAGTTTCAGGCCTTTATAAACTCTTCTCTATTTCACACAGTATCTTTTATTTATTTTATTCCTCGCGTATTAGTCTATAATGTTAAGTTAGTTATAATTTCTCTTTGAGAGATTCAGTGTTGATTTCACACCTGCTCGTTGAGGAGGATGTAGATGATTGGGTTGTAGGCGGTGCTGCTCTTGGCCAGGTAGACAGGTACGGTGTCCAGCAGGGGGCCGATGGCCACGCCCGGGCTGAGGACGGTCAGGAGAGCCAGGCTGGCATAGGGCAGCCAGCTGACCAGGAAGGCCTGGACCATCAGCACACCACCATGCGGGCCCTGCTGACCTCAGCCCTGGCTGCGACACCTCCGCTGATACGGCCCCGCCCTGACACCTGGAGGACAACCAGAGAAGAGCAGTACTGCACACATACACACACACATGCACACACACACATGCACACACGCACACACACACACACGCACATACAGACACCAGCACAGTACTGTACACACACACATGCACACACACACATGCACACACACACGCACACACACGCACATACACACACCAGCACAGTACTGTACACACACACACACACACACACACACCAGCACAGTACTGTACACACACACACACACACACGCACATACATACACCAGCACAGTACTGTGTAGACACACACACGCACACACACACACACACACCAGCACAGTACTGTACACACACACAGAGAACTCTCAGATTCACTTCTACTCTATTCTGAGGTCCAGCCTGCCAGACAGGCACCACACACACACGCACGCACGCACACACGCATGCACGGGTCAAACAAACAAGAATGCCTCAGACCACACAGGTGGTATTCCTCTGGGCGTCTCCCTACTTGGCTGAGCACCTGACGCGTGGCGGAGGAGGCCTCACCTGCCGTAGCGTCCACAGGAGCGTAGCGCAGGAGCCCACCATGACGGCGAAGGGGACGGCAAAGCAGAGGGCCAAGTAACACAGGACGTAGGAGACGTTCCCGGGCTCGCGGCCGCGCCAGTCGGGCGCGCACGAAGTCCCCACGCCCCTCCGGTTCGTACCGACCCCACCTGAACAGGGGCGGGGCGTTCCACACCAGCGACCACAACCAGGACAGGGCCACGCCCCAGGACGCGTGCTTGGGCCTGGAAGGTGAATCTTCCCAGAGGCCTGGACACCACGAACATCCTCTCGGCAGCGGTCAGCGCCACGGTGTGGAGGGTCGTGATACCTGCAGGTCAGCACACAGCACCTGGTCACGCACACCTTGTTACTCGAGTGGCATCCCAGATAGCAAGCGGATCTGGGCCATATACAGGCCAGATCTGGCCCTTGTGGCTTAGTTCCGGCCCATATATGGCCCAGAATCATTACACATCCGCTTGCTATCTGGGATGAGAGTCAAGACATATTGGGAGAGGACTGTGGGAAATGTGAAAAACGATGGGATTTGAACCCATGCCAACCAGCATTGTTGTGTGTTTGTGAAGAGGCTGTGTTGGGGCTGTTATGTTTGTCATGATGGAGGTTTTTTTTTCAGAATCAGAATCAGTTTATTGCCATTGTAGTTTTTCAACATACTAGGACTTTGCTTTCGGACGTAGTGCATAACATTGAGACAACATTGGACAGGGTTCCGGGACAAGACAGGACTAGTTGTTTATTGCCTTTATACTAACTTTTTCACTTAGGCCCCATCCACACGCACACAGATATTTATGAAAACATACTTTTTTCTCTGCGTTTTGGCCTCCCGTCCACACGTACACTGAGTTTTTGGTCACTGAAAACGGATCTTTTTGAGGACGCGAAGTTCTGTAAAGGCGATCTGTAAAAACTTGTGGGGAGGGGTAAAACTGAGTTTTCGGGTCTCCTTTGCGCGCTGTTCTCTATTGCGCCAGGAACAGTCTGAGCAGAACAATGGCGGCTATATACAGGACTCTTTATATTAGGTCCATGTTGCTAGGCTTGATTAATGCATTAGAAATCAACCTAGCTTTACTCCACCACCACACCGCTGAGAGGAGGCAAATAAATATACGGCGCAAATAGTTTTTATTCCAACTCTCTGTAATGTTGCCAGGTCCAAATTAGGACTGTGCTGGACCAGGCCCGGCTGAATCAAACCTTAAAGCCTTTTTAACTCCGTCCTTTTCCTTTCCTTTTCTTCCCTGGATGGTGGTATTTTCCAAAAATCTATTGGTGTGGACGATGTTTTTTATTTTATTTAAAAACCGGAGCGGCTGAAAATGCGTTTTTAGAAATATCCGTGTTCGTGTGGATGTGGCCTTAGTGTTCAGAAATGGTGTGGGAGATTTCGATTGAGTGGATGGCCTTGTGAGACTAATGTAATTCTGCCTAAAGATGTTTATTTGTATTTTTATTACAGGACCTGAGGGGGAGGGGTCTTTAATCAGCCACATGGTGACACACACATTACACACAGTGACACACACATTACACACAGTGACACACACATTACACACAGTGACACACACATTACACACAGAGACACACATATTACACACAGTGACACACACATTACACACAGTGACACACACATTACACACAGTGACACACACATTACACACAGTGACACACACATTACACACAGAGACACACACATTACACACAGTGACACACACATTACACACAGTGACACACACATTACACACAGTGACACACACATTACACACAGTGACACACATTACACACAGTGACACACACATTACACACAGTGACACACACATTACACACAGAGACACACACAGAGCACATGCAACTTCAGGAGTCGCCGGTGGAAATTGTCCCCTGCATTTCTCCCATCCCAGCCGTCCTCCTCCAGGGGCAGCCAGGAGCAGTGGGCAGGGTCATCAGTGGCGTCTGGGGACCAGGTCAAAGCGCTCAGTCCAGGTCCTGGTCAGGGACCGGACTGAAGAGCATCTGTTCTCCTGCATGTTTCTCATATTGTGTTCTTTTGGAAGGAACCCCTTGTGAACACGGAGAGAACATGCAAACTCTGCACAGAAAGGCCAGGAGACCTTCTTGCTGTGAGGCGACGATACCAGGTCGATACTGTCTTCTTTACATAACAGTTATATTAATTTCTCCTCAGGAATAACAGCTTCTTTTTTATTATTTTATCATGGCATTTCTGCTTTATTAGAGATAGAACAGTGGAAGGACAGACAGGAAAGGTGGGAGAGAGAGAGAGAGAGAGAGAGAGGGGAAGACATGCAGCAAAGGGCGTGGGCCGGATTCGAACCCACGTCGCTGCGGTAAGGACTAGCCTTTACACGGTAAGCACCCCAACCCATTGAGCCATAAATATTTATTCATTTATTTATAGCCTTTATTTAACCAGGTAAAAGCCCATTGAGACAATGGGTATCTTTTTTTACGGGCAATGGCAATGTAATAACCCAAGAGTATTTTCTAACATTCCTAATCAGAGAAAAGGAGAACTACATGAACGCAGAAACATACAATAGGCTTACTGCAAATCAAGTAAATTAAATAATTAGATCACCCATTTAAAAAAAAAAATCAGATTAGTTACCTTCCTTGATAGTATACTAAAGTTTATAGCACTATAGTCTATGTACAATGGGAAACTGTTGTCCGAGCATATGAATCAAACACAAAAATATAGCTGGATTATCTCTTAAAGTCGCACATAAACGGACGTTCGAGATCATCTAACTTCCGTAGTTTGACTAAAGCTATGAGGGTGGGACATATGTTTAGAGGAATTTGATTGGAACATTGACCAGTGGACGGGTTTTAAGAACTTTAGACAGATTCGATAGAAGTATAGCGTTGATTGACGGGTGGATGTCGTGAGATTATTGGCCTAAAATCTAAGGTACCTGTTGTCGTAATTGCACGTGACTTACCGCTTTCCAGGAAGTAAGAAATTATATACTTTGATATAAGATTACAACAAAAGTAGAATTTTGTAAAAAAAAAAAAATTACATACTGTACATCGTTGAATAGGTGAACACTATGACCAATTATGTGAACAGAAATGGGACAGAATGCTTTTTTCATTTCTGTGCGACTTTAAAGTTAAAGTTTCAGTAACGACAGTAAAAGTTTATTTCCCTCACCAGCCAGGGAGACGGTGAAGCCCTCGACCACGCAGCCCGTCCTGCCCGTGGACAAGCGCCCCGCGGCGTTGTTGACCACAGAGAGCACGCCTCCGATCAGCGCCGAGCCCGGGTGGGCCGCCGCCATGTTCACCAGCGCGTAGTTGAGCGGACGCCGCAGCCCTTTGTTGACAAGCGACACGATGATCACCGTGGCGTTCAGGACAATGGCGGGCCCCGTGAACAGCGCCATGACAACGGCTAGTGCCATAAATCCGGCACGGGGTAGAATCTCCTCGCCGTCAGGAGCCGTGAGGTCAGCTGAGGCGTTGAGTATGGAGGTTGAGGCAGGGGGATACATGAGTGATGGGGTCAGGACACACAGACACACACACACACACACACACACACTGGGAAAGAGAATATCGGTCCCAGAGCCACACAGCTGCTCTCTAGGGGATAACGTATGGCTGAGCTTAGGTGACCTTAGTCTGGTCGTAAGTCCTTCAGATCCACACTATACAAAAAGTAATTTCTAATGCAGGTGATGATCCTTGACCCCCGACCCCCCCCCCCCCCCCCCCCCCCCCCCCAGCCTCAATCCCCTACCCCCACCTCACCCCGGACGGCTGAGGAGTACTACGATTCCTAAGTGACCTCATATGTTCAGTACGTGCAAGTCAGGTTACAGGATGACCGGGACTTTTAGCCCCACTTACATCTAAATACTGTAGGTGTGTCTCAGGGAAATGGTCAACAGAATTACAGGATAGTAATCTCTCTCTCTCTCTCTCTCTCTCTCTCTCTCTCTCTCCCTCTCTCTCTCTCTCTCTCTCTCTCCCTCCCTCTCTCTCTCTCTCTCTCTCCCTGCTGATGTCCAGTCTCCCTGAAGCAGACACCATGCTGACGCTGTCACATAATGCCTTTTAGACACTGTTCAGGTGTTTTGTTGAGGCAGTCGTCAGTATAAAAAAATGACAGTGCGCCTTTAAAGACAGTGTAGTAATATTTACCTAGTGCAATATTTAAATAGTGCACAGCTGTCGGTTCATTACAGTAATCATTTCAGAAGATCTAGATTCATAATCACCATTTAATGACTGTAGGGATATGATCATCTTTGACTCATTTGAATGAATGGAAAATGACTAATTTGAATGCAAGACTTGGCTTTCTATTTCTCCCCAAACAAGATTTCTAATTCGGATCGAGTCCCACTCCCTTCCCTTGTACTTGGTGTTTGCCTTCATGACAACGGTTCGGTTTTATCCAAAACGATTTACAAAGAAGGCCCCATTCACTCGTTCACATACCAATGGCGGCAGCTGCCATGCAAGGTGCTAGCCTGCTCATTGGGAGCAATTCGGGGTTCAGTGTCTTTGCCCAAGGCACTTCAACGTGTGGACAGGAGGAGCCGGGAGTCGCAGCGCCGACCCTACGATCATCGGACGACCCCGCTCTACCTCCTGAGCCACAGACGCCCCCTCATTGATCATCACCTGAGCTCTGGGGGCAAAGCTGCTTATCTAAGCCCCCTTTCTGTTTCCCTAGGCAGCTCTGAGAGATAAAACTGGAGACGAATGCTCGTTCCGTCACTGGGGGACTATGGGACTGTAATTTCAAAGTAGAATGTCTGTGTGTGTGTGTGTGTGTGTGTGTGTGTGTGTGTGTGTGTGTGTGTGTGTGTGTGTGTGTGTGTGTGTGTTTTTGCATGCGTGTGTACAGTATGTGTGTGTGTTTGGGGGGTGGGGTTACTGTATGTGTTTGCTGGCTAAAGGAGAGATCAGAGAAAGGCCTTGAGAAACCAGATATTTCAGGTAGTCTATAAAGCAGCTGCCGGTTGATCTGTGTAAGCTCTGGGTGTTAGTAACCAGAGAGCAGACATCGGCCATGTGACCTTTATGTGACCTTCTAAGAGGATTATGTTTCATTAAGTCAAGACAGAGATTACTTCTGTTTGGGTCCTGGCTTTAAGTGGCGCCAGGATGAATCTTCCTCTGATTAAAATGAAGAGGCATCCAATACCTAGACTTGTCTACTTTTTCAAAGTGCCAAATCAGGGCTCTGTGTGAACATTATTGTGTGGTGGGCATATAATCTGTTGTGGGTGCAGAGAAAAATGTCTTGGAAAAACGTGCAACCAGCTGCACAAAGCATTCCTTTTTCGCAGACAAAATCTCTCAAATCAGCACCCTGGACAGCTCCTGCCGACTGCGACAGAGGACCGAGGTAGACAGGACCGTGGCCAGCACCATGGAGAGGGCCCAACTGCAAGGTTTTCAAACGTAGCTCCATCTTAATGACTAAAGACAATTCCTGTAGACCCGTGGGCACTGTAGGCCTACTTGAAAGGTCAAAAGGTGTAAATTAAATCACTTCTACACTACTGTCTAAAAAGTTCAACGGTCTAGACATGTGTTCTGCCGTTGCCAATACAAGCCTCTTGGAGATAGACGATATCTCTTACACTATATATCTTACACTAAATGTGTAGGAATCAAGATTCGTAGTTAAGTCTAAGCCCAGCTTTTATTTGCAGTCAATAGTTAATTAAAGTATCCTCCACGCGCCAAATGCGATTGGGGCCCGGAACGAGCGGACAGCGCGTGGCGGGACCGCGGTAATGGTTGATACTGTCCATCACCGCGCGCCTTATCGGCACGTTCCAGCTTAGAAGAGGCTCCTCGCGCCTTTGATATACGATGTAATTACTAAGCTAATAATGGCTTCGCGCCCAAACGCCGCGCGTGTGGCGGGGAGATCCATCAGCCCGTTGGCCGCCCTGACATCATTATCACGGGCTAATCAGCGTTTAGTAAAGGGGGAGAAACGGACCGAGGAGGACGGGGAGAGTTCGGAGAGGAGAGGTCTGTCTTAAATCAAAAAACATAGCGAAAGACAAACTTCTAGCACTTAATAGCCTGCAATTGGACATTGTGAAAACGGGTGTGCGTGGTTTAACACTGGCTGAAAGAACGAACGTGTTTTAGTGGTGGTCTTCCATCGTCTTCCTGCAGTCTCGGTCCAGTCTCGTGGGATAGCGTCTCATCCGGATGCTTATTCTGGTGTTGAATCCGCCCGGCGCAGAGCGGGCGGTGCGGCAGCATCCACAGCTAGAAGCAGGTCAATGCTATTTTCAGTCATCTGGAAGTCTGCTGCGAAAATAATGAAGGAGTAGTGGGCTCACTCTCGGAGAAGAATGCCGCTTTTGCCGAGATTTGCAAAGCAAACGATAATTGTATAGGCTACTACACATCACCAGTGGTGTCTTTCTGGGCTCGAGCGCGCGGTCAGCCATCCGTCCCGCGCGCTGCCACGAGTAAACTCGTAATCATGCGGGTGCATGGGCACGCGCTCGAGTGAAAGTTTCATATCTTCCGCCTTGCCCTTTTGCTCATTTTTAGGAGATTAGATAAAACACGTACCACACGTGTAATTTCAATCCGCACACTGGTGTTTCTCCCTGCAGGCGACGTTGTCCCTCCACGCTCTGATTATAGCCGAGACTCTGTTTCGAGGTGTGGGACTGAAGGTTCGGCTATAAGATTAAATTAGGAAATTATTTGTGAAACAATCTTTCTGTCTATCGTGTGAAATGAAATTAAAAACAGTACCTGCATTACAGGCAAGCCTACTATCTGACATGGAGACTTGAAGTGGTGAGCTCCCTCTATCTCTCTCTCCATCATCCTCTCTCTCCTTCCCCCTCACTCCCCCCCCCCCCCCCCCCCCCCCCCCCCCACTCTCTCTCTGCCCTCTGGTGACGTGGGGACCAGTGCCGATGTTCACAGGTCGTCCCTCGCTTCCAGCGCGCAGGTCGCAGTGACAACTGACCCCTTGGACGGGGGGACCGGGGGAGGGGAGACAGCGCGAGTATGTTCTGGCAGTAAACGGCTGCTATTGCGCGGAGAGCGTTTTGGGGGGACTTCAGAGGGAAGCTCGCGCGATTGGCGAGTGTTTTTTTTTGGACCGGGATCCGCTCCGTCTCGAGACAGACCTCCCGAAGATGCTGTGGAGCTGGAGGATCCTATTTGCGCACGTGTGCTGCGCCAGCTTCCTGCTGTTCTGGCTGATGCTGGGCGCCACCGTGCTGGACGCGGCGGGCTCGCGACAAGGGATCCCTCTGTCCGTGTGAGTGGGACGTGATATGCGATTAAAAAATAATGTGGAAAAAAATAGCCTACAAAATAGACTATGATCATATTGTTTATTATTTAGGGATTCGTATCTGCTGTTACATCAGTAGGCTGCTGCATTTAAATTAGGTCGGAAACCACATTTAAAGGGGTCAAATTGAGGGGGGAAATCGTAGATGAAGTTTGAAAAATGACTACTCAACACCTAGGCTATACAATGCGATCTGCTAATTTCAAATGTAATAGATCCTATCTGGATCTTGGATCAACAATATTTTAGCCGGATAAGCCTTCGACCTCCTAAAGTTTATGAAAGCGGAAAAACTATCTTAGTATAAAACCCAGAACCTATATTATGCACATGGTGTTACCAGATAGCTATATTATATATTTTCGTTAAAACTATTCAATGATGAATATTACGGTAGCCTACAGTACATCTTGTGTAGCTAAGAAACCAATGGTTAGCATACTTTATAAAAACAACAATATGACTGATTTTATATTTTGGTTTTGTGGATTTATGGCACTCGATATTGCAAAGCATCAAAATGCTGTTTGCTCAACATCGTAGCCTGCATTTCTCTGTAACGAGATGCTACAGTAGATTTTGGAGAAGAAGAAAAAAAGAAAGAAATAGTGTAAAACTTGTTGCAAATCTTTACAGCCGTTACAGGCACCACATAGCCCATAATTATAGTATTTTAAATGAATATATTCAAGTGTTGGCTAGGTCAGAAATTGAACAAACTGATATTGCATTTTTAGCATGAAAATATGGTTTTATGATCAGACATCTTTTGGGTTCATAATGATGTTGAAGTCTTTGACATAAGAACCCTGAATGATTTCAACAGGCAGACAAATGAGTGGAATCTCTCTTATCTCTAATACTGATGCCCTTTGTTGAAGCGCTGTCAGATGTGTTTTTGTTCCAATACTGTTAGATGTGTCTTATTGTTCCAATAGCTGTGTTTCTATGTTCCAGGGTCAAGCTCTGGGCATCAGCTTTTGGTGGCGAGATTAAATCCATCTCTGCAAAGTACTCTGGCTCCCAGCTTCTACAGAAGGTATCCCTGTCACACACACACACACCCACACACACACACACACACACACACACACACACACACACACACACACACACACACACACACACACACACACACACACACACACACACACACACACACACACACAGAGCTGCTCCAGATGGGTTACCTTTCTCTCCTCATTCCTCCTCACACACCTTTCCACACTCACTGTCTCATACCATCAGTCTCTCTCTCTCTCTCTCTCTCTCTCTCTCTCTCTCTCTCTCTCTCTCTCTCTCTCACACACACACACACACACACACACAATGGTTGCTGGAACTTTTGTGTCTCAGCTGAATACTTATGCGTTGTGTCAAAGACTCAGGTGTGTGGATCAGATGCTCAGCTGTGTGTGTGTGTGTGTGTGTGCACACGCGTGTGTTTGCGTGTGTATGTGTGTTTGTGTGTGTATGTGTGTTTGTGTGTGTGTTTGTGTGTGTACTGTACAGTGTGTGTGTGTGTGTACTGTACAGTATGTGTGTGTATGTACTGTATGTGTGTGTGTGTTTGCATGTGTGTCTGTGTGTTTGTGTGTGTGTTTTTGTGTGTGTCTGTGAGTGAATATGTGTATGAGAGTGTGTGTGTGTATGTGTGTTTGTGTGTGTACTGTAAAGTGTGTGTGTGTGTGTACTGTACAGTATGTGTGTGTGTATGTACTGTATGTGTGTGTGTGTTTGCATGTGTGTGTGTGTCTGTGTGTGTGTGTGTGTGTGTGTGTTTGTGTGTGTGTGTACTGTGTGTGTGTGTGTGTGTGTGTGTGTGTGTGTGTGTGTGTGTGTGTGTGTGTGTGTGTGTGTGACACAGCCCATTAACCCCAGCACTGTTTCCGCTCTCATCTCATCTCAGTTAACTCTCTGGAGTCAAGAGCTTCAGCCTGGGGAAACGAACACGACAAGGAGACAAATTGAATAAGAGTGTGTGTGTGTATGTTATGGGGGGGGGGACACAGGGTGATAGAGAGAGAGAGAGAGGGGGGGGGGGGATGAGAGAAAGAGAGAAAAAAGAGGTTTAGAGGAGATTTTTGATGTCCAGAATAAGTTGACCACATGGTGGCAGAAGTGGGTTTACCAAGGTGACGCTGTAGGATCCCTATTAACGTTCATCAGTACCATCTGTGGGGCCGGTGCATCTTACCTGGTGGATATTAGCTGTATGTGGTGTAAGTGTACTCATGCTGCAGGACTATGCGCCTGTATGTGGGCTGGTGCCGGCTCTCTCCTCAGTACCAGCAGTGCTCACTGACTGCAGTGCTAGTAGAGCCACACTGTTCCCTTCTGCTCTGTCAACGTGCTGCTCGTCGATTGAAAACTGAATTTGAAATTGAAATTGAATTGAATTTGAGATTGAAATTTACTGAAAAAATATTTGTTGCCTAGACCGATTTGAATGGCCTGTATTGAAATGAATTGTACTGGAAATCAGGGATAATCTGAGCAGAAGAGAAGCTGGTGTGCTACAGTAGGTTTACATATACAGTATACAGTGAGGGCATGTGTGCTGTAGGTGGTATGCAGTACAGTGTGTGTGTGTGTGTGTGTGTGTGTGCGTGTGTGTGCGTGTGTGTGTGCGCGCGCGCTGTTTAGGTGGTGTGTTAGGTTATTATCTATACAGTGGGTGTGTGTGTGTGCTATAGGTGGTGTGTTAAGTTATTATATATACAGTGAGTGTGTGTGCTATAGGTGGTGTGTTAAGTTATTATATATACAGTGAGTGTGTGTGCTGTAGGTGGTGTGTTAGGTTATTATATATACAGTGAGTGTGTGTGTGCTATAGGTGGTGTGTTAGGTTATTATATATACAGTGAGTGTGTGTGCTATAGGTGGTGTGTTAAGTTATTATATATACAGTGAGTGTGTGTGCTGTAGGTGGTGTGTTAGGTTATTATATATACAGTGAGTGTGTGTGTGCTATAGGTGGTGTGTTAGGTTATTATATATACAGTGAGTGTGTGTGCTGTAGGTGGTGTGTTAGGTTATTATATATACAGTGAGTGTGTGTGCTGTAGGTGGTGTGTTAGGTTATTTTATATACAGTGAGTGTGTGTGTGCTGTTTAGGTGTTGTGTTAGGTTATTATCTATACAGTGGGTGTGTGTGTGTGCTATAGGTGGTGTGTTAAGTTATTATATATACAGTGAGTGTGTTCTGTTTAGGTGGTGTGTTAGGTTATTATATATACAGTGAGTGTGTGTGCTCTTTAGGTAGTGTGTTAGGTTACTATACTGTATATATACAGTGAGTGTGTGTGCTGTAGGTGGTGTTAATGGTAAACGGTAAATGGGCCGCACTTATCACATACATTCACACCAATGGCGGCTGCTGCCATGCCAGGTGCTAGCCTGTTTGTGTGTCTTGCTCAAGCATACTTCCACATGGGACCAGGAGGAGCCGGGATTCGAACCGCCAACAACTGCTGAATGACGCGCTCTACCTCCTGAGCTACAGCTGCCCCCTGTTAGGTGTATTGTATATACTGTACAGTGAGTGAGTGAGTGAGTGTGTGTGTGTGTGTGTGTGTGCGTGCGTGCACTGTAGGGTGTGTTACATGTATTATATATACAGTGTATAGAGTATAGAGTGTGTGTTTGTGTGAGTGTGTTTGTGTGTGTTGGGGTGTATGTGTGTGTGTGTGTGTGTGTGTGTGCGTATGTGTGTGTGTGTGTGTGTGTGTGTTTGTGTGTTTGTGTGTAGATGGTGTGTTCTGCCACTGTAAGTGTACAGTATACCCACCAGTGACGAATGATGATGAATGGGCAGATAAATATCCTCATCCAGCACAATTCATCAGCCTCTCACTGTGTGCATGTATGTGTGTGTGTGAGAGAGAGAGAGAGAGGGGGAGAGAGAGAGAGAGGGAGAGAGAGAGGGAGAGAGAGCGAGAGAGAGAGAGGGAGGAGAGAGAGAGGGAGAGAGAGAGAGAGAGAGAGAGAGAGAGAGAGAGTGAAAGAGAGACAGAGAGAGAGAGAGAGAGATAGAGAGGGAGAGAGAGAGAGAGGGAGAGAGAGAGAGAGAGAGTGAGAGAGAGAGAGGGAGAGAGAGAGAGAGCGAGGGAGAGAGAGGGAGAGAGAGAGAGAGAGAGAGAGAGGGAGAGAGCGAGAGCAAGAGAGAGAGAGAGAGAGAGAGAGAGAGAGAGAGAGAGAGAGATAAGGAGGCCCTCAGCTTAGCTCTGATCTGGTGCAATACTCCCCATTAACTCTGCTAACACTGCACACTCTGCTGCACCGGCCAAACACCCCACAGCTGCTATGCATGCCGTTGTGTGCGTGTGTGTGTGTTTTGTGTATGTGTTCGCATGTGCACGCGTGTACAGTATGTGTGCATGTGTGTAGGTGCGCGTGTGCATGTGTCTGTGCGTGTGTGTGTGTGCATGTGTACATGTTTGTGTGTGCGTGTGTGTGTGCGTGCATGGGTGTGTGTGCGCGTGTGTGTGCGTGTGTGTGTACATGTGTGTGTGTGTGCGTGTGTGTGTGTGCGTGTGTGTGTGCGTGTGTGCACGTGTATTTATACAGTTACCGGCTTGTCCGTACCTCCATCCCCTGTCGTCTCACTAACGTACCCGGCCGTATTCCCGAGAAACACCTTTTCAGCACGTGTTTGATTTTGCGGAGTAAGCACCCCCGCACTCACGGAGGTGTGACGGAGGAGCGCCTCTCCGCCCGGGGAACCAGCGAGGCGGAGAAACCCAGGCTGCTGGCTGGGGGGGAAGGGGGGGGGAGGAGGTCATTAAAGACTGGTCATTAGATGTTTCATGGTGGATTAGCTGAGTTCTTGAGGTGGGGGGGGGGCGGGGGGGTGAATGAGTCTCCACGGCGACCGGCTGGCTCCTCCCAGGTCCAGTCTAGCGGTTCAGCCCTGGATCACTCATTACTTTAATCAATAGTCCTGATCAGAGCGTGATGGGAGATTGGGTTTATAGCCTCCCCCGCCTGATAACTGGGGTGGTGAGAGGGAGGGGGGTGGGAGGACGGGCGTGAAATGAACTGTTCCGCTCCACCACTGCTCACACTCTTCCTCTCACTAGGTAATTTGTCGCCTCGTGTACCGGGATTTGTGTTCTGTGTGCTGATCGAGTGTGTGTGTGTGTGCGCATGTGTTTGTGTGTGTGCTGAGGAGGGGGGGATGGGGGGCGGGGGGTAAGACACAGAGAGAGAGACAGAGACAGAGAGAAAAAGAGACGTGTGTTTAAAAGAGAAGTGTGTGTTTTTAATAACATGTTTGTGATGTGGGATAGGGTTGAGAGATTTAAAGGCTCGCGTTGTTTGTCTTTGTTGTGTTAGCTGGTGGGTGGGGGCTTTGTTTTGTTGGGCTTTGTTCTGTCCCGATGCAGGTGCAGTGTATCCAGCAGAATCAGCATTATGTGAAGTGTAGTTCATTATCCAAAACCGTCCGAGCGTGACACGTTATTACCATTCTCACGAGCGTCGACTCCATTTCAATTACCCTCCAACCGTGCGTGGCCCTCAGACTCAGCCCCGCCCCCAACTCCCTGCCCACCCGGTCCCGCCAATCAGAGAGAGAGAGACGCAGCTAGTCAGCCAATTACGGAGGCGAGATACAGCGTATCAATCATTGGCTGTAAGAGGATGAGTCTTATCAGCCAATCATCGGAGAATGGCTGCTGCTTGTCAGACGGTCTCCGAGACGTTGCCAAGGCTTGTTGAACTCTGTGAGGGTTCGCGTGCTGGGATATGAGAAGTGCTGTCAGTTCTTCTTCGTGGAAAAGCGTGTGAGGAGATACCACACGGGCCTCTCTCACAGTCTGTAGGCCTACAGTAGAGTTAACCCTCGTGGTTTCTTAAACCACACAGATCTAATTGAGTGCAGGTTTAAAACCCAAAACATCACTCCAGACCACTCACGCACAAATCCAAGTGATATTGATTTCCAAAAAGAGTCAGATGTTTTTTTTAAACACGCATACAGTCCCCCACGCACACTAGCGAGGCTTAAATGGTTTTATTAATACGCTTTTAATTATCATGATCATGATGTGCCTGGCAGCAGAAAATGTAGGCCTATCTGTTTAATTGTATGTCCCCCAAGGTCTGGAAAATGAATTATCCTATATTCCGAGTTAAGAGGTTTGATATCAGTAGGCTAGGTATCAAAAGAGAATGGGCTCAAATATATAGCCTACGCACATTTAGCTCTTTATTTTTTTTTTCCATTCCCAGAAATACAAGGAATTTGAGAAGTCTGTTAGGGTTGAAGAAATTGATGGCGTGAGACTGGTGAAAAACTTGGCGAAGAAGATGGAGGAAATGTTCCGGAGAAAGGCGGAGGCCACGCGGGTGAGTCTCCTCGTTTTATCTGCCATGACGTCCTTTTTAAATTGATGACGCATAAAGCAAGTGTTTTTCCCCATAGGCCTATCAAGGTATTGCCAAACTAAAATAGAGGGCTCAAGGAGGCTAGTGAAATATAGGATGGAAAACATGACAATTACTTTGGACCTATTTAATGTGCCTGTTTAGGCTATATAATTATCAACAATGTGCCTATTATTATCACTGTACATATAGACTACCAATATATAGGCCTAGCAAAAGTATGATATTTTATAGCCTAAGTCTTTTAGAAATCATTAACATTTCTCCTCTGAAAGCTTTAGAGTTAATGGTATTGTGGGGCCTGTATTGCTATTCAGGTGTGAAGTTTGTCGCGGGTGGTAATTAGGCTACAGAATGGGTGTCATGCATTTTATGTGGCGGGTGCCCCCAGGCCTACATTCTTTAAGCGCATACTTTTCTATGATCCCGTCCGTCGTCCGTGGTGGCTTTCTCCCCGGTAAGATAAGCCCGTGATATATGTAGGTGGAACCGAAGCGGAGCCTATTTAATTGTTACTCTGGGAGAATGGAGCGGTTTGATAGCGTTTATCTGCGCCGGCCAGATCTGCGGAGCCGAGCTGTAATTCTACAGAATATTACGGTGCCAGTGTGCGGATTGCTTTGCTCGAGCCTGGTAGCCGACAAAAGCGATTGTGTCCTATATCAAAAAATTGAATTGAGGAATATTCCCCCCAAAATTGATTTATTTTATTTAGGCTAATGCATTGCTATATGTCAAAATAACATATTTTGGATTCGTTTTGTCAAAATAACATGATTATTATATATGGCCTAGATCAAAAGGAAAATGTTTCCGGTTATTGGACATTGGCCCACAGGCTGTAGGCTACAGTTACAAAAAAATATGACAGCAATGAATTGGCTTTAGCCTAACGTTACATGAAATGACAGAACACTTTGTGGAAAATACATAGAATACCATTACTCTACACTAGCCAGATGTTGTCT
>NC_140244.1:6680987-6693487 GCF_949987555.1 Borostomias antarcticus
AAAGCAATCAGTCAAATAATGTTCCTCTTACCCCTCAAATATAATGTTCAACCATCCCTCAAATATCATGGTCTATTACTCCTTAAATATAATGGTTTACTTATCCCTCAAATACAATGTTTAACTTATCCGTCAAATATAATGTTCAAATTATCGCTCAAATATAAGGTTTAACCTATCCCTCAAATACAATGGTCTACTTATCCTTCAAATATAATATTCAACCGATCCCTCAAATATAAAGGTCTACTTATTCCTCAAATATAATGTTCAATCTCACTCTCATAATGGTCTGTACTTATCCCTCAAATATAATATTCAACCTAACTCTCAAATATAATGGTCTATACTTATCCCTCAAATATAATATTCAATCTAACTCTCAAATATAATGGTCTATACTTATCCCTCAAATATAATATTCAATCTAACTCTCAAATATAATGGTCTTACTTATCCCTCAAATGTAATATTGAATCTATCTCTCAAATATAATGGTCTATACTTATCCCTCATATATAATATTCAATCTAACTCTCAAATATAATGGTCTTACTTATCCCTCAAATGTAATATTCAATCTATCTCTCAAATATAATGGTCTACGTATCCCTCAAATATAATGTTCAATCTTTCCCTCAAATATAATGATCTATACTTATCCCTGAAATATAAATTTCTACTTATCCCTGAAATATAATGCTTAATTTACTATATCCCTTAAATATTATGCTCAACATATTCCTCAAATATAAGGTCTATTTATCCTTCAAATATAATGTCCAACCTATCCCTCAAATAATGTCCACCTATCCCTAAAATATAATGTCCAACCTAACCCTCAAATAATGTCCACCTATCCCTAAAATATAATGTCCAACCTATCCCTCAAATAATGTCCACCTATCCCTAAAATATAATGTCCAACCTACAGTATCCCTCAAATAATGGTCAACATATTTGTTGTCTCCACAGTATCAGAAATGACAAACTAGGCTGCCTATTTTTTGTTTTTCTAAATGTTGTTCTCTCCTTGCAAGGAGAGAAGGATAATACTGTTCCCTGTAGCCATTAGTGAACACTATTAGTGGAGAGGGTTGTGTACCAGATACCTGTCTGATCCAGATCATCTGAGAGATGGATCATTCTGCTGGGTGGGTGTTGGTTGTTTCTGTGGGACTAAGAGGGTCTGCAGAGGAGGAATTGATAGGCAGCTTTCCAAGGGTGCTCTGAAGGCTTGAATATTACTATCTATCTATCTATCTATCTATCTATCTATCTATCTATCTATCTATCTATCTATCTATCTATCTATCTATCTATCTATCTATCTATCTATCTATCTATCTATCTATCTATCTATCTATCTATCTATCTATCTATCTATCTATCTATCTATCTATCTATCTATCTACAGTATCTATCATTTTATCTATCAGCTCACAGCAGAAACCCGGTCTAGCTCAGAGCAGAACCCCGGCCCAGTTCACAGTAGAACCCCGGTCTAGCTCAGAGCAGAACCCCGGCCCAGTTCACAGTAGAACCCCGGTCTAGCTCAGAACAGAACCCCGGCCCAGTTCACAGTAGAACCCCGGTCTAGCTCAGAGCAGAACCCCGGCCCAGTTCACAGTAGAACCCGGCCCAGCTCGGGCCTGCAGTGCCGGGGGCCTCCTTGCTGCAGTGGTACTGTAGGAGTCACCGGAGCGTCTCGGGGAGCCGCAGTGTCCCCTGGCCCTTCACTACAGTAATAACCCCGGTGGTTAACGTGCCTCCCTACAGGAGATATCAGTTCTGCTGAGGGTGCACGTTTTCTCTCGTCCCCCACCCCCCCCCCCCCCCCCCCCCCCCCCTCCTCCCCCAGCGGCGTTCGGACGTCAGCGGAGTGCTCAGCCGTGGTATGAGCTGTCAGGCGCTGCTTTATGGCCATGCCCACACCGGCCCCCTTGTGTACGCTACCGAGTCCATCACACACACACCTACACACAGACACACACACACACGTACACACTCGCACAAACCTACACACACACACACACATTTACACACCTTCACACGCGCACACACACACCTACATGCACACACACACGCAGACACACACACAAGCACAGACCTACAGTACACACACGCACACACACAGACACACACGCACACACACAGACACACACACACACACACACACACACACACACACACACATACACACACACGCACACAGCCCGGGGCTGCTTAGACAGAGAAGGGTCTGTGGGAGCGGCCAGTGAAGGACAGACCAATCAAACACTGGGGTTGCACTTCAGTGGAAGTCAGAGTGTTCTCGACCTCTCTTCCAGAGTACTGAAGGTGCTTGACACGCCTAGTCCTGCTACACATACACACACACACACACACACACACACACGCGCTGCCTCGTCCATCGTAGTCGAAGATAACATAGCAGAATTTCTCTGCGTTGAACTTGTCAGTGGCTATCGTTGCTGCCACCGATGTCACTCTATGTGACTATGAAGCCCGATCCTGGAGCCACACAGCCCGTCGCAGTGGGAACATGTGAGTGGACACCTCTTTAGTGTCCCCTTCAGTTGGTCTTCATACCGCAGCTTTTGACCTCCGGGCTTCCTGCTGGCTGACGGGGGCGGACCATAGAGCACCTGACCAATCGACATCCTGGCATCCTGATGGTATGGCCAACCCCCCCGGAGTTGCTTCTATGCTAAGGTTTCCTCGATGCTTATGGACTCTGTAAAAATGTCCGTATGAGGAACACAGTCCTGCCAGGTGACGCCAAGGATGCGTTGGAGGCATCAATTAACCAATCAATCAATCAATCAATCAATCAAAGCTTTATTTGTACAGCGCATTTCATACCCAGAGGCAACACAATGCGCTTTACAGAGAACAAGGGAGGGGGGCATACGACCCACCCCTACATATTCCAGAGGGAAGCAAAAAAAACAGTATCACCCAGGGGCCCAGAAAAGTGAGCTGTAAAAATCTGATTCTGAATTCATCAAGGTGACGGGTGTGATGGCGGTAGGCTGTCCAGGCTTCTGATCCCTGAAGCAGTGTTGAGACGCACACTGCCCTGTAGACTGCAACTTTCATTGAGGATCTGAGGTGGTTGCTTTCAAACACACAAGAGCGCAGTCTACCAAAGGCAGAGGAGGCCATGTTGATGCGGCCCTGGATGTCATCGTCAATCTGACATGTAGGAGTCGGTATACTGCCGAGGTAGCAAAAACGACCTTGAGGGCTATACCGCTGATGGTACAAACTGGAAGGGCAGGGGATGGGGGACCTCTCCTGAATGAGAACTGTTTTTTGGTGTTGATCACCAGACCTAATAACTGGTAGACTGATGACATAATGTCCAGTGCATGCTGCGTGGCAGCTGCGCCGTGGGCCAGCAGCACACAATTATCTGCATATTGCAGCTGCTGGATGTTGGTGTGTGAGGTCTTCGTCTTTGCCTGTAGGTGCCTGATGTTAAACTTCCATCAAGGCGGAACCTGATTGAAACACCACCATCTTCTCGAATGGCCTGGGGGAAAGAAAAGTGTGGCTGCCGTCAGCAAGAGGTTGAATATCACAGGGGCCAGTACTCATCCCTGCTTCATCCCAACTAACACAGGGGCCAGTACTCATCCCTGCTTCACCCCAACTAACACAGGGGCCAGTACTCATCCCTGCTTCACCCCAACTAACACAGGGGCCAGTACTCATCCCTGCTTCACCCCAACTAACACAGGGGCCAGTACTCATCCCTGCTTCACTCAACTTACACAGGGGCCAGTACTCATCCCTGCTTCACTCAACTTACACAGGGGCCAGTACTCATCCCTGCTTCACCCCAACTAACACAGGGGCCAGTACTCATCCCTGCTTCACCCCAACTAACACAGGGGCCAGTACTCATCCCTGCTTCACCCCAACTAACACAGGGGCCAGTACTCATCCCTGCTTCACCCCAACTTACACTGGGAACGAGGGGGGCTGCTGGCCGCCAACAAGTACACATGCCTGCATACCATTATGGAACTGTTTGAGGATGCTGAGAGATTTGGGGGGGACACCACATTTCTTGAGAATGCTCCAGAGGATATCCCGGTTAACTGTATCAAAGGCTCTGGTGAGGTCACTGACGGTGATGTAGAGGTCCTTGTTTTGTTCCCTGCATTTCTCTTGGATTTGACGGGCAGTGAAAGTCCTGTCCAGAGAGCTTCTGTTCTTTCGGACGCCATGTTGAGTCTCTGGGAGGGTAACCTCTGTCAGGGGTGTAAGACCAGACACACACACACACACACACACTCACACACACACACCTTCTAGTTCTCTATAAACATGCTTACAGATTTAACCCTCTAGACAAAACTGTAATAACATACTCTAGCTCAGTCTGGTTTGGAGTGCATGGTTTAAAACATGTTCTGCATTAGCAATGGTGTGTGTGTGTGTGTGTGTGCCCCTATGTTTCTGTGTATTTGCCCTATACAAATAATGTGAGCTGATTTGAATATAAGTAGTAATTGTATTCATATTCATGTTGTATTGTTCATATTCATGTTGTATATTCCCACCCGTACAACTCTCTCTCTCTCTCTCTCCTCCCCTCTCTCTCTCTCTAGTACGAGTGTCTCTCACTCTCACTCTCACTCTCTCTCTCTCTCTCTGTCTCTCTCTCTAGTACGAGCATCTCTCACTCTCACTTTCTCTCTCTCTCTGTCTCTCTCTCTAGTACGAGCGTCTCTCACTCTCACTCTCTCTCTAGTACAAGTGTCTCACTCTCACTCTCTCTCTAGTACAAGTGTCTCACTCTCTCTCTGTCTCTCTAGTACGAGTGTCTCTCACTCTCTGTCTCTCTCTAGTACGAGTACTTCAACGCCGTGCTGATCAACGAGTTGGATGAGGAGGGGAACAACGTGGAGCTGGGAGGAGAGTTCATCCTGGAGCCCAACGACCACTTCAACAACCTGTCTGTCAACCTCAGTCTCAGCGTGGTGCAGGTGCCCACCAACATGTACAACAAAGGTACTTTCGACAGCACTAGTACATACATCAAAGGTACATTCAACAGCACTAGTACATACATCAAAGGTACATTCAACAGCACTAGTATGTACAACAAAGGTACATTCAACATTTAACAGCACTAGTAAAGGCACATTCAACAGCACTAGTACATACAACAAAGGTACATTCAACAGCACTAGCAAAGGCACATTCAACAGCACTAGTACATACAACAAAGGTACATTCAGCAGCACTAGTACATACCACAAAAGTACATTCAACAGCACTAGTACATACAACAAAGGTACATTCAAAAGCACTAACATGTACAAATAGTACATCAACTTCAAAGCTACAGCAAGGCCACGAGTGGGAGTAAATAAGTAAAAACCAATATATTTTGTATTGTTTTAAAGTGTTCCTCTTTGGAAGAGGCATGCACATAGTTCAGACTCAGACTGCCTTTAAGTCCATTTGATTGGAATTGAACGATGTGATCATTGAACTGCAACATAAGGAGAGGGGGGGGGCAGTGAGGGATGGAGCGCCACAGCTGTATCACTGTCACTGCTGAAGCAGGGAATCAATAATGTCCCAGAGAGAGAGACAGACAGAGAAAGAGAGAAAGAGAGAGACTGAAAGAGAGAGAGAGAGACCGACAGAGAGAGAGATCGACATAGAGAGAGACCGACAGAGAGAGACACAGAGAGAGAGAGACAGAGACGGACAGAGATAAGGACAGTGAGAGAGGGAGAGAGACAGACAGAGAGACAGACACAGAGAGAGGGGAGGGAGAGAGAGAGAGAGAGAGAGAAAGAAAGAAAGAAAGAAAGAAAGAAAGAAAGAAAGAAAGAAAGAAAGAAAGAAAGAAAGAAAGAAAGAAAGAAAGAAAGAAAGAAAGAAAGAAAGAGACCATTCCAGGCAACTGTAGACCTTCCAAAGACATTGGAGCATGCGGGTGGGGTGGGAATGGTTGGGGGGGCTGGGGGGGGCGTGGGGGGGGGGGGGGGGGGGGTTGGAGGGGCTGGGAGGGGGGGGGGGTTTGGAGGGGTATTGGGTCGTTCCTCTGGTGGCAGCGGTGGAGCTCCGGGGTGTTTTATGGCGCGAGCGTGGCGCCTCTCTCCCAGGGTTGACCAGGCTTTGTTGGGGGGTAATGGCCTCTTCATTGCTCTCCGCTCATCTCTGTTCTCGGACAAAGGCCGGGTCCCCTGACGGATCAGCAGGGCTCGGGGGGGATTTAGACACGGGGCTTTGTCCCTCCGTGGAGGGGGTCAATAACAGGGCAAAGGTCAATTGTGCTCTCACTCCTGTTTTAGTGTTAATGGCTGCCGTGATGAGGGTTAGTGTTATTACCATGAGACTGGCTTTGTCTTTCATCCTGCTCTGCTCCCTCCTTCCCATCTCTCTCTACCTCCTCCCCAGCTCCCCTCATTACAATCCCTCATCCCTCTATCTCTCTCTCTCTGTATATATCTCTTTCTCGGTCTCTCTCTCTGTGTATATCTCTCTTTCTCTCTGTCTCTCTCTCTTTAACCCCCCCCTCTCGCTGTCAAATCAATTAAAATTCAATTCAAAGGGTTTTGTTGGCATGGGAAACATACGTTTACATTGCCAAAGCAAACATCACAAAGAGTCACAAAAATGTTAAAATATAAATCTCTCTCTCTCTCTCTTTCTCTCTCTCTTTCTCTCTCTCTCTCTCTCCCAGATCCTGACATTGTGAACGGAGTGTATTGGTCTGAAGCTCTAAATAAAGTTTTTGTGGATAACTTTGAGCGAGACCCATCACTGATATGGCAGTACTTTGGCAGCGCCAAGGGCTTCTTCAGACAGTACCCTGGTGAGTTCTGTGTGTGTTTGTGTGTGCACATGTGTGTGTGTGTGTGTGTGTGTGTACATGCGCGTGTGTGTGGCGGAGGGGGGGCAGGTGTGGGTGTACGTGTGTGTGTGTGTGTGTGTGTGTGTGTGTGTGTGTGTGTGTGTGTGTACATGCGCGTGTGTGTGTGGCGGAGGGGGGGCAGGTGTGTGTGTGTGTGTGTGTGTGTGTGTGTGTGTGTGAAAGTGAGTGGGAGGAGCACCAAGGGAGCAGTTACAGTACACAAACACTGAAAGGATGATTCTGCTAATGCTGTAATTTTACAGACCATCAGAGAGTTAGATGCATATTTACAGTAGCAGATTAATCAGCTGCTGCCTCAGCGGCTCCAGCACCATGGTGGACTGGGGTCCGGAGCTACTGGACCTCAACAGAACCAGTACACTTTCAGAGAACTGACAGACTAGCAGGGCGCAACACAGAGATATGATAATAATGATTAGACACACAGGAGATATGATAATAATGATTAGACACACAGGAGATATGATAATAATGATTAGACATAATTATGATTAGACACACAGGAGATATGATAATAATGATTAGACACGCAGGAGATATGATAATAATGATTAGACATAATTATGATTAGACACACAGGAGATATGATAATAATGATTAGACACGCAGGAGATATGATAATAATGATTAGACACACAGGAGATATGATAATAATGATAAGACATAATAATGATTAGACACACAGGAGGTATGATAATAATGATTAGACTGTAACAGAGGAGATATGAGAATAATGATGAGATACAGAGGAGATATGATCATCATGATTAGACTGTAACAGAGGAGATATGATAATAATGATTAGACACAGAGGAGATATGATAACAATTATTAGACTGTAACAGGAGATATGATAATCATGATTAGATACAGAGGAGATATGATCATCATGATTAGATACAGAGGAGATATGATAATAATGATTAGACTGTAACAGGAGATATGATAATCATGATTAGATACAGAGGAGATATGATAATCATGATGAGATACAGAGGAGATATGATAATCATGATTAGATACAGAGGAGATATGATCATCATGATTAGATACAGAGGAGATATGATAATAATGATTAGACTGTAACAGGAGATATGATAGTCATGATTAGATACAGAGGAGATATGATAATCATGATGAGATACAGAGGAGATATGATCATCATGATTAGATACAGAGGAGATATGATAATCATGATTAGATACAGAGGAGATATGATAATCATGATTAGACTGTAACATGAATATGGGCTGCTCCCTGCAGCTGTAATGCTGTACTCTGCGCCACGTCCTCCTCCTCTTGTGTGTTGTTGTTGTTTTTGTTGGTGTAACGTCTTCACCCCCCCCCCCCCCCAGGGGTCAAGTGGCATCCGGACGAACACGGGGTCATCGCCTTTGACTGCAGGAACAGGAAATGGTAGGTGCAGCTCGCCGTGCGCTGGCTCAGCCTGTCCACCTGGGCGGTGCACGCCGCCCCTCCCCGGGACGTCTCCGTGGTGACAGAGGTTACTGAGGAAGGTCTACTTGCTGCTTTGTTCATCCCCACCAGGACTAAGCTCTATGGGAGACCAGGGCAGCGTTCCCAATCGCATACTTCAACTGTTTACTACCAGGGTGTACTACAGCTGCCCCTAGAAAGTATGTACTTTGCAAGCAGTATGCATCCAATTGGGACAAACTACCTTGTCATAACATTGCGTCTTGAAATTTGACCACATCCGTGGCAGTCTGTGACGCAACATTTGTCCACAGCTGGGATTCATCTAAACGCCTTCGGCACGACTCGCACATGTGACATCATTTCCACAGGATTGTGGGTCAGAATAGCCAGAGAAGTGTGCTGGCTTGCATACTGCAAAATATGATCAGATGTAGTAGGACATCCTGGTATCATTGCCATACTGCATGACGTGGAATGTATTGGGACATACTACAATACTTTTTGGCATACTATATAATAATAATAATAATAATAATAATAATTATTATTATTATTATTATTATTATGATATATTATAGTATGGAAGTACGTGATTCGAAACGCAGATCCCACCTTTTACTCAGCTGCCCCCCTTCTTTGGAATGATGCCCCCCTGACCATCTGAGGGCACCACAGACTCTGGACTAAGACTGGTCTAAAGACCTACTTATTTAGAAAAACTTTTTGCATGTAATGTGTTCATATTTTATATATTATTAATTTGTGTCTCGTCTTTGTGATTGTTTCAGCACTTTGAGATTGTTTCACAATGAAGAGTGCTTTATAAATAAAATGAAGTATGATTATTATAGTAAATCATTATTATTATTATTATTATTAGTAGTAGTAGTATTATCATTATCATCATTATTATTATTATTTATTATTATTTATTATTATTATTACTATTATTATTATTATTATTATTTATTATTACTGTTATTATTATTAGTATTATTATTATTAATAGTTATTACTATTATTATTATTATTGTTATCATTATCGTTATTATTATTATTATTATTATTATTATTATAAATGACCCGAGGTCAAACCACTTGTGGTAACCGCAGGTACATCCAGGCCGCCACGTCTCCCAAGGACGTGGTCATCCTGGTGGACGTGAGCGGCAGCATGAAGGGCCTGAGGCTGACCATCGCCCGACAGACCGTCTCCTCCATCCTGGACACGCTGGGGGACGACGACTTCTTCAACATCATCGCCGTACGTCTCCTTCACCCATTAGTGTGTGTGTGTGCCTGTATTAATGCTTTCGTGGTGTGTGCATCTTTACCCCTTTGCTTATTTCATTTCCTGTGTCTTCGTGTTTGTAAAATGCTGTTAAATCCTCAGTTTTCCTGTCCTGTGCTTGTGAAGTGACTCATACTGAGCAGGCTGTCTTGTGACTGACCTGTTTCCCGTCGTCTTAACGCCTTATTCTGCATGTGTGTGTTCCAGTACAACCAGGAGATCCACTATGTGGAATCATGTCTGAACGGAACCCTGGTGCGCGCAGACCGGACCAATAAAGACGTGAGTCCCGTCCACCCCGTCGCCTTCGACACCCTCTACATCACATCCCCGTCCACCCCGTCACCTTCGACACCCTCTACATCACATCCCCGTCCACCCCGTCACCTTCGACACCCTCTACATCACATCCCCGTCCACCCCGTCACCTTCGACACCCTCTACATCACATCCCCGTCCACCCCGTCACCTTCGACACCCTCTACATCACATCCCCGTCCACCCCGTCACCTTCGACACCCTCTACATCACATCCCCGTCCACCCCGTCACCTTCGACACCCTCTACATCACATCCCCGTCCACCCCGTCACCTTCGACACCCTCTACATCACATCCCCGTCCACCCCGTCACCTTCGACACCCTCTACATCACATCCCCGTCCACCCCGTCACCTTCGACACCCTCTACATCACATCATTGTCAACCCTGTTGCCTTCGACACCCCTTTGATTACCAGTCCTACCGCGTGCTCTCACCCTCTGCTCATATCTTATCTCGTAGCATTTCCGTGAGCATCTGGACAAGCTGTTTGCCAAAGGGATCGGTTTACTGGGTAACGCTTTGGCGGAGGCCTTCACCATTCTGCAAGATGTAAGTTCAAGTGTTATTTTATTTTGAGGGGATCGTACCGTGTCATCATCAGTGCCAGTGCCCAGCCAGCCTCATTCTGCTTGCTGCTATCTTCCCACTCACCCTTGGCCTCTCTCCAGACAGACCTTCTTCTTCTTCTTCTTCTTCTTCTTCTTCTTCTTCTTCTTCTTCTTCTTCTTCTTCTTCTTCTTCTTCTTCTTCTTCTTCTTCTTCTTCTTCTTCTTCTTCTTCTTCTTCATTTCAATTAAAGAGCAGCTTCTCTTGGCCGCACCTGAACACTCCATGTCAGCATGAGTCATCAACCGCTCAGACACACTTACGTTTCACGACGATTGAATTGAATCTAATCACCCCCCCCCCCCCAAAAAAAAAAAACAACAACCAGTGCACTGATCTAACAGGGGTGCGTTGGAGAGCTGGAGGGGGGGGTGCTAGAGAGCTGGGGGGAGCGCCGCATCCCTCCGCCGCCACGCCACCTCCGTTCCGCCCGGCGAACGCCGACACGTCTGTTCTGAAGGGTGATTAATGGCTCTAATTAAGAGCACTGATGAACGGGATGCGGGTGACGGGAACGCCGAGCCGATAGGGCCGGGAGGCGGAGCCAGTCGGCGCCCGCCGCTTTTATCAGGCCGCGTCCAGGCGGGCGTCGCCGGGGGGGTGTGGGGAGGGAGGCTGCTTTCATGTCAGCGTTTGTCAGATTAATTAAAGCCCCTTTGCAATGAATATGCTAATCAGCTGGCTAGCCTCGCTGAGAGCTTTAGCACTCGTCCCGCTGTTACCCAGCATGCAGAGCGGATGAGGTCCTGACAGGAACCAGGGCCAGGCGGCGGATGAGGTTCTGACAGGAACCAGGACGGATGAGGTCCTGACAGGAACCTGTATGTGTGTGTGTGTGTGTGTGTGTGTACTGTGTGTGTACTGTATGTGTTTATGGTTATGTGAATGTGTGTGTTTGCTTGTATGTGTGCGTGCGTGTGTGTATGTGTGTTTATGTGAGTGTGTGTGTGTGTGTTTATGTGTGTGTGTGTGTGTGTGTGTGTTTGTGTGTGGGAGTGTGTGTGTATGTGAGTGAGCGTGTGTGTGTGTGTGTGTGTGTGTGTGTATGTGTGTTTATGTGTGAGTGTGTGTGTGTGTGTGTGTGTGTGTGTGCGTGTGAGTGTGTGAGTGTGCGTGTGAGTGTGAGTGTGTGTGTGTGTGTGTGTGTGTGTGTGTGTGTGTGTGTGTGAGTGTGTATGCGTGCTGCGGTGGACTCCATG
This sequence comes from Borostomias antarcticus, assembly GCF_949987555.1. Lineage (NCBI taxonomy): Eukaryota > Metazoa > Chordata > Actinopteri > Stomiiformes > Stomiidae > Borostomias > Borostomias antarcticus. The sequence continues at coordinate 6,692,755 of NC_140244.1, forward strand.
CTCAGCAGCTTCTATCCAGTGATAATGATAATGGATCGTCGGCGCAGAGCCGTGTTCCTGCGCTTCCCCTGTCACAGGTCAATAAGCTGTTTAATTAGCGCCATGCGTCTGCACCCATCAGATTAGCGGGCGGACGCTCTCGCCCGGCTTATTCACAAACAGATGATCTGTGTCAGGGTCCCTGAGGGCCCCGTGGGGGCCAACGCAGGACATCACCAGGCCTCGGCCCTTGAGAACAAAAGAGCAGTCATCCTGTGGTCTGTCTGGAGACAGCGTGGGCTCAGACAGTCCTGTTCAACACTGTTATTATAATTACTATGAACACTCATCAATCACATCAATCTCTTGGTAAGCCCAAACATGCCGAGGTTGCATTTCCAGCCTTTTGCTATCATTTCTCACTGCTGAAACGCTAAATTTCCTCCTTCAGGGATTATTGAAGTCTAAATGAATCTATCATAGCGATGCAGGGATTTAGACTACAGACTCATGGTGTAAGTGTGTCTTTATCTGTGTGTGTTGTGTGTTCCTGTGTGTGTGTGTGTGTATCTCAGTGTAAGTGTGTGTTCTCTGTGTGTAGTTCAACCAGACAGGTCAGGGCAGTGTGTGTAGCCAGGCCATCATGCTGGTGACAGACGGGGCGACGCAGATGTACGACGACGTGTTCGCCAAGTATAACTGGCCTGACAGGAAGGTGAGAGACATCAGCCTGACCAGACGCTCTCTCTCTCTC
>NC_140244.1:6703487-7080987 GCF_949987555.1 Borostomias antarcticus
TGTCTGTCTGTCTGTCTGTCTGAGACTGCATGGCTAATCTCTCTGTCTCTTGCACTTTCAGCTCAGAGACAAGGATAGCCCAAGTCTGATGACCACTGTGGCCATGCCCGTGTTCAGCACCAAGAATGAGACGGTGAGACGGTCTGACTCTCTCTGAAACTGTCTGCCTGCCTGCCTGTCTGTCTGCCTGTCTGTCTGCCTGCCTGCCTGCCTGTCTGCCTGCCTGTCTGTCTGTCTGTCTGCCTGTCTGTCTGCCTGCCTGCCTGCCTGCCTGTCTGTCTGTCTGTCTGTCTGTCTCAGAATCAGTTTACTGGGAATGTGGGTAACACTTTATATTAAGGTACTCTTATTAAGCATTAGTTAATAGGTAATAAGGTCCATGTAAGATACATATTAACATTAATATGTGGTAATAAGACATGTATAAGTGTTAATAGTAGCATCATGAATGTTTCTTTTTAGATTATAAGACATTTATAAGAAACTTGTTAGTAGTTACTAGTTTATAAACTGCTTAAGAATGTTAATAAAAGCCATACAATGGATGTGGGTGGGCACCTTGAAAAATCATTCAATAAACATGTTAAACTCTCGATTTCAAAGACAAGAAGCTCACCGAGGGGGTAATTGGTGTCCATTGGTGTTCTGACATCAAATTCTCTGCAAAGTATGAATCCTGTAGGGTTTTATTGATCATTTTATGAAATCCATTGACTTGTATTGACGCGACCGTTGTAGATGTGTAGATCAATCCGCAGAGGGGATTCAGGCCAATAGGGAAGCGGAACTACTTACGGTAGCTATTGTTATATGTTGCTAGGCTACCTAGTTTGCGGAAGTTTACACACGTATGTGCTGCGACTAAATAGTTCTATGCTAAATATTTAAAAAGCCTTTCCAGATGAACTAGAATCTGACTTTATGGCGACTTATATGTCAGAACGCCAACAGTGAGTCTCCATGTCTCTGCTCTCTCCATGTCTCTGCTCTCTCCATGTCTCTGCTCTCTCCATGTCTCTACTCTCTCCATGTCTCTGCTCTCTCCATGTCTCTGCTCTCTCCATGTCTCTACTCTCTCCATGTCTCTGCTCTCTCCATGTCTCTGCTCTCTCCATGTCTCTGCTCTCTCCATGTCTCTGCTCTCTCCATGTCTCTACTCTCTCTGCGTTCTGCTCTCTCCTAACAGAAGAACCAGGGTATTCTACTAGGGGTTGTGGGAACTGACATTCCTCTACAGGAACTCATGAAGATCATCCCAAAACACATGGTACTGGACTCTCACCAAATGTGTGTGTGTGCACGTGCGTGTGTGTGTGTGTGTGTTAGCTGTGTATTTTTGCTTATCTTAACAGTGTGAATTACTGTAATCTCACAGGGAATAATAGAATAGAAGACAATGGAACAGAGTAGAATGAGCTTTCTGGAATCCAATGACTCTGTTTTCTTCTAGCTGGGTATCCATGGTTACGCATTTGCCATCACCAACAACGGCTATATCCTGATCCACCCTGACCTGCGCCCGCTGGTAACACACTCTGTCCTCTTAAACACAGACACACACACACACACACACAGTCATCTGTCCTCTTAAACACACACACACACACACACACACAGTCCTCTGTCCTCTTAAACACACACACACACACACACACACACACGCACACACACAGTCATCTGTCCTCTTAAACACACACACACACACGCACACACAGTCCTCTGTCCTCTTAAACACACACACACACACACACACACAGTCCTCTGTCCTCTTAAACACACACACACACACACTCACAGTCATCTGTCCTCTTAAACACACCCTTCACACATGCACACACACAGTCATCTGTCCTCTTAAACACACACACACACACACACACACACGCACACAGTCCTCTGTCCTCTTAAACACACACACACACACACACACACACTCACGCACACACAGTCATCTGTCCTCTTAAACACACACACACACACACACACGCACACACAGTCCTCTGTCCTCTTAAACACACACACACACACACACAGTCCTCTGTCCTCTTAAACAAACACACACACTCACACACACACACACACACACACAGTCCTCTGTCCTCTTAAAGTCCAGGTTAACCCAGTTCAAATTTTTGTTATGAACTTCACACACCACAGGAAAACATGTCATTAACCACCCAGCCAAATCTGAGTGATTAAAAATGTTGCTAAGTATATAAAATAAGGCTTCAAAATCGGTTAAAAATCAGCAGCATTCTCTGGTCTGAGACCGTGGGGGCGTGTCTGCTGAAGGCACCGAAGCCACACCCAATTGCGTGGGGAGGGGGTGTGGAGGGAAGAACCTGTCAAATAGTACCGTTCTCTGGTCTGCATATTGTCACACTGGCACGCCGTCTCTTTTGTGGTAGGAAGGCACAGCTTTGTGAAAACAGAGAGGAGTTGAAATTACACTTGTCTAATGAGTCAAACGCACAGATGCTTCCTCCTAACCTACCTCCTGACAAACAACACAGGTAAAACTGTAGCTACTCTATACCAACGCGCCAGTGTTACTGCCCTTAGATGCAAAATACAAAAACAGGCAACGAGGAATGTATGAGTCTGTCCCTATTTTCTCCCTGCCACCTCCGGACCCATTCCTATCCCTCCCAGGCGATCCTGTCGTCCCTTGGGATCAATGGAAAAAGTCGTTTAAAATGTACATTTTAGTCACTGGCTTGAACAGCGCTGATAGCGCGAAGAAGCGAACACTACCGGAGTTGATAATCGGGACACACTCATCCACTCTCGTTGGCAATGTTATGTGTGAGAATAACGAGCACTCGGCTTCAACTTTCCCTCTCATATCCAACAGAACTGGGATGTTCAGCCAGTAGCCGCCGAGCACCGCTTCACTGGGAGAGGGTGCGTCTTTCTCCAGCTGCAGCTGGTCTACCTAACCATCCCCCTCGCTCCCGCCTCCCGGTCTCCCGCTGGACAAATATACTGTAACCATTACCGGTGAACCCATACGCACATCAGGTGCCACAAATATGGCAGGCAGTTTCTGTATAGTTAACGCTTATAGTCATAATATATCATCCGTAACGTTATTTGGTGGGTGGTCGCCTGGTCGGTGCTGCTAGCTATGTTAGCTAGACTAAGGTTATATACACACTCCCATCTGCAAGCTACATAGCTAATGTTAGCTATAATTCCTCCTAAGATATAATATAATTCATCATAGCTGACATTACCACATAAATGTCAAGACACATTTTGTAGATTAACGTAGCAGTGTATTTCCCTATTGCTTACGTTACCTAGCTAACGTTATAACGTTAATTAGCTATAAACACACAAGGCAGCGGTGTCGGCACCAAAGGTTGATGCGACAGGAGGAGAATGGAGGCCGGGGAGGGAGATGGTTGGCTCCGCCGAATTCACCAGGACCAGTCGAGAGTCCGTGAAACCCAAAAGCCTCATATTATAATTTCAGAAGCTTTCGGGAGTGAAATGTTTGCTGCAGAGGCGGGCGCTAGCGGTGACAGACTCTGTAACACCATGGCTCTTCAATAATGCTAACCATTTGCTTCTCATTTCAGCTTAACTCGGGAGTGAAAGAAGGAGACCTTATCATCCCATTTCTGCTGGCATCCAGGAAGGATGCATATTCGTTTAGTTTTATGCATAGGCATTGCTAACTAAGAAAAACTAGCTAATTCTAGACTGTTGGTTAAAACTAGCTAATTCTAGACTCAAGATTGAGCAGGAGAACCGAAGATTCAAATCCATTCTAGCTTTATATAGTGTTAGGGCGGGGATATGCTAAGAACACCGCTCTACGTCATCCGGTACCGTTTTAAGTCCGCCCAGAAAATCCAGAAATCAAAACTGGTCAAAAAAACAAAACTGGTCTAAATTCACAATTCAGTACTACACATGGTTCATCCCATTTTTACATGTTATCAGCAATGCATCACTAACACATAGAATGTGTTTTCAAGCAAATCTCTGATTTTGGTTAACTGGGACTTTAAACAAACACACACACACACACACACACACACAGTCCTCTGTCCTCTTAAACAAACACACACACACACACCCACACACACACACACACAGTCCTCTGTCCTCTTAAACAAACACACACACACACAGTCCTCTGTCCTCTTAAACAAACACACACACACACACACACTCCTCTGCCCTCTATACAAGACTACGCTATAATAATACTACACTGTAACATCAGCCCAACATTACTGCCACAAAACACTGTGTTGAAAGGAGCCACTCTGGAACATGACTAAGGTGTGTGTGTGTGTGTGTGTGTGTGTACGTGTGAGTGTGTGCGTGAACACATCTAGTGGGTGTGTGTGTGTGTGTGTGTGTGCGTGTGTGTGTGTGCGTGTGTGCGTGAACACATGTAGTGGGTGTGCGTGTGTGTGTGTGTTTGTGTGCGTGCGTGCATGTGTGTGTGTGTGTGTGTCAGCTGGGAGGTACGATGGGGCTGGTATGGTCTGTAATCCCCACCTTTTCCTTTGATGTACGCATGCAGGGATATTGGCCAATCATAGGGCAGCCTGGGCTGGGCTGGGCCTAACCAGAGGTAACCCTCCCCTGACTGAGGCCACACCCACCACAGCCACTCACACACTCTGGGACGCCGCCGTCCCACTGGGAACCTGTGCTAGTGGATCTGTGTGTGTGGTGTGTGTGCGTGTGTCAATGTACAGTGCCATACCTGTCCTCTTTACATAGTGTGTGTGTGTGTGTGTTCTGGTCCATGTGCTTACTGTGAGTGTATCCCTGCTCCCCTCGGTTGTGCTGTGACTGTGTTGCCAGGCTGACCCAGACACATTAAAACATTCACATTGATTACAGCCTAATCAATTATTTACTCCATTAAAGACTATGATGAAAAAAATAAAAAAAAATAATGCCAAATTTTCTTATTTAAGCTCTTAGACCGAATTATTTATTCCTATTCATCCGATGTGTCCTCTGACAACTCTGGGTGTTCCAGCTATCAGATCACATCACAGCGTGGCGCAGGGGCCTATTCTGTATGTCCAGTCTGTGTTCTGTTCAAGTCCTCATGGAGATCCCACCTGGATAACTCAGATCAGGGAGATCCCACCTGGATAACTCAGATCAGGGAGATCCCACCTGGATAACTCAGATCAGGGAGATCCCACCTGGGTAACTCAGATCAGGGAGGTCCCACCTGGATAACTCAGATCAGGGAGATCCCACCTGGATAACTCAGATCAGGGAGGTCCCACCTGGATAACTCATTTACTGGTTTATTTTTGTGTTTTGGTTTATTTATCAGAGACAATGCAGACAAATCAAACAGACAAGCTGCATATGAGCCAGAGTTAGCCCAAATGCTAGTTTTTATGTGTCACCCAGTGGCGGAATGTTTAAAAGGCAACCTACAATTTCAAAAAGGAATTTTAGAAAAATACACTTTCACACTGGAGATCTAGCAGTTTGTGTCAAGGCAGAGTGAACATTTCGGAAGACCAGGATGAGCTGACCACACGAGGCAGGAGACGGGTTCTACTGGATGACAGGCCAGGAATACTGTTGTAAGACAGGCCAGGTGTACTGGTGTAAGACAGGCCAGGTGTACTGGTGTAAGACAGGCCAGGTGTACCGGTGTAAGACAGGCCAGGTGTACTGGTGTAAGACAGGCCAGGTGTACTGGTGTAAGACAGGACAGGTGTGCTTGTGTAAGACAGGCCAGGTGTACTGATGTAAGACAGGCCAGGTGTACTGGTGTAAGACAGGCCAGGTGTACTGGTGTAAGACAGGCCAGGTGTACTGGTGTATGCAGGGGCGTAACCATATTGTAAACTTTGGGGGGGACAATGCTCATAAGGTGACTTTTATTTTTTTGTTGCCGTTTGCTAAACGTGCCCTGCCGGAAGGTTTCCTGCTTCTTTTGGTGGGCTCCATTGATGGTTGAAGTTAAAGCTAATTGTAGGCTATTGACTGCTGACATGTAGGCTTACTGTAGGTTAAAACAATTGTATCCAGCTGTTTTCAGTCTCACTGTCCATTTTCTTACCTGATCATCTGTGTCCCCAGACTCCCCACAGGACACTGTCTCTCTCTCGCCATGGGGTCTCTCCCTATCTCTGCGTGCTGCCTAAATTATGACAAGATATAATTTTACCAGAAGAACAATGACTGACTGATGATGATCCTAACTGGAATATTCTATTTTATTACAAGTTAGTTGTATGTTGACATGTATCAAGCCAGTATAGGCTACAATCACACAAATGGTTGAAATATCGCAGTGCGATAGGAGAGTCTGCTCGCACAAATCTTTTTTTTTTCTACAAATCTCGCACAAATCTATTTTAGTCACAAATGCAACTAGAAAAGGAATAGTTTCCATATCTTGAATAAATTGTACGAATTCTAGTCTAGACCATTGAAATCATTGTGCACAGTCCCATAGACTTCCAATCAAAATGGGAAAGCCAGTTAATTTCCCTTTACAATGTCCAATTTGTAAGCTCATGCATTGTGGGATATAAGATTGATACGAAATAATACAGTGGCAACAATATGATCGACCAATAAAAAAGGTTTATTTAGCCACCCAGAGAGCAAGAATCTGAGCCAGATCTGAGCGATATGGGCTCCAGATCTAGTAGCTACAGATCATCAGGCCCAGATCAGCTTGTTGCTGTCTGGGTAGGAGTGTTGTGTGATGCCAGGAACTGAGAACATCCAAGTTCCCAATGATAAACGCACCATTAGATTAGAAAGTTGAGAGATCTGCTGATTCTGAGATAACTTGGCTATAGCTACATTAGTGAACATTAATAGACTAGCAAGTGTTTAAAATCAGACAACCGAGTTCTGGTTAGCCAAATTCATTTTGTCACAACAATGTGTGCTCCAGATCAGTGCTAGCTAGGAAATTGAGCAGCTCTAACGTTACCTATGCTATCATTTAAAAAAGCTGCTTTTTGAGAGAAAAGTAGCCTTTATTAAAGAACATGGTAGTTATCTTGGGTTAATGTGCGTGCCGCCATTCAATTATCACAGTTCACAGACAACAGTCAAGTACCGCATGGAAGCTCTTTCGTTCCCTGTTCCCTCACATGAAGCTCTGTCAGCGTGCACTGTGTGCCGCGCGCTGCTGTCTGTGAGCAGGTTGGAACAAACTAACTGTAGACTACAGGGGGGGTCTCATCTCACACACTTGTTTTCCAACAGAAATAATTTGAAAATAAATAGGAAATATGACACAGATCCATGGACAAGGTTTAAAAAACGAGAGCATTTAAAAAAAAATTGTCTACTGTATATTATTGAGGGGGACAGATTGGCATATTTCAATATTCCAGGGGACATGTCCCCTCCAGTGAATGCATGGTTACGCCCATGGGTGTAAGACAGACCAGGTGTACTGATGTAAGACAGGCCAGGTGTGCTGGTGTAAGACAGGCCAGGTGTACTGGTGTAAGACAGGCCAGGTGTGCTGGTGTATGACAGACCAGGTGTACTGATGTAAGACAGACCAGGTGTACTGGTGTAAGACAGGCCAGGAATACTGGTGTAAGACAGACCAGTTGTACTGGTGTAAGACAGGCCAGGTGTACTGGTGTAAGACAGACCAGGTGCACTGGTGTAAAACAGGCCAGGTGAACTGGTGTAAAACAGGCCAGGTGTGCTGGTGTAAGACAGACCAGGTGTACTGATGTAAGACAGACCAGGTGTACTGGTGTAAGACAGGCCAGGAATACTGGTGTAAGACAGACCAGGTGTACTGGTGTAAGACAGGCCAGGTGTACCGGTGTAAGACAGGCCAGGTGTACTGGTGTAAGACAGGCCAGGTGTACTGGTGCAAGACAGGCCAGGTGTACTGGTGTAAGACAGGCCAGGTGTACTGGTGTAAGACAGGCCAGGTGTACTGGTGCAAGACAGGCCAGGTGTACTGGTGTAAGACAGGCCAGGTGTACTGGTGTAAGACACTGTATGTCCTAAAGCTCTTTTCACAGTTCAGTCGGCACCCTGTTAGCAGAGAGGGATCTCTCCTGTGTCCAGTCAGGCCGCTCAGCAGGGGGCAGTAGGCTGTGCCGGTAGCTGCTGAGACGTCGGGCTCCAGCGACCTCAGAAACATCACGTCATGATGCAGGGCGAGGCAGCAGGGGGCAGAAATCTATCAGATAGAGAACAAGACACATCAGTTGGGTTGGTAGTATTGTGAAAGTGGCTGGACGATACTTGGTGTTCAAACAATAAGGAATGAATTGACGCTTTGTGCAGAATTACTTAGTCTACTATTTATTAATCTACTAGATAATTAGATTTGACTAAAAAAAGAAAAGGCATAGAAAGAATTTGATTGAAAAAAAAGAAAAAAGTTTTATGCACAAAAGCTGGTAAAAAAAACCCATCCTTTTTCCAGTGACAGATAGAAAAGCTATCTCATGTTGTGTGTGTGTGTGTGTGTGTGTGTTCATGTAGCTGTATCGGGAGGGTCAGAAGAGGAAGAGGAAGCCCAACTACAGCAGTGTTGACCTGTCAGAGGTGGAGTGGGAGGACAAGGATGACTTTGTACGTCTTCATACACACACACACACACACACACACACACACGCACGCACACCCACACAAACACAGTTCACACCGGAACCACTGTTCACACGTATTCCCGCACGCAACACTAGTGTGAGGTGAGTACAGTGAGTCATCTGTCTTTATTCTCTCAGCTGCGTAATGCCATGGTGAACAGGAGGACTGGAACCTTCTCCATGGAGGTCAAGAAGACAGTGGACAAAGGGGTGAGTTTGTCTGTCTGTCTGTCTGTCTGTCTGTCTGTCTGTCTGTCTGTCTGTCTCCGTGGACAAAGGGGTAAGTTTGTCTGTCTGTCTGTCTGTCTGTCTCTCCTCTCCTCTCCTCTCCTCTCCTCTCCTCTCCTCTCCTCTCCTCTCCTCTCCTCTCCTCTCCTCTCCTCTCCTCTCCTCTTGAGGTTTCAATCAATTTTCAAAGTTCAAAAGGAAAGCACTGGAATCTAGCAGAGTCTGGTGCAGAAAAGTTGTATTGCTCTTCTCAACGTTCATACAGCAACAAACGGAGTGTGGGTCCTGGGAGCCAACTGAGTTCTTGGCCTCTGAGCTCAAAAGAGGGTCTGATATCATCCTTAACGTTCACACCTTTGAACTTGACCAACACCCCCTTTAAAACATTTTTTTTTAATCCACCCACTGAAATTACTTTGCTCTAATGGTTTCACAGACATACTTGAGTCTAACTGTGGTATCGGGTACAAGATGAGAACACGTTACAATGTTGGATTTCAGAGAATCCTAGTGGACCTTTTTTCCCTTCTTTTTATAAACACGTTTTTGGCCTTTTACAATATTCTTCCCAACTCTCCCCACATTCTGACCTTATCTGGCAACCGCGTTCTCTCCCTACTGCTGAAGGCCCCCAGTCATGATTCATAGTTGGTACGAGGCATCATGTGCCCTTGTGTGGAGCACTGTGAGTGCCCTAGCTATGACCGAGTGATGACCGAGTTCAGCTTAGTGCAGCCAGAGTTTCGTTTTTTTATCTTATACAGCAAAATCTAATAAGACATAAGATAATCCATGTAATCAAAATAATCAATGTCTATGAGATGATCAATAAAAATAACACTCTCCTCTCCTCTCCTCTCCTCTCCTCTCCTCTCCTCTCCTCTCCTCTCCTCTCCTCTCCTCTCCTCTCCTCTCCTCTCCTCTCCTCTCCCCTCCCCTCCTCTCCTCTCCTCTCCTCTCCTCTCCTCTCCTCTCCTCTCCTCTCCTCTCCTCTCCTCTCCTCTCCTCTCTCTCAGAAACGTCTCCTGAAGATGCACAATGACTACTACTACACTGACATCAAGGGAACTCCCTTCAGGTGTGTGTGCTGATCTATATACTGTACAGTATATGTGCTGATCTATATACCGTATATCTGCTGATCTATATACCTATATATATATATATATATATATATATATATATATATAGGGCCACTGCAATGTGTCTCTGTCTCTGTGTTGGATATAACATTGTGTGTGTGTGTGTCTGTGTGTGTGTGTGTGTGTGTGTGTGTGTGTGTGTCTCAGTGTGGGCGTGGCTCTGTCCAGAGGTCATGGGAAGTTCTTCTTCAGGGGAAATGTGTCTGTGGAGGCCGGTGAGTACAACACACACACACACCTACACACACACACACACACCTACACACACACACACACACACATACGTACACACACGCAGACACACACACACGCAGACACACACACACACACACACACACACACACACACACACACACACTGTTATACATGCTTTGTGTGCGTATGTGTGTGTATGTGTGTGTGTGTGTGTGTGTGTGTGTGTGTGTGCGCGCGTGTGTGTCTTTTCCAGGGCTCCATGACCTGGAACAGCCAGATGTCGCCCTGGCAGATGAATGGTAACGCAAGACTTGTTAATGCATTATGTAGGCTACATCACCCAGTATATTGAGGCCTATGATATAACAGTGTGCTTGTGCTATGATATAACAGTGTGTGTGTGTGTGTGTGTGTGTGTGTGTGTGTTTGTGTGTGTGTGTGTGTGTGTGCGCGTGTGTGTGTGCGCGTGTGTTGGGACCACAGGACCTACTGTAACACAGATGAGCACCACGAGCATCGCTACCTGACCCAGATTCAGGCCATCAAGCTCTACCTGACCGGCCGCCGGCCGCACCTCAAGTGTGAGTGACCCTCTCCCCCGGCCTCCTAACCTCACTCACCGCCCACTCAGTCTCTCTCCAGACTCTAATATTACTCTGAATCGCTGCGCTCCGCGTACTACATAATAGAGTCTGTGCCACTTCGCCGCCCAAGCTGGTGTTCTGAGGGCGTGTCGACAGGTCAAAATTGAAAGAGTGACAGGTCGTAGCAGCAAATGAGAGATGCTAGCCCAGGTTAGATGGGCGGGGCCAGGTTGGGTGGGAACGCCTGATCGCAAAAGTCATTACTGATTGGTGTTGCCGGGATTCCGGCGCTACCAAAGAATTGCCAGGATTTGAATGCCAGATTTTTGCATGAAGTGTCCCAGACCCAGAGAGAGATCTGCAGCATGCAGTAGCGTAGTTAGCGTAGCTCACGTAGTGTATCAGAGATAGAACTTTCATGGGTCTGACGTTGAGACTACCGCTCACTTGGATTATCTGATTAAAAAACCTGGAAATGTATGTAATCCATGGTACCACGGATTACATACATTTCCACCACGGATTACATGCATTTCCAGGTTATTTAATCAGATCACAATACAGATTTCAAGTGATTGGTAGTCTCAACGCCAGACCCATGAGAGTTATTCACTTGGATTTTGTACTGTGATCTGATTAAATAACTTGGAAATGTATGTACCTTGTGGTATGATGTGGATTATAATCTGCAGTGTGTATCTGACTGTGTTTTAGGTGACAGAGAGCTGATTCAGGAGGTGTTGTTTGATGCTGTGGTCACAGCCCCCCTGGAGGCCTACTGGACCGGCCTGGCCCTCAACAAGTCAGAGTGAGCACAGGTCACAGGTCGCAGGTCATAGGTCGCGCGTCAGTATAGCTTCCAGCCTCCCTTACCCATGCAGGATTGGATCTCGGAGCGCCTCTCCTAAACACCGCTTTCGCCGGCTACAGCACCGCAAAGCTAGCGATGTTCGACCTATTCAACTCGGTTACACTCGCCCACCTAAACCCACTCCAAGTACTGGACCCCAGCGACCCCAGCTGGTGGACCTGAGCTCAGCCGGGTATGCGGAGTCCACAGCACCACTGTCGCGGGTTCCGCTGTGTTGCTCGTCAGTACGGCTTCCTCCCTCCCTTGCCCGCTGCTGGGCTCGAAGTCGGACTCGCCGACGCAAACGCCTCTCATAAATAATCACTTTAGCCAGCTATGCTGCTGAAAAGCTAGCGATTTTGTGGTGTTGATGGACATTTGTTTACACAAACTCCATTACACACACACTCACATGCACGCACAGTATTGTGATCTGTCCTAATAACTTGTTGGTATCCATCATTCATGCAGAAACTCTGACAAAGGTGTGGAGATAGCCTACCTGGGAACACGCACGGGCCTCTCCAGAACCAACCTTTTTGTGGGCCCAGAGCATCTGTCCAATCAGTGAGTACAATGCAGAACATTGGACCAATCACTGAGTAAAACTGTGAGACACCTGTATGATAATGAGCTATAAAAAGACCCCAAAGAGTTCTCTAAAATCTCTTTTTGTTCTCTTTTTTTTTTGCAGCTTACCGTAGTCTTTCTTGCCATTCTAATACCAACCTACCTTGATACTTCCTTTTTCCTGTTTCTCCTCAGAGACTTCCTGACAGCGAAGGACAAGGAGGGTGTGTTCAACGCCGACCACTTCCCCCTGTGGTACAAGAGAGCAGCAGAGCAGGTTCCAGGCACCTTCGTCTACTCCATCCCGTTCGGCTCAGGTATAGTATACACACCTAACCTAGTATACACACCTAGCCTAGTATACACACCTAACCTAGTATACACACCTTACTTAGTATACACACCTAACCTAGTGTACACACCTAACCTAGTATACACACATAACCTAGTATACACACCTAACCTAGTATACACACCTAGCCTAGTATACACACCTAACCTAGTATACACACCTTACTTAGTATACACACCTAACCTAGTGTACACACCTAACCTAGTATACACACATAACCTAGTATACACACCTAACCTAGTATACACACCTAACTTAGTACTGTATACACACCGAACCTACGTAGTATACACACCTAACCTAGTATACACACCTAGCTTAGTATACACACCTAACCTAGTATACACACCTAACCTAGTATACACACCTAACCTAGTATACACATTTTACCTAGTATACAGTACACGCCTAACCTAGTATACATATGTAACCTAGTATACAAACCTAGCCTAGTATACAAACCTAGCCTAGTATACACACCTAGCTTAGTATACAGACCTAACCTAGTACACATACCTAACCTAGTATACACACCTAGCCTACGTAGTAAACATATCTAACCTGACATCCTGCTACTGGACCTAACATACAGTAGCCTACTGGAACCAGACAGAACCTGACCCAGCTGTTACTGGAACTAGATACTCAACAGCTTTGTTCTGCCTAATGTTGTTGAAGGTTGAATTTGTCATTTTCCCTCTGGAAATGGCCAGTCAAATTTGAATAGTTCTGCCCACCAGTTCTTGAAGAACCTCACTTACATAAACATTAATACAGTATACCCTTAAGCCTAACCCTAACCCTACAGTACCTTTAAGCTGATCCCCAAAGTCTAGCATGCAGTATACCTAGTACTGTATATCTATATAAGTACCCCCCCCCTCTCTCTCTCCCTCTCTCTCTCTCCCTCTCTCTCAGCCTGTATACTGTGTTTTTTGTAGTTATTCACGTTACCTTAATCAATCTATAGCTTATCTCTGCTTGTCTACCCTCACACTCTGGTAGAATTTCCTATCAAAATATGTTTGTCTTTCCTTCTGAATAGCTTCCTGTAGTATTATCGTGTGTATGTATCTCTGGTGGAATTTTTCCTCATATTTTCTTCTGGCGGGGCGAGTAGTGAAGCTCGTCTCCCTCTACTCACCGTTGTGTGTAATTAATGGCCCCCACTTTTCCCCGTGGAGGGAGGAGGGAACGTCAGGATCTCAGCTCTGTTCCATGTTCACTACCTACACTTTCCCTGCTCCATTCCTCATAGAGACTCTGAGAACTACAGCCTCTAACAAGCTAAAAGACCCCCCCCCCCCTCCCCAGGTTATACACCGCACCCGGTCTGGGGTATTACCTGGATTGTTATCATCATAGATAGGATCCCATGACACATCCGGCTGTTTCCATTACTGGAACTGTGAGCAGGATTACCGTGGGGGTCCCTAAATCTGATCAGGGTGTAAATGTTTGGGCACAGCGCCATCTAGTGTTCAGCAGGAACTATAGCAGGAAGGAGCCTCGTCTCTTTTGCGTTCAGCAAACTTTGTATTGACTTTGCTTCGAGGTAAAGTTTGTGTTGCTTGTGTTTTTACAGCAGTATCAGAGAATAAGGGTGTGGTTCTGGCCAGCACAGCCATTCAACTGCTTGATGACAGAAAGTCCCCCATTGTTGCTGGTAAGATACTCAACAGTTTCTAGTCATAAGTTGGTAAATTCTAAGTTTATTGCCCTATTTTAAGACCGTCCAGAGCACAGACTGTGATCTGAGTCTTTGTTTTCTCAGCTGTGGGGATCCAGATGAAGCTGGATTTCTTCCAGAGAAAGTTCTGGACTGCCAGTAGACAGGTAAATACACAGACATTATAATACTACCATGATACTTCCATCATACTACAGTAATACTACAGCTATACATGACTGTGACTGTTGACCTAACGCCTTGTTTCATGTTGTCTAAATCAGTGTGCTGCTCTGGATGGGAAATGCACCATCAGCTGTGATAACGAGGTGGAGTCTGTCTCTCTCTTCCTGTCCCTCTAGTAGCACTTCCTGTGTCCTTTCTGTTCTGTTCTATCTCTCTCTCTCTTTCTCATGTTGTTGTTTGATGATTTGTATTTGATCTCTCGGTCTTTCTTGCTGTTAGGACATCAAGTGTTACCTCATAGACAACAATGGCTTCATCCTGGTCACTGAAGATAACTCTCAGGTACCATCGAATCAAATAAAAATAACTTTATTTATATACAGTAGTGTATTTCATACACAAAGGCATAAGTGTGTGTGTGTGTGTGTGTGTATGTGTGTGTGCGTGGTTGTGTAAGTGTGTGTGTGGTTGTGTGAGTGTGTGTCTGTGTGTGTGTGGTTGTGTGTGTTGTTGTGTGTGCGTGTCTGTGTGGTGTTGTGTGTGCGTGTGGTGTTGTGTGTGCGTGTGGTTGTGTGTATGTCTGTGTGTGGTTGTGTGTGTGATTGTGTGTGGTTGTGTGTCTGTGTGTGGTTGTGTGTGTTTATGTGTGTGTATGTGTGGTTGTGTGTGTGTGTGTGTGTGTGGTTGTGTGTGTGTCTGTGTGTGGTTGTGTGTGTGAGTGTGTGTGGTTGTGTGTGTGTGTGTGTGTGTGTGTGTGCGTGATTATGTGTGTCTGTCTGTGTGTGTGTGTGTGTTTGTGTGTGTTATGTGTATGTGTGTGTGTGGTTGTGTGTGTGTGTGTGTGTGTGTGTGTGTGTTTGTGTGTGTGTGTGTGTGTGTGTGGTTGTGTCCTCCCAGCATGTAAAATAACCCTCCTCTCTCAGACAGGGAGGTTCTTTGGAGAGGTGGAAGGAGCTGTGATGAACAAGCTGCTACTGATGGGCTCATTCAAAAGGTCAGAGAACACACACACACACACACACACACACACACACACACACACACACACACACACACACACACACACACTCTCTTCCTTTCTCTGTCCCCCACTTCTTCTTCTCTCTCTCTCTCTCGTTCTCTCTCTCTCTCTGTCTCCCTCTCTCTCTCTCTCTCTCTCTCTGTCTCTCTCTCTCTCTCTCTCTGGCTCTCTCTCTCTGGCTCTCACACATTAATTCAAACACACCCACACTACCACAAACATACACACACACATGCACACACACACACACACACACACACACACTGGCCTCACTGTCTTGTCTCTGTGTAGGATCCCGCTGTTTGACTACCAGGCTGTGTGTAGAGACTTTGCTGGGAGTAGTGACAGCGCGCGTGCTCTGTCAGATGTAAGTGTCATGATCACCCTGATCCATTCAACAGACGTCACTTCAGTCACCAAACACATCATCAACACTTTATCAGTGTATTTAATCAGTGGACAACTTGACTTGACTTGACACTCTTATGACAGCACATTCATCAGTAAGCCCCGCCCCCCTCTGAAGTGGCAGCACATTCATCAGTAAGCCCCGCCCCCCCTCTGACTAGTGACTGCACTGACATCGCGCACACATTCACGCATTGTTCACATACTGTTTATACTGTACACACATTGCACACCATTTTGTATTTTGCACTGCTCATTTACACTGTCCCGTCTTTGCTGTCCTGTCTTTGCTGTCCTGTCTAGTCCTGTCTTTGCTCTGTCCTGTCTAGTCCTGTCTTTGTTCTGTCCTGTCTAGTCCTGTCTTTGCTGTCCTGTCTAGTCCTGTCTTTGTTCTGTCCTGTCTAGTCCTGTCTTTGTTCTGTCCTGTCTAGTCCTGTCTTTGCTCTGTCCTGTCTAGTCCTGTCTTTGCTCTGTCCTGTCTAGTCCTGTCTTTGCTGTCCTATCTAGTCCTGTCTTTGCTCTGTCCTGTCTAGTCCTGTCTTTGCTCTGTCCTGTCTAGTCCTGTCTTTGCTCTGTCCTGTCTAGTCCTGTCTTTGCTCTGTCCTGTCTAGTCCTGTCTTTGCTCTGTGCTGTCTAGTCCTGTCTTTGCTCTGTCCTGTCTAGTCTTGTCTTTGCTGTCCTATCTAGTCCTGTATTTGGTCTGTCCTATCTAGTCCTGTCTTTGCTCTGTCCTATCTAGTCCTGTCTTTGCTCTGTCCTGTCTAGTCCTGTCTTTGCTCTGTCCTGTCTAGTCCTGTCTTTGCTCTGTCCTGTCTAGTCCTGTCTTTGCTCTGTCCTGTCTAGTCCTGTCTTTGCTCTGTCCTGTCTAGTCCTGTCTTTGCTCTGTGGGTATATATGTGTGTGTGTGTGAGAGAGAAAGTGTGTGTGTGTGTGTGCTGAATTAATATATGCAGTATGCACCTCACAGTTGCAGATCATTTGACACTAATAAACATTATTCTTTCTCTTCTGTTTCAGCCGTTCTCTCTGGTGAAATGGCTCCTGACTGAACTAGTCATGTGAGAAATATATGAATGCATTGCTTTAGTATTGATATGCACATTAATTACTGTAATGGCAGTGACAGTGGTGACTGAAGAAGTGGGTAACTAATAGCAAACATTCTGAAATTGTTCCGTTTTTACATCATTGGTGGATAAGATGGGTGTACTGGCTGTCTGTGGGTAAAGACGTGGGTTTGCTCTGTATTCTGCCATAAACCCTCCACTACACTGCTAGGTCGTTTTGGGATATACAGCAAATGCTTGTGATTTTGTCATAGAAATTATAGTTTCATCATCTCCTTTTGTAATTCACCACCTCCCTCAACCTTTCACATAGCTGTGCTAACCTAATTCATGACAGGATGACCTCCAGGAGGTCCACACACCTAGAAATATGTCTACTCCAGAATAACCATCCTTTGTCCCTTTGTCTCCAAGAAATTATCGCCTTTTCTCATGTCACGTGTCTGTATTCTCGACCACGCCTGCCATTTCATATGACGTACAATGGGTTAGCCAATCACATCCTCAAAGCGCCATACCTGTGTTTGCTTGAATATAAGGCTGCACAAGATAAGGCTGCGGCCACTTCTTTGGGATACCACTCATGTGCGTTGTCCTGAAGTCCTTGCGCTCGTATGTTTTCTCAATAAACCAGACTTAACCTGTTTGAGCGAATCTTGGTAAATCCTTTTTAACTACATCAGTTAAATCCATTACAATTTCTTCTCCACAGATTTCTGCTGGAGTTCAACCTGTACAGCTGGTGGAATGTCGACCTCACTGTGAAAGGTGAGCATCTAACAAAGTAAAGAGCAACTCTCCGTATCTGGGTATCTGGACCTGTTTGCATTTTCCTCGGACACCGTCAGCCTGACAGTGTTCATATTTGGTGACGGACGGATTAAAAAAAAAAAGAGTTTACATTTGGCTGATTTTAAAGCAGAATACTGTTGCAGTACAGAGATGTGCGTTTTGGCCACTCCGGCGTTCATATCTACTGCACCCAAGTCCAGACAGCCAACAGAAGTACTGAACAGAACAGAACCCCGCGCTGACACAAACGCAGCTCTCTGGACATTCTACCTCGCGCCAGCATTCCGGCTGTATATTTCGCCGTTGGTCGGCGTTGTCCAGAGTTACGTAGTGCATTCTGTTCTATTGTCCACCCTGTAGGTGACAGCAGCTGCAATTTCTAGCCGCAATTTGCGCTATTTTCCATTCACTTACGCTAGCAAAGTTAGCAATCTGAATGGTAGTAAGTCTTACATAGAAATGTCTTCTGGTGGATATACAGAAGTCGAGATTAACCCACACACGTCTGCTTTGCACACTTCTCTGTCTCACGCTACCAAAACATACTGTATCTCACATTCATTTATTGTGTGTGTGCGTGTGTGTGTGTCTATTAACTCTAACAAATGTCATATACAGCCCAAAGGTCTCAGGGGAAGACAATGATGGTACCCTGTGATACAGAGTACCCTGGGTTTGTGTCTGAGCGCACCATCAAAGAGACCACGGGAAACATCGACTGTGAGGGCTGTGTAAGGTAGGCCTGCTGCTCATAGACTACCATAGCGGGCCCTAAGGGACTGCTCATCCTGTAGACTACCATAGATGTTAAGCACTTGTACCAAGGACTTGTTAGGGGAATCAACTAAGCACCAACGGCAGGTAGACAGTAGGACTGAGTCTGTAGGCTGGTCTGGGTTGTTGGCCTCCTCTCTCCTCCCTGTCTTTTGAGAAGCAAGTGATGAGAAGATGCAAGGAATACGAAAGACCTGGTAATCAACCTTGATGTTGAACTCTCTCTCTCTCTCTCCTTCTCTGTCTCTCTATCTTTCTCTCTGTCTGTGTGTCTCTACCTCTGTCTCTTTCTCTATCTCTCTCCCTCTCTTTCTGTCCATCTCTCTCTCCCCATCTCTCTCCTCTATCTGTCCACCTCTCTCCCTCTCCCCCTTCTCCCTCTCTCTCTGTCAATCTTTCTCTCCCTCTTTCTCTGTCCATCTCTCTCTCTACCCCCTCTCTCTCTCTCCCTCTCTTTCTACCCCCCTCTCTCTCCCTCCCTCTCTCTGTCCATCTCTCTCTCTCCCTCTCTCTCTCCCTCTCTCTGTCCATCTCTCTCTCGCCCCCTCTCTCTCTCTCTCTTTCTCTCTCTCCTCCAGGTCCTTTGTCATCCAGCAGATTCCCAGCAGCAACCTCTTCATGGTTGTCGTGGACAACAAGTGTGACTGCAGGTCCGCCCCCGTGGTTTCCATGGAGCCCATTGAGATCATGTATATCCTTCCACATGTCAGGTGGCATCAGGCCGTGTGAACGTGATACCATAGATACTGTAGGTAGATAGAGGTTTGTTAACCGGGTGTAGATTCTCTGGTCTTTAATTGCTGTGGTATAACAGGACATGTAACTTTGCTGTGATGTCCAGCGTTTGCCCCTGGATGGATATTAACTGTATATATTTACATATATGTAAATGTACTACCCCAAGTTTGGTGTCGGACTAAGGTCACGCTATTAGGGAACGTAAATGATAAATGGTAAATGGACTGCACTTATATAATGCTTTTATCCAAAGCACCTTACAATGGCCTCTCATTCACCCGTTCACACACACATTCACACACCAATGGCGGAAGCTGCCATGCAAGGTGCTAGCCTGCTCAATGGGAGCAATTTGGAGTTCAGTGCCTTGCTCAAGGACACTTCGACATGTGGACAAGAGGAGCTGGGGTTCGAACCGCTGACCCTGCGGTTACTGGACAGCCCGCTCTACCTCCTAAGCCACAACCTCCCAACGTCTGGTGACAAGTCAAGCTATGTTTATTTTTTCTTTCAGTTTGGTTACATTCCAGTAGTTTTCACAATAGGTTTGAATGACCACAGCTGGTTCTATTTGACTCCATTTTCTGTCTGTTAAATCGTAGAGATGTTTGGTTTGTCTGGATTTAAACCCTTAACCCCTGTGAACACAACGAGTCCCTGAAATGTGGTAGGCTGAAGTTTCAGAAGGACAGGAAGAAGCCAGACTCTTGTCATCCTTTCCACGCTGAGGTATTGTGGGCTTGCCTGCATACGTGTGTGTATGTGTGTGTTAGTGTGCAGGGCTGGACTGGGTGAATAGGGGGTGCTGGGGGGGTGCTGCACGATTTGTTTACGGGGAGGGGGTGGGGTGGGTGCTGGGCGATTTGTTGACGGGGGGGGGGGGGGGGGGCAGGCCATTCACCGCGGGCCAGGCCAGTTGGCGTGCCAGGCCACCTGGAAAATTCCCGGTGCTCCCGATGGCCAGTCCGCCCCTGTTAGTGTGTGGTGTGTTAGTGTAGTGTGTGTGTATGCTTGTTGAAGACATGTTTACATGTATGCCAGCTGTATTGTGTGTGTGTGTGTGTGTACCACCAGTGACTCTTCCCTGTTTGTCCTGCAGGAGAACGCCATGGAGTGTGGATCAGCAGTCAGCCTGTCCGCCCCACTCACAACAGCTCTGCTGCCCCTGGTGGTCACTCTCATCAGCAGGTGACTGGAACTGAACCTCCCTGAACACTGAACCTCCATGAACCCAACACTGGAGACGAGCAGAGACCACGAAGACCAGCTACAAAGACACCTACAGACGCTTACGCATAGGGACACAGCCAATCAGAACCGATTTTACTCATTTCCCAAAGGGAGTATAACCAATCAGAATTCACCTTGCTTATCGTCAAAAGAGATATTAGCCAACTATAATGCACAGAATACTGTATGAAGTAGGTGCTGCACCAGGTCATGAGAAACTATGAGAATGCACTGTGATCACAACAATGACAAACTGAGAGCTTGACAGTACCACAGTACAGAGAATTTGAAGAGAGCTTAAGTCAGTTTTCTCTGGATGCAGACTGTAGAAGGGGATTGTAATGGTCTGTATCTTTGTGGACTGAAAAAAAAACCACCTCTGAAAGAATGGTTAGTATAATTAGCGACATGTTGGCATCTCATGACATAGAGCTGTGATTTCAGTCCAGTTTTGGTGATAAATATGTAGCTTTATCTCCTGGAACCCTGTTCTCTTCTGTAAGCTAGGGATAGTGGGAAAGATCAACACAGACAAGGGAATCGTTGAACTCATTATATTCAGCTTGCTTTTAATTTTTTAATTTTAATTTTTTACAGCAGCTGACTTTTCATACAAAGATAAAAGATGCATGTAAAAATAAAATAAAGTACAGCACAGTTAGTTCCATAGAGGAATGCTACTCTGTGCTCTGGCTGCCATATGAAAATAATGAATATTTGCCTGTTTAAAGAATGTTCTAGTGACCATGTCCATCGCCCCTCATGTTGACCCCGTCTCCCAACTCCAACTCAATCTTTGACAAAGCTGCTAAATAAACACAAAGACCTATTTTCCATCATCTGTCCCACAGCTTCCTTTCTCTCCCTCTCTCTCTCTGTGTGTGTGTGTGTGTGTGTGTGTATGTTCGTGCGTACGCGTGTGCGTGTATGCGTTCAGCAGAACAAGGAAGTCTATAAAAAAAAAGGCAAATCATTAATATCCCCAAGAAACATGAACATATAACACAAAACAAACATTTGACATAACATCACATAAGAGGAATTAGAAGCATCCTGTGATTTTATGCAATTTCCCCTGGGGATCAATATAGAAATACTACTACTATTACTACTTCTACTACTACTACTACTAATACCACTACTACTACTATTACTACTACTACTACTACTACCACTACTACTACTACTACTACTACTACTACTACTATTACTACTACTACTACCACTACTACTACTACTACTACTACTACTACTACTACTACTACTATTACTACTACTACTACTACTACTACTACTACTACTATTACTACTACTACCACTACTACTACTACTACTACTACTACTACCACTACTACTACTACTACTACTACTACTACTACTACCACTACTACTACTACTACTACTACTACTACTACTACTACTACTAATACCATTACTACTATTACTACTACTATACTACTACTACTACTACTACTACTACTAATACCATTACTACTACTACTATTACTACTTCTACTACTACTACTACTACTACTAATACCATTACTACTACTACTATTACTACTACTACTACCACCACTACTACTACCACCACTACTACTACTACTACTACTAGCCTACTACCACTACTACTATTACTATTACTACTACTACTACTACTAATACTAATACTATTACTATTACTATTACTATTATTACTATTACTACTACTACTACCACTGCTACTACAGTAAGAAATATAAATAATAAATGTTATTGCCATGTAAACTACAGAGTTAAAGAAAGGATGCTCTATTTTTACAACAACGCTGTACAAAACACCATACCAGTGATTATGACTGTAGTAGATTCACTGAGCAGGACGGTAACATGCTGCTGGTGTTAACATTGTCTTTTAACTTCAACTGGGGGATTTGTGACCTGCCCATCTGAGGATCTGTGTTCCTGTGAGTGACTGAGGACAAGACTGGAGGATGACTTCATTATCATGGTAATAGAACCCACACTGAGACTCATAGAGAGGGGGAGGAGCCTCACAGCTCAGATGAACTGAGTCTGTCTCTCTGATGGCTGCAGGACTCACTGTCAGTCTGGGATGAGGAGGGACTGAGAGCAGAGGAGGATGAGATGTATCCATATTGAATCTTGCAGCACAGATAATAGTACAGGAGTTGAGATGCGATGATGGGTCCACTGATAAGGTTCCCTTACTGGAACTGTGAGAGTGGAGTGGCCTCCAAGGCTGTTTTTTGTGTAAAACTACATACAGTAGCACCATCGTGTGTGTGTCCTCCCAATATCAGCATTTGAAAGAATTGGAATTGGTAATTGGAGTTGTGGTTTGTGTTTTCATTTTTCATTCTGCCATTTTATAGTGTTTTTTTCCCCTCCCATACAATGTGGAGCTTGCCAGTGCTGCACTACAGATAGAACCGATAGGAAATATATGTCTGTGAAAGAACATCTTTCTACACTATATGGAGAAAAGTATTGGGCCACCTACACATCACACCTACAGGAGCTTTAATGACATCCCGTTCTAAATTCATGGGCCAGAGTCCAGTGGCGGCGTGCTTTACACCCCTCCATCCGACGCTTGGCATTGCGCTTGGTGATGTAAGGCCCTCTCGTCCAACATCAGTCTGACCTCACAAATACTCAAGGGCGTAGGTTTGGTTTCAACATTGGTAGGGACCATATAACAGTGTAGCCTGCATACACAATTTTTGCTGGGAACGAGAGGTTAAAGCTCTTATATATTCATATATTTATGAAATTGAATAATACTAATACAATGTTGTTAGTCTACTGTATCACATCCTGCCTGCTGCGTCCCTCCACTCTCGACTTTTGCTGCTGCTGCGTCCACACTCTCTCTCTCTCTCTTGGTTGCTTGTGCGTCCGTCCACTCTCTCTCTCTCACGACTGCTGCTTCATGCATAAAAATGATTTGATTAAAATTTAGATTTTCATTGGATTTTTAGACTGACATTCAATTCATAAATTGATATATCTGTCCATTGGGGGAGTAACAAAATACCAGACAGTAGGCAATACCAATTGCGAAATTCCACAATCCTGGTTTTACAAAGCTATAGCTAATAGCCCATCGGCTAGTATTCATTGCGGACACTTACAGTCATTAGTTGTGAGGACGCCATGATGTCCTATTCAATTAAATCTCTGGTGGGCAGCTAATGTATAATAATGTAATGGCTGCTGCTATCCTAATGTTACAGGATGATAGAAGGCATCTTACAGTTCGCTAGCTAGCCAGCTTATATCACCGGTTGATAATTTGCCACAATGGAAAGACAAGTGATGTTAGTTTAGATAACATTAGCTAGCACCAACCTAGCTGGTTTTCATGTGGCTACTGCCTAAGGTTAGCTACTTAGTTTACCAGCAGCTAGCTAACCTAGCTAACGCTAACGTTACTTACAGTTGCGGAGAAAAAGCTCCTGATATCCCTCATCCTCTTCAGAGGGGGAGGCGACATTGTGGTGGATAGCCTACCTAAATGGCTGTCAGAATCACAACTGTATGGCTTGCTGTCAGCGTCTGTCTGTAAGGCTGTTCTTCAGATCAAGCGAAAATTTGAAAAATGCAATGATCTATCTCAGACAAATGAGCCAATCGTGAGTTTAAAAAATATAAAAATAATACAGGGATGGCACATTCACAGTGGAGGAAAGGGGTAGGCTAACGGTCTAATATCTATAATGCAAAATAATTGGTACGGTCAAGGTTGCTTAAAAGTTGGTAGGGACAATTTGGGCCTCCCAAAATGTTGGTAGGGACATGTCCCGACCGTCCATACGCAAACCTACGCCCTTGCAAATACTCCTCTGGATGAATGGGCAAACATTCCCACAGACACACTCCAAAATCTGGTAGAAAGCCTTTCCAGAAGAGTGGAAGCTGAAAAGTTGAAAAGTTGAAGCTGTTATGGCTGCAAAGGGGGGGACCAACTCTATATTAATGCCTAGGAATTAAGAATGGGATGTCATACATGTTCCTGTGGATGTACAGTAATGTGTAGGTGTCCCAATACTTTTGTCCATATGCAAGATAAATTGCAACAGCTGCTTTCCTTAATATTTATACAGGTAACTATAACTATAGCTATATATATATATATTCTCTGAAAACGATTCGTAGTCGTGAATCTCTCAAAAATGTGTTTTATTATGGGAAGACAATTGTAAGCTTGTATTCATTTATTTTTTTGAGAGATTCGCGACTGCAAATCGTTTTCGGAGAATAGGCAGGCACCACGACTGCAGTCACATTCCACAAACAAGGCAGAGAGCAGGAGACGCAATGATCACGGGTGAGTTCAGCCCCGACAAAATGTTTATGTTAAATATAATAAACATAGCCTACATACATAAAGTTTTGATATGCTTTCCAGGTTGAACGGCACGTTTTCTCTGTAGCCAATCAGCAGTGTTCCAACACATCACCATTTAACGTTTGCTACATTCTAATCAATAGCTGCAGACAAGTGAGTGAAAACATTAGACAGCTCTTAAGTGAAATATCTAGCTAACTAGCAAATATGTTCGAAGGTTTAGTCATTAGTAATTGCTGACTAGATCCCATCATCACCAGTTAAAGTGAACCAAAGTTAGCAAGCTAACGTTAGGCTAGACAGCTAATTATTTGGTTACTACCACCCTCTAGTGGGTGTTTGAGTCCCTGCCACAATGAAATTACAAGACAGCATTTCAGTTAGTTTGTTTTGTTTTTGTAGGGAGTCAGCACCCTTCAAAGGGCAGGTGGTGGAAAGGTGCACATAATATTGGGGCCAGTAACTTTTAAAATCCGGGCCAGTGGCAAATTCATCTGTATGTCAAGCCCTGATGTTCCCTCTGAATGAACAGAGGAGAGTCAAAGGCACATTTGAGCATAAGGGGAATTTCTCTCTGATCATATCATGTCCTTCAGCTTGTTCAGGGATACCAAACATTTTCAAGTTCAATCTTCTCCCTCTATTATCCAAATCGTCAACGTGCTGCTCGAGTTCATTGATCCTCTTCTGCAGGGACTGGATAGTTTGGGCACTAGCGTCTGACACTTCCTTAACAATTCCCCTCCGCTTCTTCCATCCGATTACTAAGCGACTCACTTACGCCTGAATGTCCACGATAGTCTTCTTTATATCAGCTGTATCATCCTCTATTTTCAGTACAGTTGTGTTCAGAGAGCACATTTTCTCCATTAAGGCCTCAAGTGGTGATTCATCTGACATATTGGAAGTGTCTATGTCTTGGCCCATGACTGAGATTGGCCATCAAAGGGATTCACTGTTCCTACCTTCTAGACATATTGAGTCTAAGGATACTAAGGATATTACAGCACTGAAACAGTTCCTGCGAGTCAGTCGGAGAAGTCCCCATCAATGGGGAGTTACATTTGTTTCTACCCAGCTCGTAAGAGCCCCAACAAGGAGAGAGTCACATGCCCAAAACCAACATCAACATAAAATATTTAATGAATGAACAAAAGAAAGAATAACAAAAACCCAAAGATGAGATGCGGAATATCAATAATGGCATAGGTGTAGTGGATAATGTATAATGAATAATGCAGGTGTTGTGTGGTAACTCATACAAACAATAGAAATAGAGGAGCTGAGACATACGATTGTGCTCTTGGGGGAAGAGAGCGAGTCACCTCGTTGGTCCTCGGCTTCATGTCTCAGGGCACACCCGGGCCCAGGTGCACCTCAACGTTGACTCTCCTGGACTCCGCCTTCTAGACACCTACAACACAGACGATACGCAAACACCCCACCGGGACTTTCGTCACACATTCTAAAAGCACATCTTCTCCTTCTTTTGGGAATGTCTATTCTCTAGGTACAGCATCTCCTCTACTCTAAGCGACATAACATAGACAGCACATTGCAAGAACAAGGACACTGCAGGGACATGAGTGATTTACGGATGCTTCAGCTGCATTATTAAAACAAAAGAGGTCTTCTGTGTCATTCCATTTCCTGAGAGTCATGAGGAGCACTAGAGAAGGTTGCTGCTCTAATGTGATGTATTGAGTGTTTCATACGGAGTAGTTAACAGCTAGTCCTCATTACCTTACCATTACCTAATCATTAGTTACTCTTTTGCATACCTTATTGTAAAGTACAGTTAATCAGTAACTACTCATTGGCTCCTCAGTAACTACTATAGTAGTCCCCAGTCTGTTCTCTAGTTCCTCAGTAACTACTATAGTAGTCCTCAGTCTGTTCTCTAGTTCCTCAGTAACTACTATAGTAGTCCCCAGTCTGTTCTCTAGTTCCTCAGTCTGTTCTCTAGTTCCTCAGTAACTACTATAGTAGTCCCCAGTCTGTTCTCTAGTTCCTCAGTCTGTTCTCTAGTTCCTCAGTAACTACTATAGTAGTCCCCAGTCTGTTCTCTAGTTCCTCAGTAACTACTACAGTAGTCCCCAGTCTGTTATCTAGTTCCTCACTAACTAATATAGTAGTCCAGTCTGTTCTCTAGTTCCTCAGTAACTACTATAGTAGTCCCCAGTCTGTTCTCTAGTTCCTCACTAACTACTATAGTAGTCCCCAGTCTGTTCTCTAGTTCCTCAGTCTGTTCTCTAGTTCCTCACTAACTACTATAGTAGTCCCCAGTCTGTTCTCTAGTTCCTCACTAACTACTATAGTAGTCCCCAGTCTGTTCTCTAGTTCCTCAGTCTGTTCTCTAGTTCCTCACTAACTACTATAGTAGTCCCCAGTCTGTTCTCTAGTTCCTCAGTAACTACTATAGTAGTCCTCAGTCTGTTCTCTAGTTCATATAACTACTATAGTAGTCCCCAGTCTGTTCTCTAGTTCCTCAGTCTGTTCTCTAGTTCCTCAGTAACTACTATAGTAGTCCCCAGTCTGTTCTCTAGTTCCTCAGTAACTACTATAGTAGTCCCCATTCTGTTCTCTAATTCCTCAGTCTGTTCTCTAGTTCCTCAGTAACTACTATAGTAGTCCCCAGTCTGTTCTCTAGTTCCTCACTAACTAATATAGTAGTCCAGTCTGTTCTCTAGTTCCTCACTAACTACTATAGTAGTCCAGTCTGTTCTCTAGTTCCTCACTAACTACTATAGTAGTCCCCAGTCTGTTCTCTAGTTCCTCAGTAACTAATATAGTAGTTCCTCAGTCTGTTCTCTAGATCCTCACTAACTACTATAGTAGTCCCCGTCCGTAACTACTGGAAACTAAAACTGTCTAGATAACCCACAAGGAGTCATGTGACAGATGAACATGTGGTCTATCATAACAGGCTGTGAAACTAATGTGTGAGGGAACTAAAGTTCAAAGGTCAAACCCTTAGGAAGCAAAATAAATGATGTTTTATTATTGATACAACAATCAGTGTGAACATTATATCTCAATATAATGCCAACACACACAGAGACCAATGTCAGAATTGTTATGATGCTTCCTCTGGTTCTGAAAGAGAGAAACTATCTGCACATTTAACCAGATCCAGCCTGGATTTGTGAGGGGCTTGTTTCTCTTAAGCAGAGGTTAGTAGGAGGGAATTAGCTAACCATGCCACCGAAATAGCTGTGAACTCAAATTACATCAAATCACTTTTGCTAAATTAAGATATTTTGTCACCTGGACACATCAGCTCCTATGCTTTCAATACTAATCCAGCACAATAAGACTGTGATAGCCAGCTATCTCATGAGCTCACAAGTAGCAGCAACTTCCATAACATTAAGCTGCTGGTGGTTAAAGCAGTTACAATGTTGATTCCTGTGACGTTAGTTATTTTGCTGCTATTGGTTTAACTTCTGTTTCTGGACAAAAGTCATTACCTGGCTTATGTACTTCCCTTTAGGTGGTGAAGTAAGTAGACAAAGACAGTGGCTTCTCTGGACACAAGTGAGTCAGCAGGTAGCATTCTTGTTTGTACAGTAATGGTTCTTATATATATATGGTTCTTAAATAAGATACATGTAGGCAGACCTGAGAGCCCAATTGTAATATCCGAATGACTGTAAACATACTGTAGCACTTAACAGAAATAGGTAAAATACAACTCATGACTCAAACTTTTCCTAAATGCTTTATTACACAGACACACAGCAAAAGTAGAACATTTTGCACATGTGCTCTCAGGACTGGTCAGTGGTGGTGACCATCTTTGGAATGGAGAGATGCGAGTAATGCACAGTCAGCAGAATATTGAACACCTGAACAACTTCATCCTCACTGCCACCAGACTACTGAACACCTGAACAACTTCATCCTCACTGCCACCAGACTACTGAACACCTGAACAACTTCATCCTCACTGCCACCAGACTACTGAACACCTGAACAACTTCATCCTCACTGCCACCAGACTACTGAACACCTGAACAACTTCATCCTCACAGCCACCAGACTACTGAACACCTGAACAACTTCATCCTCACAGCCACCAGACTACTGAACACCTGAACAACTTCATCCTCACAGCCACCAGACTACTGAACACCTGCTGACTGGAATCAGGACTATGGGGTCCAGGGGATGTGGGAGTGGAGCCTATGGCGCGTGTGTTTGTGTGTACGTGTTGTACATTTGTAACAGTACTGGATGTCTGAGTTTCTGTTGATGATAATTTGCTGGCATCACAGAAATAATTCCTATGCAAAACATTATACCACACTGCATTGTTTTGTATAAGGAAGACATTATCTTTAATGTAACATAATAACCTGACCAACCCTCAAAAGAAATGTTCTGATCAGGTAATGTACATTGTCAAAAGAACGAGATCCTCTGAAAAGAAACCAAGTTCCCCAGTAGAGAAGGGCCCCTAGCCCCTGTAGAGAAGGGCCCCTGTCTCCTGAGAGAAGGCCCCCTGTCCCCTGAGAGAAGGCCCCCTGTCCCCTGTAGAGAGGGCCCTCTGTCCACTGAGAGAAGGCCCCCTGTCCCCTGTAGAGAAGGCCCCGTCCCCTGGAGACAAGAGCCACAAACAAGGTTATCAGAGGCAAGTGACAGGATGAATGTTGCGGTTCAAAGCCTACAATTAGAATAAACCAGGGTTAAGTATTCATGTTGCTAAGAGTGCTACTAGCACCAGTCCCTCCTAGCCTGCTGGGAGATTGGTGTTTAGACAGAAAGGAGTGAGAACTGATAGTTAGTAAGACCAGGGGCTTGAGGGAGGCCACCAGGAGAGTAGGGTCTGGGCCAAAGCGGCCGTACCGTCCAAGAGCTCCTGATCTTCTGCCTGAAGGACCAGAGACCTCTGACGTAAAGCTCACCCTCAATAAGAACAAGACTGCCCCTCCTGCAGCTAAGGTTGCGGTTCCACCAACAGAGTCAACCGGAAAGATCAGAGAAAGAGAGACAGTCTGAAAAAGAAGTGGAAAAAACCACAACTCTGAAGATTTTAAGCCACAGTTGGCTAATATTCTGAAGCCTGTGATATACTTGCTTTTAACTTTAACTACCACGCGTCTCCTGCCTTCCTTTGGCACGTCGGCTGTGGTTGGCTGTGCAGGTCCTCAGAAATTAACACGCTGCAAAATACACACTTGACTACGCGAACGTGGCGGTAGACAGCAAGCTAATGCTATAGCCCCTATACACTTTCAGCATTGTTAGAAAATGTTAGTAGGATTGAATGAAGAGAATGCTACTGTATCACACTGCACACATAAAATAACAAAGTAAACATACATATTTGGAATAATATGAAAGTAGTTTGCAATGCTGGAAATGATAATAACTAATAACATTACTTATACATTAAACTTTAATCAAGAAGCAGTTGTTGGGTGGGTGATTTTCTGCTTGTATGACTCACAGGGACAAACTGCTGTGTCAGGAAGATAGAAAGTACCAACGCCCAGCAAGGATAATGACTTATCTTATAAAGAAAGTATTGCTCAGTAGTGAGAAAGTACCAAACTGTGTATTGAACATATTAAAAAGAAAATATGTTGGTAAAAGAGGAACAAACAATATGGTGAAAGAATCTGTATGGTTGTGTAACCCACTAGTAGGTATGTACTGTAGTGCACCTCATGCCTAGAATCGTAGGTACTACATATCTCCTGCTATTCAAATCCTAAATACCTCCTGCCCCCTTCCTCTCCCTCTGACAGGCTCTCTCTCAGAGGAGAGAGAGCAACTCTTCTTGGAGAGTATAAAAGGTTAGGCGTCCACATGCAACGCTGCATTCACTGATTTTATTAAGGTACTTCCTTGCCATAGACTGTCATCTAGTGGTCTGTTGAGAAATAACATCAGTGAGTGTGATGAGTATCCCTGCCTGTGACCAAAAAGCTTAGATATCACATAAACACTAGAGAAGTGAAGTGAAGAAGGCACTGGGTGACTGTTTTTTTCTAGGAGTAGGTTTTAATGTGGGGTGAATGCAGTAGAGGTACATGTCATTCATGCATATGTTGTGTTACCCAGCATGCAAATGAAAAGCCAAAATATCTCCCAGTCTTGACCATGGGAGGTCCTCTTTGGTCTTGCGGTAGAGGTTGGGGTTTCCATGGTTGGACCTGTGAAATCTTATATAGTGCCTATATTGACACACCATACTGCCATACTACTCTTGGAGGTGCTTGATGACTTCAACACGGACACTTAGGTTGGAAATATGCTCACACTAATGCTTCAAAGATTTAAAGCTGATTTATAACAGGGACCCACTGTTAATTTAACTCGTGCAGCTCCCAATGATCACCAGCAAAGGGCGATATTCACTCAATAAAGACCCAGGAAGTTAGTGCTAAGAACAGGCAGGCAAGGACCCCGCTTGACTCAACTAACCTTCCTTCCTTGCTAGAGGTAATTGCATATCAATCATCACAGGACAAGTTAGAACGTGTCTCTCTACACAACTGTAACCAATCCAGATAATATCAGATCAATAATATGTCCAAGGAAGGGAGGAAAGAAGGTTGCACATTCAGAAAATCCAGATAGGGCATGTGTTGACTTTATAGGAAAATGGCTGGACTAATTAACATAGCAAATGTATTATTCTGCACTGTCATCACAGCTGCACACATAATTCACTTTGAAGATTAGAAAGAAAAGATTAGGATTTTTGGTGAACAATTGTTATACGATTATACTGCTCTGGTTGCTGGGAGTTCATTTTTAGTTGACACTGAAGAGCAGAATTGGATTTTAAATATTGTTATTTGTTTGATAAGGGTGTGGTTGACTATAGATAGATAAAGAGAGTAATAAAGAGTTTGATTCGCTGTTTCTTGATGCTGTCTAAATGTGCCCGGGCTTCATGAGGTATTATTTGATGTGACAGTGTGTGATGGGGAAGGATAAAATCAAAGAGTCACAGTTTCTCACCACCTCCAGCCCTCGGCTCGTCATTCCACCCTCAGCTCGTGATAAGGATCACATGGAAAAAGCTGCTTTTATGAGAAAAAATGCATATCAAAAACACTTAGGCTACAGTACTCACTCACTCAAGGGGATTCCAAATTTCCAACCAAGTCCTTCACAAAATCCCTGCGAGAGATAGAATGACAAAAACCTTTAAGCCTACAAGTTTGTGATTTCCTTGATGCAACAACAACATGCATCAAAACACTCATCTCAAACAATTCCCTCCAGTATCCTACAAGATACTCAGGCAGCAGCGTATCAAGTCTCTTGCCGCAGGCCTGTTGGGGACAAGCAGAGCCTGGTTTCAGCCGCACAGTGTAACTAGCTCTCTCCCACGACATCTTGGCTGAAGATGATCATTACTTATGGAGAATGACAATGAGGCGTTGATGAAATATGTTATTTTGGTGTCCATGCATATTTCACGGACGCTGACTTTTCTATGGGAGACTAAGGCTTTCATGTGACCATTCATATTTCATAAAAGCTTTTTATGCGAGGCCACCAACACCATGAGGTTAAAATCAATGATGATGAAAAATACATGTTCTGTTTCTTCCCCTCTGAAAGGCTTTGGTTGACAACCTTGTGTGTGGACTTGCTAGCTACCTCTCTGCTTCTCACAATGGCTGGTGGATGGGACATATAGGGCATGTATTTCTAGACCAGCATCAAAAAGGTATTTGGAATCCTTAACAGTGCTTGAGTCTGGTAGGTACTGTAGGTGGGGTTTGGACTTTTGGGCCTTGCCCATTGGTTCAGGCAAGAACAATCAAGAAGACAAATACTTGAATAAATAAATACATGTATTTATCAATACTACTACTACTACTACTAATAATAATACTTATTATTATTATACTTAAAATTATAAGATAGTATTGGGCGGCTGTGGCTCAGGAAGTAGAGCCGGTCGGCGGTGGTTCGTTTCTCGGCTCCTCCTGTCCACATGTTGAAGTGTCCTTGAGAAAGACTGAACTCCAAAATGCTCCCAATGAGCAGGCTGGCTCCTTGCATGGCATGCCGCCATTGGTGTGTGAATGGGTGAATGAGAGGCCACTGTAAAGCGCTTTCTCTGTTAAGGTAGAAAGACACTTTGTAAGTGCAGTCCATTTACCATGACCATATTTCCACTACTTATGCAGCTGCAGTAGCTGGAGTAACAGTGAGATATGTAACATGTAAGCAAACCAAGACAGTCAAGGGGTGTACATTAATCAAATATGATTTTGTATTCAATGAGCAGGCTAGCATCTTGCATGCCAGCTGCCGCCATTGGTGTGTGAATGTGTGTGTGAATGGGTGAATGAGAGGCCATTGTAAAGTGCTTTGGATGCAGTCCATTTACCAATATCATCATAAGTCTTCCCAGGCAACAGAAGAGAATATAGTTCAGAATTCAAATACAATTTCAAGCAGCTGTTTTGTCAATTGATACAGTATGTAGTATAAGTGAAGGTTATTGAGATAAAAACACCCCATCTAAAAACATATTACCTTTCTCACTTATCTCAGTGTATTGTGGTCGACTTAACTGATTATGCCCTTTTTTCCCTATTTATTAAACCTTTGTTGAACCTGGTATGTTGACCGTAAGCACATTCCTTTTAGTAGCAACAGTATGAGGTGAATGTGAAGAGGCTATGAGAGCCTCTCATTTACTGTATGTGGTGCAGGGGAGCTAACATTGTTCACTGTCTTTGTGCATGTAAACCAAGCATCTAGAGAGAGAGAGGGAGAAAGAGAGAGACATGCACGCACACACACACACAGTAACATTGCTGTCATGTTTCCAGCCTGTTTGAGTATCTGTCGGCTACATCATCACCTGTGGGAAAGGACGTCAACACAGGAGTTCAGAATATGCAGAAATAGAAAATATTTCCTTCTAAAGGCAGACATTGAGGACAACATTCCTGTAACACATCCATCACCGCAGAGACTCACAATCTGAGACATCAGATTACGTCCCATGCATTTGATGCATCTCCGATTTTGGCAAACAATGTGTCACACTGGGATTGCAGATCACCTGTTTCAGATGGACAGAAACGCAGAAAAAGTCACAAAGAAAAAAATGTCCATCCCAATAGCTTCAGTGGTAATCTCATTCCTTTTTACGACCCACATCATCAAATTCCTCGAGTCAGCCCTGGTGGAGGTGCTTGTGGGTTAGGAGATGCCACACGGTGACATCCCTTAGATTGGAGTAAGGCAGATGCTTCTCTAGTGTTGGGGTGATATCAGACCTGTTCGGGGTGCAAGCTACAATGTGTAAGGTGAGGGTGAACTAAAGTCTTCATCACAGGGCTATCAGTGCCATCTGCCCCCCCCACACACACACACACACACACTGACCGGTAATGACAGCACAAAGTGGGCGTCACGCTTATCTTCTGTGAGTGCTCTAGAAGGTGCTCCTGGAACAGAGAGAGCAGATGGTTTCAGATTATTACCAGGTCCCAGGGTGAAGCACTGCACAGGTCAGCTCCTCCACCTCTCTCCTAACTAGCCAGCTGACTTCCAACACATTGCAATACACAGTGCTTAGGTGACATTGAGAAAGCTTGCAAGTACTGTATGCTCTTAATTTCATCATGTAAACGTTATAGGCATACTGTACTGTGCTCTCTCTAAGTATTCAAGACAATTAAAATGTGGTGGTGGCTAACAGTGAACTGACACCATCTATTGTTATAACAAGGCCTTCGTGTGTCCAGCCCATCAACTGCTCTAGACAAACCTCTCTATTTATATCTGTTCTGTCTGTGCTGACATCAGAGAGAATAAAGATAGTGGTGGCTAAATATATGCCTAGAGATTAAGGAGAAAGTAAGGAGGATCTGTTCAGGAATCAGCTGTTTCTTTCCTGTTTCAGAATTGCCTGTGACTGTTTCTTTTCTGTTTAAGAGTAGTTGGCTTTGGTTTCTGTTTATCTATTCTATCGAACTATTCTAAAATCAGGAAATCATGGCAGCATCGCTCTCTGGAAATACCGCCTTTATGATTGGATAATACCCCCCTTATGGTGATACCCCCCTTATGATTGCATAATCCCCTTTTCTTCCCTGCTCATCAGTCATGCAGATCTTTATCTCATTAGATTGTCATTGAAACACTTCTCATATTAAAGCCCCTCTCATCTCCCCTCCTATCCCCTTCCTTCTCTCCTTTTACCCATCCTGTGAGGGTTTGGTTTTGGGACCCAGGCGCAACAGGAAAGGAGGAGGCAAGGAACGGTAAAGCCCGGAGGGGCGATTTAATAAGATCAAAAAGGGGGATGTGGTAGTCGTACAGCCGATGGTCAGGCAGGAGCGTGGTAGTCGTACAGGCGATGGTCAGGCAGGAGCGGGGTTGTCGTACAGGCGATGGTCAGGCAGGAGCGGGGTTGTCGTACAGGCGATGGTCAGGCAGGAGCGGGGTTGTCGTACAGGCGATGTTCAGGCAGGAGCGGGGTTGTCGTACAGGCGATGGTCAGGCAGGAGCGTTGTCGTACAGGCGATGTTCAGGCAGGAGCGGGGTTGTCGTACAGGCGATGGTCAGGCAGGAGCGGGGTCGTACAGGCGGTGGTCAGGCAGGAGCGGGGTAATCGTACAGACGTGGGTCAGGCAGGAACTGGAGAGATGAGGAGGGGAGGCAGGGTGAGTGAGAGTAATCACAAACGGGGAACGGGAAAAAACACTACAAAATACGGGTAAGGAGATTGTAGGCTAGGCTATACTTTACCACAAGAGTATTATGGTAAGATCTGGCGATGAGTGGAGTGTAGACCAGGTTCTTGTAGAGGTTGAAGGTGATTGCAGAACGAGGGACAGGTGTGGTGATGATAATTGGAAACCGGTGAGTAGAGCCGCGCCAGCGTCATCGTCGGAGACGAGCGCGCCGTTCTTGTCTTTGCGCACGGGCCGATGTGCTGGGCATGTCGGGATCCGATTCTTCGTCACCGGAGAGGGAGGAGACTGCCGAGTCCGCGGAGCTGGCCGGAGACGGGGAACGCCCGGCAGTGGGGGGAAACTCCGGAGAGCCAGAGCGTTGTATGCCCGGGCTGATGCGACGTGCGGTAGAGCGCGTAGGACGCCCCGAGCGCGCAGCGGGCCCAGAGGGGAGAGAGGGAGACGGTTGTGGAGGCGAGGGCATGCGAGCCGTAACACATCCTCTGTCTATCTGTCTAAATGCTCATTTCAATAATTCACTTTGTCTAATCTGAGTAGGTCAATAATTAATCTTATAATTAATTTTATGAGTATTGTAGCTATATGACCGCAAAGGTGTTAGGTTATTTTATAACCTGACAATTGTTTCTCAAGTCATCGTCGCCGGTCACACCGCAGGTCACATCAATGACTCTTAGTAGGAAATCTGTCCGCCTGCCGGCCTGTTTGTCCATCTGTCTGTCCGTCCATCCATCAGCCTGTCTTTTGGTATTATGATTTGTAAGCCTTTCCCAGAAACCAGACACTCTGTGCTCCTCCTGGCTGTCATGATGTCACAGTGCCACACTTCTCGGGAGGTAGAGCGGCGAGCTGGGGATCGCAAGGTCCCCGGTTCTATTCCAGCTGCCGGCAATGTGCCGAAGTGTCCTTGAGCAAGACACTGAACCCCAAAATCGCTCACATGCGGCACGGTGGCGCAGTACTTAGCACTGTCGCTTCACAGCAAAAAGGTCTCCCAGGCCATTCTGTGCAGAGTTTGCATGCTCTCCCCGTGTTCGCAAGGATTTCCTCCCAAAAAACATGCAGGACAACAGATGCTCTTCAGTCCGGTCCCTGACCAGGACCTGGACTGAGCACTTTGACTTGGACTCTGAGCGCCGCTGTTGAGGCTGCCCACTGGCTGGCTGGAGGACAGCTTGGATGGGAGAAATGCAGAGGGCAACTTCCACCGGCAACCACTGACGACATGTGTGTGAGTGTGTTGTGTGTTCTGTATCGCTCCTCACTCATGTGTGTGAGTGTGTTGTGTGTTCTGTATCGCTCCTCACTCATGTGTGTTGTGTGTGTCACATGCGGCAAATAAAGGCCCTGAGGGTCCTGAATTTATTTTTTATAAACATGTGTCTGGACTATGAAGTAGTTTCCTTGGCTGTCCATAGGGGGAGCTCTGTCATTGAGAAACACCATCCACCCCTCACCCTAAGCCCCTGCCTACAATGAGCGATACAGATTCACAGCTCATTCAGATATTACTGTAGCCTATAGATTTATAGCTGACACCATCTGCATCAAACAATCACACAGAAACTGTCAGATGACAATATCCTTGTGGTGGTAGGCTATCTGAGTAGTTGCCTACTCCACATCGCCTATAGGGTTCTGTGAAGTGTGCTTGTTGAATGGGATGTCCTTGAGGGGATCCTTGTTTGGTGGTAACAAATGGTGGTAATAATGAGCTAGTATGTTGTGTAGTGAGCACAGATGCTGATTTTTAACAATATAATGTGGATATCATGCTGATTGAAGTGCAGAGTGGTTCATGAATATTTCAATTTAAGCTTTACTCAGACCATTCAGAATCTGTTGACTCATTTGATTTCTGTGGTGGACGTAATTTGCATTCAACTCTTACGTTGATTATGCGTGGAATTAATTAGGCCATTTCGGCAACACTTTCTATGAAGCCCAAGTCTATAGCGCATTATAAACATATATAAGTGCTGCACCACTACAATAACCCGCGGAGATGCATTGATTACATGCGATGTCGCATTCTAAGGGTTAGAACTATGGAAATATTACTATATGACTAGGTATCATTTATGATTATACCACGGTTATCACAAATATGAAGGAATATATATTTTATACATCAACAACTTGTATTATGGGGCACCACCCTGTTCTATACAGGGAAACAGATAACCGTATCAATAGTCAAATTTATCAATCCGAGTCTGAAAGAGGTCTTGACGCAAGTGTGCTAGAGACCAGTTGATGACTCTACAATGACGTGATCAAAGCGTATAACATTTATTGAAGTTACACTAATCAACTAGAAAGTACATTTCCTGGAGAAAATGTGAGGTGGGCTAGCTGCTGCAGCTGTATGTAAAAGCTACTGCTAGAACTACTATGGACCAGGCAATCTCCATGCACCCACCAGCGAAGACCGTGCGTCTCTAGCCCACTCAGGGGCTGAGTTGTGGGGTCTGTGGCATGGACAGTGGCATGGTGGTGAGACTCCGCCCCCTCAGGTCAGAGCTGGTCGAGGACAGTGTACCCCTCTCCGGGCCACCTACCTGACTCAACCGGTGAAGACCGTGTGTCTCTAGCCCACTCAGGGGCTGAGTTGTGGGGCTTGTGGCATGGATAGTGGCGTGCTGGTTAGGCCCCGCCCCCTTGGGTCACAGCTAGTCGGGGACAGTACAGTGACCTCTGGGCAATTTGCATGCATCCACCAATGAAGACTGTGTCTCTAGCCCACTCAGGGGTTTAGTTGTGGGGCCCGTGGCGTGGATAGTGGCGTGGTGGTGAGACTCCACCCCCTCAGGTCAGAGCCAGTCGGGGACAGTGTACCCCTCTCCGGGCCACCTACCTGACGCCACCATGAAGACCTCCGGGCAGTCTCCTTGCACCCACTGGTGAAGACTGTGTCTCTAGCTCAATCAGGGGCTGAGTTGTGGGGTCTGTGGCGTGGTGGCGAGACTCCGCATGCTTGGTTCAGAGCCAGGTGTGAACAGTGTAGGCCGCACCGGGCTAACCACCTGCCTTCACCAGTGAAGACCGTGTGTCTCCAGCCCACTCAAGGGCTGAGTTGTGGTGTCCGTAGCATGTTCAGTGGCGTGGTAGCGAGACTCCGCCCCCTTGGGTCAGAGCCGGTCGTGGACAGTGTAGGCCATGCCGGGCTACCCACCTGCCTTCACCAGTGAAGACTGTGTGTCTCTAGCCACCTCAGAGGCTGTGTTGTGAGGTCCGTGGCGTGGATAGTGGCGTGATGGCGAGACTCCGCCCCCTCCGGTCAGAGCAGGTCGGGGGCAGTGTACTGACATCCGGGCAATCTCCATGCACCCAACAGTGAAGACCGTGTGTCTGTAGCTCACTCAGGGGCTGAGATGTGGGGACAGTGGCGTGGATAGTGGTGTTGTGACGAGACTCCGCCCCCTCGGGTCAGAGCCGGTCTAGGACAGTGTACTGCTCCCCGGACCACCCACATGCACCCAACCGTGAAAACTGCGTCTTTAGCCAACTCAGGGTCTGAGATGTGGGGACGGTGGCGTGGATAGTGGCGAGACTCTGCCCCCCTCAGGTCAGAGGTTGTGGGGGGCAGGTCAGTGATTGCCAGGCCATCCCCATGCACCCCTCATTGGAGACCAAGATGGATGGATGGATGAAAGAAAGATGGATGGATGAAAGAAAGAAATAAGGATGGATGGATGGAAGACAGAAAGAAAGAAAGAAAGAAAGAAAGAAAGAAAGATGGATGGATGAAAGAAAGGATGGATGGATGAAAGAAAGAAAGAAGGATGGATTGGTGAAAGAAAGAAAGAAGGATGGATGGAGGGAGGGATGGATGAAAGAAGGATGGATGAATGGATGAAAGAAAGAAAGAAAGGATGGATGGATGAAAGAAAGAAAGTAAGAAGGAAGAATGGAAGGAACAAAGGAAGTAAAGAAGGAAGGATGGATGGAAGGAAGGAAGGAAAGGAGGAAGGAAGGAAGGATGGAAGGAAGGAAGGAAAGAAAGGAAGGAAGGAAGGAAAGAAGGATGGAAGGAAGGAAGGAAGGAAAGAAAGGATGGAACGAAAGAAGGAAGGAAGGATGGAAGGAAGGAAAGAAAGGATGGAAGGAAAGAAGGATGGAAGGAAGGAAGGAAGGAAAGAAGGAAGGAATGAATATGAATGCTACCACAGTAGTCATAAAAGGGCGCCTGTACAGAGAGCCTGCACGTGTCCCCAAATTCAAATCCCAACTGACACTGTGAGCATCCTCTCATTCACTTCAATGGAAAGGCATGTTGGCTTCAGACAGCTCTCTCTCAAAAAGTATAAAGGTCACAGCTTAGATATTGACACAGTAGGAATCCTGAGAAAATGCTGAACATTTTAGGCTATGATATGTCCGTGTAGCTTAAGAACAGTAGGCATGGCGACGAGTTAGAAAAAGGGTAAAAATGCAAAATTAGCAGCTCAAAAGGTAGAGCGTGGGCCCATACGTTTCAATGGAGAGCGCAGTTGCTGAACAAATCGTCATACAGCGAAAACTATAAGTCACACGGCTTAGATACTTACATTGTACGAATCAGCACAGTTATGGGAATGTTTCGATATATAATATGTGTATGAGATGTTAAAATTGTAGGCATAGCGACAAGTTAGAAAAAGAGTAAAAATGCAAAATTAGCAGCTCAAAAGCTAGTGTGCGTTGCCATACGTTTCAATGAGGAGCGCAGTTGCCGAACAAATCGTCATACAGCGAAAACTATAAGTCACACTGCTTAGATATTTACATTGTACGAATCAGCACAGTTGTGTGAACATTTTGATGTATAATATGTGTGTGAGCTTTCAAAACTGTAGGAGTGCCAGCAGTTTACAAAATGTGTGAATATTTTCAAAGCAACTGCTGCCTCCACTATAAAAACATAAAGTTTCTGAACATTCCAAAAGCAGTTTCAAGCAGTTTCAATGGGACAAAAAATAGTTTTAAAAGTTAAATTTCTTAAAAACTATAACAAATATCAAAAATCTGAATGGATCCGTTCAAGAGCTAAACATTATGAACATTTTAAAGTTTGAATGAAGTTTCTAGGACAAAGTATGAAGAACTAGTTAAGGTTCAAAAAAGTGGGGAGAATAATAATAAAGAAAGAAAGAAATAGTGGGAATATCACATATCAAGATAATATAAAAACACAATTCAATAATAGATGGAAACAGCAGAAGTGAAATGAATGATATAAGATTGCAGCCTGTCCTAAATTCTCTAAGCTCAAACAGCATAGCATCACACCACATCAATAGAGACCAGGCGCCTCATTTATAAGCGTTGCGTAAGTACAAAAGCGTGCGTAACCCATGCTGAGCAACTTTCTACGCAACTTTCGGTATTTATAAAAAACGAGCTTAACGATAAGTTGGCGGAAGGTGTGCGTAACTCTACGCACACTCCGATCCTCCTGTAACTACGATAAGCACGTTACTGGAAAAAGGGGAAAACGCGACTCCGATGGCAGAGGGATGAAACTCAGGAAAGTCTGCGAAACATGACATATTGAATAATAAATACATCGGTCGCTGCAAGAAACCCTCCAATGTGTCACACAGTTTAAACGGAATCAATCGCCACCGTAGCCTAATCACGAAATAATGTCGGCATTGCTTTGGATGTGTCTGTGAATTGACCCATTTGTGTCATAATATAATGTTATGTTGTAGGCCTATTCATTTATAGGCTATCCCGAGAAGCATCACGGGCAGTAGCATATGAATAAAAGCCACATTACGTTGATAACACAACACGACACGAGCCTATAGGCTTATCATAGTAATGATTCCGTATGTCGATAGCCTACAACTATAAGGCCTATACCGCACCAAACAAATATTGCATTCGGCGTTGAAGTATATTTATTCAGTTGATCATTTATTTAGTTAATTATTCGTATGTTTAATTATCCACCTATTCATTCGTTAATGTATTTATGTATTTATAGCCTATATTTGATTAGGCTTTTATGTAAACCCGAATGACCACTGAGGCAAGCCGCAATTACAATGATGTTGGCATTCGAGGAATGTGGGCCTAAAAACGCATGTCATCCCAATGCTCACATGCCGCTTTGGTAGAATTAGCTGTGCGCAAAACAGCGCATGGAGGTGATGCGTCTCCAAGTTGTAAGAACACAAGGGAGCAAGTTAGATTATTAATTTGCCGAATCGTCATGTGTGTAGCTATAATTATGCTTTATAGAATCACATGAAACTCATCCATGGATCCCATATATTTACAAGACCTCGATACAGGCACTGATATAGCTGGATTATAGTAGGCCATGACGCACGGGGCCTTGGATATGCCGGGACTTGGCATAGATGTTCTAATATGTGCTTGGCTATCCCGCAACATCCATTAGAACACGCAGCTTCTATATGCCTACAGAATGTTTTGAGAAAGTATGTGAAATGCATGATATCCCGGAAAATACACAAATTGGCTGCTGCAAAGAACCCTCAGATCTGTCGTACAGTTAAATTGGGGATACTTGCCTTAAGTAGTCACTATAGGCCTACATGTTTGCATTGTTATGGATGTCATTGTAAATTGACCCGTTTATACGTTGATAAGTTAGGCCTTTTATTCATGGACCACCCTGTGAAGCATTAGGCTACGTGCAATAAAGATCCAAACCCCATTACCCATGCAACAACAATATAGGCTTATAATGATTAGCGGTTTGGATATAAGCAGCCACCTAATAAGGCCTACCGCACTAAACGAATGCCAATATAGCCTGCATGATAGATAATTAATTATAATCTAAATGGGACCACTCAGGCCTAACGGGTGCTCTTGTTATAGAATTTACATCCAACCACCTTAAACCTTTGTTCCTCTCTCTCTTTTGTAATTCCAAACACCTCCTAAACCTCTGTCTTCCTCACTTCTCTTTTAAGATTGTCTCCTCCTCACCAAGACAGGAAGGGACTCACACTTCCCGTCCTGGCTCAGGCCTTTTGTTCCTTTGTCTATATTCAAAGTGTACCGCGCTTTTCTTTTCATCCCTCGACCACTGTTTGATATCCGTCACCTTACTATGACGTACAATGGAGTAGCCAATCACATCCTGGAGGCACCGTACCTGTGTTTTGCTTGAATATAAGGCGCAGCAAAACCCAGGGCCGGCGCTTCGCTGGATAAACCACTCTTGTTGCGTTGTTCAGGAAGTCCTTGCGCTCGTATGTTTTCACAATAAACCAGACTTAACCTTTTGAGCGAATCTTGGCAAATCCTTTTTACTAGATCAGTAATTCCATTACACTCTTATCAGTCGTGCACATGTGAAATTATCGTTCCGAAAAGATCCTTTTGCCGCGTCTCTACCTCATTGACCAATACCTCCATCTTGCACTCAGTAAAATGTCTCTTTCTCTTTCTGCCTTTTGCACTCGGCTCCATTCTCGTTGCATATGTATTAGGGGCGTATCAATAACCATTTATAGGCAATTGTGGGCGTGTGATCAGAACGCGCGTTCACATGCGCCAAGTTAAAGGACAATGCTCGTTTTTGACAACCTGGACCTTATTTACGACATATTATAAGACGTTTGACTCACCGTCAACCGTCTAAAGACGTTTCTAAAGATCATATTACAGAGTCTATGTAAGCACAACTAGCGATTCATCAAGACAGATGATGAAAACAACCGTTTCGCGGCTGAAAATAGATTTTTAGAAGCTGCATTCTTGTTGCCCCCACCACCGCCATTACATGGATATACTGGATTTTAAATTTCTTCTACAGGCCTCCGAACTTCAACAAAGTGATCTCGGTGAGTCAAACGTCTTATAATATGTCGTAAATAAGGTCCAGGTTGTCAAAAACGAGCATTGTCCTTTAAGTGTTGATTGTGATTTATAAAGGGCAGCTGGTTGGCGTGGCGTAAATCAACATGGGCTATGATACGCAGCGTTTTATAAATCAGAGATTTTTTGTACGTATATTTTCGTACTTACTTAGCTAAGCAAACATAAGCTGAATCCCAAATCGCGCACTTAGGCGAAAGTGCAGAGCACTCGCGGCCTTGTGGCCTTACATGCGCGTTCCCGCTAAGTCCACAAGGGCTCAGGGTAGTTCCAAAACGGAATTGCTAGGTCCACAAGTGCGCCACGCCGCCATTTTGCGCACTTTAACCGCACCTACCGAAAGTCCGCAATTTCGCGGACTTAGGAGCAGAAAATACCCACAGTCCACCGCGTCTCATGTGACACATCTGATGCAGACAAAATGACTGCGCGCAGGATCCGATACATCTGTAAGTAATGTACCCTAAACTAAACAACTAACCGATGACATTTCCTGCAAACATATCCCATCCAGCAGAATTATTAATTGTTTTTCGATGTGTGCATTGCATTTAATTTTGGCACTAATTACCCTCCATACATGAACAGGGACGGACGAGCAGACGCTCCGGTTC
This sequence comes from Borostomias antarcticus, assembly GCF_949987555.1. Classification (NCBI taxonomy): domain Eukaryota; kingdom Metazoa; phylum Chordata; class Actinopteri; order Stomiiformes; family Stomiidae; genus Borostomias; species Borostomias antarcticus. The sequence goes on from NC_140244.1 coordinate 6,747,383, forward strand.
ATAGCTGCGAGGATGGAGCACGACCTCCTCTTCACCGGCTTAAGAGGCTCGGCGCTTGACGGTTACCAGTAAGTACAGTAGCTAACGTTGGCCACAGCCGTGCTACTCAGTCAGCTATCATACAGCCAGCCATTGTTGTGTGAACGCTAAGTAATAGCACAGTCAACTTCATTCTAATAGAATCAGCCCTGTGTCATGTATAGTTAAGGTAAAGAAACAGTACTGTATGATATGATTCATGTGATCATATCAGTGCAGACTGGGTGTAACATTGAACCCAGTTACATGCCTATCTGAGTACCAGTTACATGCCCAACTGAGTATTAACATACCCAAAATGTGTAAATTGACTCATATGGTCACTCACAGGCTTCATTGTGTGTGTCCGTGTTCTCCAACAGGGTGGTCTTAAGACAGATTGGGCTTGATGGCATTCTAACAAATGCCCAAGCCAAGAAAAAATGGGAAAACCTGAAGAAAATATACAGGGTGAAGAAATACACGTTACCCACTGATATAATGGGTCATAGGATCATGTAGCCCTATCTATGGGGATTAATTTCACACTAGTGGTTGTGGCAAGGCTATTCCTGTAGCACTGTGGTGTCTTGGGTGTCCCTCAGCATGATTGTCAGTATACTATTGTATATTATGTGTGCATCCTCATCATCACTTTCTGCTTTCTGTACCGCTGTCACAAACTTAATTTCACCCTCTGACCAGAAATGAAAGACATCTCATATCATTTTATCTGATCTTTGCCACACAGGAGCTCCTGAACCCCCGGACAGGGAGTGGAACTCAGGGGAGACTAACAGCCGCCACCTGGCCGTACTTTGAGGCCATGCACGAGGCTCTGGGGCAGAGGGACTCCATCACACCGGTGAACACCATCTCCAGTGCGGTGGAGTCGGGCGACTCAGATGATGGTGTTCACTGGTCCTCTGCCCCAGAGTCCTCCAGCCTCTCCTCCGGCCCACCTGACCCTCCCACCCCCTCCAGCCCCTCTGGGCCCTCCTCCGGCCCCTCACGCCCCTCTACCTCTGGCCCCTCCTCCTCTTCCACAGGTCCATCCACCCAGCAGCCTGGGGGTGGGAAGAGGAAGAGAAAGGCCAACCATCTAGACCCACCTGACCTCCTCAGGGAGAGGATGCAGTAACAGGAGAGGAGGCAGGTGGAGCTAGATGGGAGGCAGGCAGAGAGACAGGCAGAGCTGGACCGGAGGCACGCAGAGCAGGAGAGGCAGCTGTGGGAGACGGAAGCGGAGGATGGGAGGCGGTTCGACCGCCTCCTCAACATACTTGACAAGTGGGCAGGCAATAAATAGCCCCCCAAATATTCCTTTATTTCCTTTGTATTTCCTAGTATTGTGCCACATGTTTTATTTTATTTATTTTATTACTCATTCATATTTTGACCTTTTGGACCCAGGGAGGCTTGATTTAATAAAAACATGTTGCACCACATCTGTGTCAGTGCAGTTTTATGGTATTGCCACCTCTTGCATGATCCTTGCAAATGATTGCTCAGAGGGGGGATGTGGGAGTGCCATGGAAATGTTTTCATTCTGTATTGATTCTGATTTGATATGTCACTGTACATGTGCAGCAATGAAGAAATTAGGAGCATCTACATGGATGTGAACATGAAATGGATGAAGAGTTTCTTTGCAAAAACAGTGGTGGGTTTGTTTAGTTATATCATGTTTCCCTTTTTTACAGTCAAGACTTACAATTCACCGTTTACAAGTAAAGCCTGAATACTCCCAAGTTTGGCTTTGACTTGTGACAAATGACCTATGTGATGATGACTGCCTTGACAACGCACACACAAGAGTCGTAGGCAGTGATGTGGTTAAACATGGCTTTATTTACACAGAACAGAAAGGGTAGACATGGATGATGTAAGTGTAACAGATGTACTTTAGTTGTGGGAGACTTGGGATGCCGATGCCAGGTGAAACAAGTGCAATTCCCCCACACTTACTGGAATTATCCCAGTTTGATCGGCAAGAGTTACATAAGTACCTGTTTAGTGGATAGGATTGTTGGCCCTATGCACCCATTTAACCTCTGGGGTGAGGTGGTCCAATTGGTCTGGCCTCTACCCTTTGATCTGGCCAGCATGGGTGACCCTGGCACAGCTCTCAGGGTCACTGAGGCACGCAAGCCACCACCCCACGACAAGGGATGGACCGTGTGGTGGAAAATAGGCATGTGGTCTGTGCCAAATGTTAACTGCATGGACTGTTCAGAACTGAAATATGACACCCCCCCCCCACAAAAAAGATCAGTCCCATTATGCATCTAAACTGAAAATCAGTCCCATCATGCCTCAACTGAAAATCATCCATCTTGTGGGAATATGAAAACTGAAGGGAAAAAAAAGCCCACCAACAAAATAATGACTCAACTCCTGCAGTAGTCATGGTGGGCTAACAGGTCCTGCAGGTTCTGGGGTGCGGACACCTGGGCACACAGCCTCTCCCTGATGTGGGCCCCACTCCTCTCCTGGGTCGGCTCCTGGACAAGTGGCGCAGGGGGACCATGTTGTTCCAGATCATCCGCAGGCAGCTCCATGATGTCCCCATGGCTGAGGCAGATGTTGTGGAGGACTGTGCAGGCCAGGACAACATCGGAGGAGAAGCCCACCCTCACCTCCAGTGCCTTAAAAAAGATGGAGCGCCAACGAGCCTTCATCATTCCATAGCTCCTCTCGATGATGTGGCGTCCTCTTGAGTGCGCCACGTTGAAGCTTTCCTGCACCCTGCCTTGCACAGGACGCCTGTACGGCGTCACAATGGAGATGGGCTGCTCCAGGCAAGGGTAGCCTCCATCTCCCAGCAGGAAGTAGCCAGGTGGGGGGTACAGGGAGTGGGTGTACACCGGGCTGTTGCGCAGGATGCGTGTGTCATGCACCGACCCTGGATAGCCCACGAACACATCCAGGAACCTCCCGCTGCTGTCGCAGATGGCCTGGAGCTGGATGGAGTAGAACTGCTTGTAATTAAAGTAGTCTACCTTGTTCCGCTTTGGGGGCTTGATGCGAATGTGGCATCCATAGATGACCCCTACTGCCCTGTTGAAGGCCCCATGGCGGGCCAGCCGGCCGAATCCCTGACCCACTGTGTCAAGGGTGTCTGGGGGGGGGAAGCAGATGATCTTGGACCTGGCCTTTCGGACCCTCTTGCCGATCCTGTGCACCACTCTGTGGATGGTGCTCTTGGGGATTTCAAAGGGCCGCGCCGTCACCCGGTAGGACGCTGCATGGGCCAGCCAGAAGATGAACACCAGCACTTCCAGGTTGTGTCCCCAGCCATGGTCCTTCTCCTGGTGCAGGAGGCCCAGTACACCATTGAAGGCCTGTCGAGACAACCTGAAGTCAGGCCTCATGTCTCTCTCAGGGTCCAGGTAGACCCTCAGGGCAGGCGCCAGCCTGTTTAGCCTGGTGTATGAGCCGCGTGGGTGGGCCTGGGGGTGCAAGAGAGTAATATGTAAGTGAGTGAGTGAGTGAGTGAGTGAGTGAGTGAGTGGACAGGGATTTCAGATGCTGCATATCACACACATGCAATCAAGGGGTTGTGGCCTATTATCTATCAATCAAACAAACTTTATAAAGCACTTTTCCCATTTACACTGAATTGTTACAGTGTCTGCATCACCTTTTTTTCCATAGAGATGATGTTGGGTTAACTAGGACAGTAGTTCAATGTGTAGTTGTTAATTACCTGTATTCCAGTCACCATGGCCAGTTACTGGCCAACACAAGCAATGTTTGCCAGTTGGCCATTACTTTCCTCCTCATAATTGATGTGGATCCTTCTGCGCCTCCTCAAACGCTGCCTCCGTCACAGATGCTGAAGGAGATACAGAACAAAACCGAGTCCCTGCATCTTTAAATCTGACGTCAGTCATGTGCCCCGCTGGAAGTGCTGTCCCATTACCTTTTATGCAATTCAGCGCCCTTGCACCCTCTGGCCCTTCCGGCTGACGTCAATTAAGTGCTCAGGCCGCAAGTGCGAGGGGCCGCAAGGGTGGTTTGCGCACTCAGATTGGGATTCAGCAATAGTTAAGTGGATTCTACGCAACGTTTAGGCCCCAGCTGATTTGCGACCTTACGTTATGTATGAGCGTGCTGGCAGCTCTCCGCGTGGAAACTTGAAGAGGCACGTGACCGACGGTCACTGGATCTGGTGCAGGGCGTCGCACGCCGGGGCTTTTCCTTCAATGCAGCTTTGAAGGTAGGCTGTTTGGCGAACGTTGGGAGTCGCAGAGACTCAGAGTTCGGACTTAGCGCACAGCCTTAAGCCCAGTTCACATACAAGCTTCGCAACGAGACTGGTTGCAACTTGCAACCACCTACAACAGTAACCCAAAACTGTGCTTTGCAACATTCTAAAACTGAACTATTCACACCAAAGCAACGAGGGTAGACAGTTTACCGTTTTCATAACAATATTGGCTCTTGTCACTCAACCTATTTCCTTATCCAGCAACCCGTTATTATATTATATATATTATTATATACATTATATTATTATATTTTGTTCGCATTTGTTTAGTCTATTCCGCAATCGTCTGACTTTTCTGTTCTAAATTCAATAGCTTACAGTAGCCTCTCGTTAATGTGAACTAGCTGTTACTGGTTAGTAACTAACCGGTAGCCTACTAGCCCTCGCGTGAACCCAGAGAGCCTGACGGTCACAACTTGTTCAGTCGCTGATTGGTTCGAAAATCGTAACAATGGCCCCGACACTATGGTAGGCTAAGTTCTAAAACGTGTTGCTTGCAATTGGACAAGTCGAATCTCTTGAGACTCAATCAGCTGGCTTCATCCGACCTGCGACGGGGTAATTCACACCGCTGCAATTTTCCTCTGCAACATTCTAAAACAGTTTCGTCGCGTTGCGAATCTTGTATGTGAACTGGGCTTTACAGTACAGAGTTCAATTTCAGCGCTGTTTAGTGTACAGCCCAAGTGAAATTGTTCCGAATTAAAGTTGCAAGTGTCTCACTGTTCAAACCCCCGCTCTTGCCAGGGGTGGGGAGGGGGGGGATCCTGGATGGATAGGCTATTTCAGAGGATAGGCTACCCAGCACGTCGACTCGCAGGTATCTACAGCAGGCTGTTTCTTTAGCAATTCCACTGAGTCAAAGTTAGGCTAATTTTTTGGCACAATGGGATCCATAACGTTACAGTGTGAACACAAAAGAACACAACAGAATGAACAATGTTAGTCTAGAGCAGGGGTCTCAAACTCAAATTGGCTTGGGGCCACTGCTGGTATCGTCAACTCATAGGAGGGCCACTTCAATGTCAACTTCAACTACTACTAACTATAAGAAAGTGCAATATTTCTGAAAATGTCATTTTTAATTTCCATAACTAGACTCACAACTCAGTCTCTAAATGTTGCAAGACTATTCCATAACTAACATTTTCATCATACAATTTCAAACCAGTTTCCATTCATTTTTATATATTTTAACAGTGCTGCAAATCATTTTTTCTTACTTTTATTTTATCTTGAATAGCCTACATCTGTACTTCATTCTGTTTTAGCTGCAAGATGCATCACTACTGTAAGCCTGCCCTGGACATGTAGGCTACTTGCATGCATTAAAGTTCAAGTTTGTTTCCATTTCTTACCAGACACTTGAATACATTTGTAGGCTACTATTCTATTTCTTGCTAGACACTTTAAAGACTGAGACGTTAGCCCTCTCAGCTGTGTGGCTCGTTTTTTCCTCTCGTCTCCCTATGACACTCCATGTTTAGTAGCCTAATGAATAGCTCTTGACATTATTCCTATAGAATGGTGACTTTGTTCTTAGATATCAGGCAGGTAGCATTTCCATTGAACTCCACAAAAAATACTGCAATGTCCATATTTCTTGAAACCGTCTGTGTTACTAACGTTAGTTAACCATGAAATCAGCCTCTCGGTGTCGAGCTGCATTCCGTTCATTGTTCATAGTCGCGTTGATTGCACCTGTGACTGTATGCAGCAGTCACCTCGCGCCGACTTCAATTTCGCATTGTCGGCCTGGCTGCCGGCGCCGTTTACAATAAGTTATTTTGCGGGCCGGATTACATTAGATTTCTGACACCATGTCGCGGGCCGGATAGAGTGGTGTGGCGGGCCGCGAGTTTGAGACCCCTGCAGAGACTGGTTAGGAAAGGGGTTGGTCCGAGTGGACACACTCAGCTGATTGGCCCTCATTCCCGCCAGGAGTGCATCCTCCCCCTCCCTCAGTATCGAGGAGAGATTGACCTTCAAGTATCACACTTTCACTCCAATCATTTTAATCCCCGAGTATTTGATACTATTCACAACACATTAGGCAGACATCATGCATCATTCATATACAATATGTTAACCGGAGTAAATGAAGTCCAACCATGCCATCTTTAATAACACACCAGCATGCTGTATTGACAATTTCATTATTTCCCCAAGCCCGTTCTGTCCCAGGACTATGTTACTCATACTAATATGCTTCACAGTATAGAATAAACACTTGCAGTTTCATGCGGTGTTATGCAGTTTAAGCAGTTTAACCATCATCTGTACCTCAGCACATTGGTGCTCTGGAATATTGAAGACGAGAGAGAGGGAGAGAGAGAAAGGGAGAGAGAGGGGGAGAGAGAGAGAGAGAAAGGGAGAGAGAGGGTAGGGCCGTCGTAAAACTTTCACACTCCAGTCCCTCACCCGGGAAGAGACTGATTACCGTCCCACTCAGTCTCCCAATGTTTTAAAGGGGTCCATATTTGCAAAACTAACTTTTTCATTGTTTTTGCATGTACATTTGAGTCTCTGATGGTGCCTACTAACACACAAAGTATGAAGTGAAATAACCCCAGGCATTTTGTTGTGGTCAGACGAAATGAAAACGTTAGAAAAAAGCCAGTCCCTGCAAGCCATTCAAATCTCCTATCAGTTTACGTCACAGTCGTCACAGCAAAAGGCGCTCTGTTCTTGGATGTACTAAGCAGCACAGATCGTCTCCCACGCTCAAAGGACAGCAGAGCTGAGTGGATACATTTTATTTTTGATGGCAACATTCCGGCTGAAATTGGCAAAACACTGGCAGTGTGTGCTAGCCATTTTTTGCCCGATTGCTTTTCCAACCTGGGTCAGTACAATGCAGGATTTTCAGGTAAACTCTTTTCGAATGATCAAGCAATACCAACTGTCCTTGGAAATTATGCAGAAAATGTAAGTAATTATGCTGTGTTTGTTTGCATATAGTACTAACGCTAGTTAGCTAATACGAACAAACTCCCCTTTTGCCTCAACCCAGATGCTCGTCTCATTATATGTTAGAGTAACATTAGTGGAATGAAATTGGTAGACTTCATCGAGTGGTCATTAAAAATGATCAAATGTTAAAAAGTGGACATCATTGGATTCCCCTCGGCCTACAGAATCTAGCTTTTATTGTTTGTAGTCGAATGGTGTCATATAGCCTGGTGGTGTCTAGCTAACGAATGTAGCTAGCATGCAACCGTGGAGATAACATGGGCACTAACGCTATCATGTTTAGTCAGGGAGAGAGGACAATGAAATGTGTCACAGTGGCATCGAGTGTGGACGGTCCAGGCTAGCCAGCTATATTTTAGGTAGCATAGCGCCGTCAACAGCCCTCGTTCTCTGGCCTGCTGACTTGCTCTTAGCTGAGCTCCTTTGCATATGAAAAAAAAGCGCTCAATCTGATCTCGTGGTCAACGGAGGGGTATAGAGGCATGCTAGAACGCTTATTCTGAGTGGTATTTTCTGCAAAAATACTCAAAGGTAAAACTTTATAATAACGATGTGTTATAACACATTTATAAGCTAATAGTAGATAGTAAACTTATCATGAATTAAGCATTTGTATGTTTGTAAATGATTAATAAATAGTTTAACTTAAGTTACAAATCATTTGTAAGTCATTAGTAGATAATTTACTCATCATGAACAAACCATTAGTAGATAGGAAATGAATCATGAATTAAGCATTTGTATGTATTTGAAAATGATCATTAGTTTGTAACTTAAGTTATAAATCATTTGTAAGCTATTAGTAGATAATTTGCTCATCATGAACAAACCATGAATATACATTTGTTAATGATTATCCAATAATTTATAACTCATTAGTACATAATCTGAAAATGTACTACTTCATCGTTCATATGATCAGCCTTTCTTTTTTTTTTAAGGAAATGTAGTCTGTTTTGCAGATAAATTAACTGTCAAACTGATTGAAGAAACTGGGTGACCAATTCTAAGTCCCATTGATATACTAGACTTGTGCTTACTGTTATGTTTCCCTGTGTATGCAACTCTGTGTTTTGCTTTCTGCTCCTCCTGTTCTCGGTCCCACTCCCAGATTCCTGAGTGGATCCAGTTATGATTAATATAATTCAAAGCATTTTAATAAATATGAGCATTGTGATTTGTCATTTGTGTTGGATTTTATAGAAGTTACGTAAAAATGTGGTTACCTGGTGGTGTGATGTCAGTTATTGAATTAATGTGCAGTAATTGAACATTTCAAATACTACCAATACAAAATTATACCTACAGTATAGGCATCTCAGTAATTACCCATTATATATTAGGCTATTCTTTGCATGTATCTACCAGGTAAATGTTTAGTAATTGGGTTACCAAAAAAATGTTCAGAGTAAGTTAATTTAGTAATAAAAATCCATAAGCCTAGGGCCAATGGGCTTAGGATATAGACAATAAACTACCGGTGGAATGGTGGTGGAGCAACAGTGGGAGCATTTTGGATTATTTGCTAATAATCTGCCAGAGGTCCGCTTCCCATTCGATGTGCAAATATCCAGGAACCCGCCAGTCGATTCGGCCGGAGGACCGCCAGCGGGTTCTAACCTAGCTAGTGATGGTAGTAACCTATCTAAAAGATGCATAGCCCGAATAAACTCGTCCACCGAATTCTTCCTCTCCACCGAAGTGGAGGGGAGAACGTGAGGCAGGGAATCCCTTCTAGTACAAGACTGTCAAACCTGCCGCTCTGCAAGCTCTGTATGCACAAGATAGTTAATGTCCCGATATAATTGGCAACAATGAGTGATCTTGACTCATGGCGACTATTGCAATTTTGTATGGATCCACACCTCCGATCAAACTTATTTTCTCTTTGTATCATGATGAAGCCATACTGCGCTCAGCTATACTAGCTGATGTCCTGTCTTCAAAGCTACTTCCGGAGTTTACAAATTTGTATCGGAGCTCGGGATTTGATGCCCCGGACAGCGTCACATCCCAGTTGAATGCGTTCCAGAAACAAAATGCAAACCCTCACTTTCGCTTAATCTTTGTAGTTCTAGACAAGTTAGCTATTGTTAGCCAGTTAGCAATACTGTTATTTTGCGCATATGACTTAACAGACCACACATCTGGACCCGACGTCAGTTACTGAGATAGATATGTTCGTAATAATGAAATTACATCCAGATGGAGAGAAAAAAAATGTTGGAGAACAAGGTAATAACAATAAAACTTTATTTGTATAGCACCTTTCATACAGATAAATTCAGCTCAAAGTGCTTTACAACAGAGGATTTAAATTAAAGAATGTGACATTTAATGATGCAATGATCAGGCTTGTCTTCATTTGTAGACTATAGGAGAAAAACACTGTGAGCCAAGTCTGCTAAATCTGCTCAAAGACGCCACCTGGCGGTGGTGCATCACTAAAATGAAATAACAAGATTTCCAATAGGATTACCCTGTGAAATACTGTGATGGTGATGTGCCGCGGGATGGATAATTTCTGCCTTCTCCCAACTGTAGTACAGGGCCCAGAAAGCACATCCGCTATTTCTGTGTAGCAGTGACACGGAGTGTATGCATCATGGGAACTGTAGTCAGTTTACACCCAGCATTCCAAAAACCCGTTGTAAAATATTTTATTCTGTCTTTAACTGCACAAACATAATCAAAATCAATAAACAATGACTCAGTGTGCCTTAGAAACAATGTGAATAGGAATGCAATGCAGCCAAAAATATTATTTTTATGAAAAATTCACAATGCATTTTAATACAACGTTGTGAACCGTACCACTAGAGGGCACTTCACACTTTGCCTCCCTATAGTGCTCAGTGGTTGTTGTGGCCTGTCTAAAATCCCCTGGCTTCTCCCAATAAATGACTGTAAAGCACACACACACATGCACGCACACACACTCACATTCTCTCCCATACTTTTCTCTCCCTTCCTCCCCTCCCTGTCTGTCTGTATCAGTCTCTCTCTCCATCTCTTCTCACCACATCTCTCTCTCTCTCTCTCTAGTGTGGCCCAAAACATCATGTACATCTACTCCTACAAACATGTCAACTGCCATTTATTCCAAATATTGTATGCATAAACACAAACCAGTCCCAAAAATGTAAGCCCATTGCTGTTTTACAATTGACATGAACTTATAGCACTCCAGGCTCTGGGTTGACATGTACAAGCAATGACGTTATCTATGGGACGGAGAGGAAGGGGCCACCTAGAAGTTTAGCTTGCTGCTTTGAATACATCAGTCACATCACTGTGTCAGTGTGTAAAGGGAGGCTCCCGGGGCTGGCCCAAGTTCTCCACACGTCAGTCTGAATCTGTGGTACCAGTAGGCCCAAGGGGAACCAGGGAATGGGTTCCGCAGAGGGAACGTAAAGAACATCCTAACATTAGAATATTAGAGCTTCAGGCCTGCTGGCCTGATTAGAGCTGAGAGGAAAGAGACATCTGCACTAATGCAGACAGGCGTGTGTGTCTGTGTGTGTTGTATGCCCCACAGAGGCTGGTGCACCTGCTACACCAGGCTCTGAGCTAGTGTCCACTTACACACCCTCAACCAAGCACTGAACTTCATCAGTCGTGTGTGGGTGTGCGTTTGTGTACAGTATGGCCAAACTGTGGGTTGTGTATGTGTGTTTGTGTATTTGCATACATTACCCTATTAAAGTTTATCTTCGTCTTGTCTGTCTGTGTGTTTCTCTCTCTTCATTGTCCTCCTTTCTCTAGCCTCTCTCACCTTTCTTCTAAGGCAGACTGACAGTTAGTACAAAGGGGTGGTGTGGTTTATGGGGTGTTCTGAGGTTTAGTTGTCGTAAATCCGAGTCCTGGTCGTCATGGCAGCAGGGTGCCTGACTCTGTGACCAAGCTTAACAGCCCGCAAGTAGAACCAGAACCCAGAATCCATCTTAGTTTTCCTCTCAATCTTTCTTTAACCCTGGATATCCATAAGTCATGGGACTTTTATGTCTTAAAGGTAAAATAGCACACCTCTCCTCCTTTTTGCTCTCCTCTTCTTTCCTTTCGTCTCCTCCTCCACTCCCCGCTACTCTCCTCTCTCCCCTGGCCTCCCTTTTGCTCCCCTTCCCTCTCCTCTCCCTTCATCTCCTTCACTTCCCTCTCCTCATTTATCCTCTTACCCCTCCTCTCCCCTCCTACCAGTTTGTGAACATTCCATTCTCAGCCAAGGCGTCCAACTGAAAAGGCCAGAAAACAAGGGCAGCCATTGTTGAATTTTCCAATGCACTTCACTGGTGAAATATGGACAGTTAACACTTGATCCAATGCACTTTACTGACACTTTTGCGTTTGTTGATGCCTCAAGTGTGAGGGTGTTTGGTATATATTATATACAAGGCTAAAAGGAGAAGGGAGATATGAACGTCTGTCTAACAGTTCTATTGTAGTCAAGGCAGTATACAGTAGGAAAGTCACAGTCATCATTATCAAGTCTTTGCAAGATCCAGAAGACCAGTGCTGGCTCTGCCTACAAGCAGATGAAGCACTGCGTGGAGCTCCTCAGCCTTTAGGGGTCCTGCAAATCTTAATTTTCTGCATATTAGCCCAAACACCCTGAATGCCCACATAGCCTGCAATGGAATTCTCTCCACCAGCTCTAGACCTCAATGTTTTATGACTGGAGTTTTCCATCCTAATAGATATGCTAGGATAAGCTAGCTTGTATAACTATGCATGACAGAGTAGTAGCAGCACATTGTGTGAATACTGTAGGATTCAGCTACACTTGATGGACCACAACATTTCAAACAAAGTAATTTATTTATTCAATCAAGTCACCAGTTGGTATGGCCTAGCTTGTTTGCCACACACACACACACACACACACACACACACACACACACACACATATACACACACACACACACAGTTACAATATCATCTTTTAGGTTTGTACTAGGTTAGGATGGTCATCATTTTGTGCGTGGCTGTAAGCCAGCGCACCTAGCGTTTGTCCGGTTATCACTCCCTCCCTCCGTCACTCTGGACAATGTTGGCCTGCATTTCTCTGTTGGCACCACAAGAGGCAGTAGTCCCAGCACACCAAAATCAACAAGGACACTAAAATCAACGAGATTAAAGTCAGAATTTCTGAGAAAAAAACTCAGAGTTTCTGAGAAAAAAGTCAGAATTTCTGACTTTAAACTCAGAAGCTTAAACTCCGCTGTTGGCCCTAATGCTCTTCCGTAAGCGACAGTGCGAAGCGGCGTGACGTTTTAACTGCCCTTTTGATGCTCGCCCTGTTTCTATTTTCCTCCTGTCGCCCACATCCATTGTATGACCAAAACGGTGGTAGAGCAATTATCAGACTTTCTCAAAAGTGCTAGTTTTGTCAATGTTTTGATCTGAACCATTGTATACGATCATAAGTAACCTTAAAACAGGGCTTTAAGAAACATACATACTGTATCAAGCATCTAATTGACTGCTGCACCTAACTGCAGCTGCCCAACATATCAGCCAATGAAGGAATACACAGCCTCTTCTCCCTCCCTCCCTTGTTCAGTTACATCCTTTTCTATTCATTTCCAGTAGCTTAGCTCTTTCCTTGGCCATTATTACATTATTACAAACTATCATCTATCAACTATCACTTCCAAGTCATGCTTACCACAGTTCCCTGTATAGATTAGAAAACACATTTCCCTGACTGTTGCCAGTTCTGGAAAAACATCTTCATCGACGTCTATGCCCTGGTCATCTATGACTGTTATCTGTGTATCTTCTGCTATTAGAAACTTCCGCCTCACTGAAGAAAGAACATTGACATTACACAAAACACTACCACATGTAAATTTTGCTAGGACTGCTGCTGTGCAGAGGGCATATATTGCAGTTATTTATTAGCTGTCACATATCTTCGTATAGAAACTAGAGATGCTCCGATCTGATCGGCGCCGATCCATATCGGCCGATATGCCCTTTATCGGTTTTGATCGGAGTTCTCAAAACGGCCGATCAAACAAGGCCGATCAGTTTACATAAAATCCGCGAGAAGGAACTACTATCAGAGACGTTTCAGATAGTGCACTTCCAATAGTAAGAAATTATTTTTCTTCCGGTCTCGTGATTGCCTGTCTCGCGGGAAGTAGCTAACCAAGTAGCCTAGGCTAGTGGCTGCAATAGAGAAATGGCGTCGCCAGTTTGGCAATATTACACAGTGTTGGAAAGAGACAACAAATATGCAGTTTGTAATGTCTGCTCAAAAGAAGTACCTTGTGGAGGAACGCACGCAAGGACTTTCAATACCACGAATCTCATACGGCATTTGAAGGCTTGTCACACCAAGGAATTTGACGAGTTTGATAAGTTGGCGAGCGCTAAGGCCAGAGAGAAAGAGTCGTCGAAAGAACGTTTGACGCCACTCACTCAGCTAACCGTTACAGAGACACTGAAACGACAGCAACCATACGGCAACGACAACAAGAAACGAAAGGAAATAAATGCTAAAGTAATGGAATTCATATGCCTTGATCAGCAGCCCCTGTCTGTTGTGGAAGACGCCGGGTTCAAACGCCTTGTTTCCTGCCTGGATCCACGCTATACGCTGCCGGGGCGAAAATATTTCACTGATGTTTGCCTGCCGGAATTATACCAAACTGTCTACATGCACATCGGGAGCCTAGTGAAGGACAACATCGCGTCAATCAGCTTCACGACTGACATTTGGAGTTCGAGTGTCAGTCCTGTGTCTATGCTGAGCCTGACTGCGCAGTTTATCAATGAAAACTTCGAGCTGACTAAAGTGGTGCTTCACTCTCAAGAATTTCCTGGGTCACACACCGCAGAGGCCCTTGCTGCAGCTTTCACAGACATGCTCAACGCCTGGGAAATCCCAAAGGAAAAGGTGCACGTTATCCTACGGGATAATGCGAAGAACATGGAGAAGGCTATGAGGGACGCGCGTTTACCAAACCTACCGTGCATGGCGCACACACTCCAGCTCGCTGTGCATGAGGGGGTTTTGGCACAGCGTGCCATCATTGATGTCATCGCAAGTGGAAGACGGATCGTCGGTCATTTCAAACATTCCCAGCTAGCTTACTCCCGACTGTTCAGTATTCAAAAACAAATGAACCCGAACCAGCCACCCAAAAGGCTACAACAGGATGTACCAACCCGCTGGAACAGTACTGTTGCCATGCTAAAAAGTTTACTGGAACAGAAACGTGCCCTATGTGCTTATGCAGCTGATTTTGAATTGCCTTCCACGTTGACCGTCAATGAGTGGAAATTGGTGGAAAATATGATTTCAGTGCTAGACCCCTTTGACGAGCTCACAAAAACGATAAGTTCATCAACTGCATCAGCTGCAGATGTTATACCATCCATCAGAGCTTTAACTCGTCTTCTTGAGAAAACAACAGAGAGTGACCACGGTGTGAAGACAGCCAAAGCCACGCTCCTGGACGCTGTCAAGAGGAGATTCAGTGACATTGAATCTGAGCGCCTGTACACCATCGCTACACTCCTTGATCCAAGGTGAGAACTCCACATTCCCGTGTGTGTGTGTGTGCGTGCGCATGTGTGTGAGAGAGAGAGAGAGGGAGAGGGAGAGAGAGAGAGAGAGAGAGATTCTTATGCGTATTAGCTTTGGCCTAAACATTATTGATAAAAGGGGCTATGCTTAAGTTAAAGGTAAAATATAAATACTGTGTTGTCATCCTGTAGTGTACGATGGTTTGCATTTAAAAAGCAGTTAATCTTAACTATAAATAAATAAATAGAATGCTATGGGGCCAAGCCCATGCCTAATTAATTCATAAATAGAATAAAAATGTTATGGGGCCCCGCCCAGGCCTAATTAATAATAAGAGTTAAGCATAACCTACAAAATGCATTAAATACATTAATTAATGTTGCCTTTTATTTCTCTCATAATAAAAAATAGGTATAAAGACAGATATTTCCCCGTCGCACTCAAGCCACAGATGCGCAGGCTGCTTTCTGATGTCCTGGCTGCTGCAGCAGAGCAAGAGACTGGTGAGGAGGACAGTTTGGCAGTGAGTGAGCCCCCACAGAAGGTACCACGAGCTGGCTCCTTGCATGCTATGCATGCTGAACTGTTGGCTGAAGAAGATGGGCAACAGCATGAGGGCGGCAGTGGTGACATCAACCCAAGAGCATCACAGGTTAATCTCTACCTATCAGAGGCAGTTATCCCAGACGGTCATGGACAGCCCCTTGCTTTTTGGAAGGCCAACGAAGGCCGCTTTCCTGCTCTTGCACAAGCAGCACGAGTCTTCCTCTGTGCACCTTGCACAAGTGTAGATAGCGAGCGACTTTTCAGCATAGCAGGACATATTTTAGATGATAAGAGGAACAGGCTGAGTGCCAAAAACGCTGAGATGCTTGTATTTCTCAAGGCAAATCTGCCAGTGATGCTGCTTAATCAGAAGTAAGGTTTGAGTCTGAAATCTCCTTACCTTTCTCAAAATCCACAAGAAATGCCTGGGATGAGATAATTACAGATATAGGCCTACAAATAGAGGTGCAATGTTTGTTTTTTTTGTTTTATTGATTATTGCTGACCTGCTGTCTTATCTCCCCTAAATACGACTTGAAACTGACTGACTTGAAACAGTATTTTATATTTGGCTATAGCCTGTTTATGTTGCAGTTTAGTTTGGGTATTATTATTGTTCCTCAGGAAAGCTACAGTATAAGCTCCAAGTTCTCTAAGAGCCTCTAGATAGTGGAATGTTGCACATTTGATGTGACAGTGTACATTTTATTTATTATGATTTTTATTTTCACATTTTATTTGTTTTTCCTGAAGTAAGCTACAGGTGGTTGTCAATTCAATAAAACAGATGGTTGTCAATTCATGATAATTTCTCATCTCCTAATTTCATTTGAATACTTAATATACAATGTCAATGGTGTTAAGAATAATTAAAAACATAAATAATGCTACACAATAAATAGAATGCTTCAATTGCAATTTTCGACGCTGTGATCGGTGATCGGTGATATCGGATCGGCAGATCACCGATTCCAGTGATCGGTGATCAGTGATCGGCACCAAAAACCCTGATCGGAGCATCTCTAATAGAAACTCTATGAAGCAGGGTTCATCCAGCTTCACATACTTTAGTTTCCCCATGTTTGACTTTGACAATCATTGTAGAATACCTGTAAGACAAAAACGCTAAAATTAGCTTATCCTCCGCCATTGCGAGCTTGCAGGTCAACATGTGTATGCAATGATCAAGTCTGTATGAATGACGCAACAGACATGATGATGCCGAGACTTACTGGTTCGCCAGGCTAGCTAGCTAGCGCATGTGGTCTAGTGCTAAATGCTTTATCTTCTTGCTACAGTAGTAGTAACGTTAGGCCTATTTGCGCAACAAAGGGGTAAGTTCCCACAACTGTTAACTTTACCTAAGATAACGTTGGCTAAACTAACGTTAGTCAACTATGATTTTTACCCAGCGAATGTTAGCTAGTGTAATAGCTCTGACAAATAGCTGTTTTTCAAATGTAGCACTATTTTTTAACCAGATATTACGTTCAGTAACGTTACATTTAGCTAATATGGTTAACGTTCGCTATATAAGCGAAAACGGTGGCTTCTCTACAAGCTAAAGTTACTAGCTGCTCTGACCTGTATGTAATGTTAGCCGCCTACTTTGGACTTGGTTACGTCTGACTGCAATGTGAGAACAAGGAAGCAGCATGCATTAACGATCTAACATGGCTAACTTGGATTACCCTAATGTCAAAAGAACAACTTTTTAGCTAGGTATCTGACAAAGTTCCTTCTTACCAGATGGCATCTGTAATGGTGCCGACTTCAGCAGCGTGGAACTGGTAGAAATGGGTGTGTGTAACACTTTGTAGTGTTAAATGTACTCCCTTAAATAACACAGAAATTGTTCACCAACAGTTGCAACACTATGTGAGCTCTGAATTCATTCTGGTGTACAGCTCCGCATATAAACTCCAGAAATTTAACACGTGAACACTTTTTATTGTAACACCGAATTTTCAACTCCCAAATTCACTCCCGAATTTGCTGTGCAGACACGCCCCCATAGTCTCAGAGCAGAGAATGCTGTTGATTTTTAACCGATTTTGAAGCCTAATTTTATACTGAGCGACATTTCTAATCACTCAGAATTGGCTGGGTGGTTAATGACATGTTTTCCTGTGGTGTATGAAACACAAATTTGAACTGCATTAACCTGGATTTTAACAGACACCACATCTTGACCCGACGTCAGTTACTGAGATGCTGTAGATAGATACGTTTGTAATAATTAAATTACAACCAAATGAAGAAAAAATGTGTTTGAGAACAAGGATAAATAATAATAAAACATTATTTGTATACCATAGCACCTTTCATACAGATAAATTAAGCTTAACGTGCTTCACAACAGCGTTTAAATTAAAGAATGTGAGATTTAATGATGCACTGATCAGGCTTGTCTTCATTCGTAGACTATAGGAGAAATACACTGTAAGCCCAGCCTGTTAAATCTGCTCAAAGACGCCACCTGGCGGTGGTGCATCACTAAAACGAAATAACACCCGTCTGAAATCCCACAAGATTTCCAACGGGGTTTCCTCGTCAAATACCGCAATGGTGAAACTCCCATTATGACAAGACATGAATATGACGAGACGTAATGAACAGGTTTATATCAGTAATGACGCAGAAGTGTGTAGGCTTACTTTAGGTATGATATAGGTACTGCATTTGTAACGCGCTCCCCATCCAGTTGTTACACTGTGAATAAATAGGCCCACGTCTGTTCATGTCCCTCATGTTGTCACTCTGTAACAACACCTTCAAGAGATGAATAGGCCTACTATTTTAAACCTTACCGCAGATATGGGCAAACATGATTTAGGTCTATTATCAGATCTGTATAATCATTGAACAACGAATTGGTTTGTTCGAGTCAATGATCAAAAATTATGATTTTCTAATTCAATTTCCATAACCCACTAGCACAGTACATAAAGCTGACGTGGCACATTGGTTGTAGTTTGGTTAATTGCAATGTTACCAACAGGTGACATTGTGACAACTAGGGATGGGCAAACGATCAAAATTTCTTTTTCGATAATTGAAAGAATTAACAATCAACTATTGATTAATTGATACGCTTTTTTCCATTAAAACAACACCTAAGGCAGAAATAACAAATAAAGCATGTTTCCTTGAAAATAGCCTTATTTCTTGTGTTCTGATAACGTTAGCCTACATTAGGCTGTCCACGCATGCTGACGCGATTGCACTCAAAACGGCATTCAAACTAGACACTTCAGTCCAAAAACAATCCTCTTAAATAAACAAGGCAGTGAGTAACGTATTGTTTAACACATTTTACGTTAAATAAATAAAAAATATAGCAAAAATAAGCTAACGTTACTCACCAGCAGTAACGTAAAAAACCCCGAAATACTCGGATGACTGGATCACTGAAAACGTAAACATTAGTGTCCTTAAGAGCGTCCAGCTTTAACTTAATCCAGTGAGAGCCTAGTAGGCCTACTGGTTCTTGTTCAGAAAGATGAGCATATTAACATGCTCAGGGGTGAGACGCGAACGCAATCTGGTGACAGTCAGGCCAGCCACAGAAAACACTCGCTCTGAGGGGACCGAGGTTGCTGGGATGCAGAGGTAGGTTTGCGCTAATTTGGCCAACCTGCAGTAAGCCGCGTCGCCTTTTAAATAAAAATGATCCCACGCCAAACTTCGTTTTGCCCGCTTCGTCTTCAACATGGCTAAGCTGTTCTGCTGCTGCTGGACTGGCAAAATATTAATATGCATCAACTATACCGTTACTTGGGGAACCTGTTGCGTCATCGCTTAGCCTACTAATTCAACAAATTACATTTCTCACACATAACGAAGACAAACTAATTTCCACTGAATTTATTAATGATTATCGAGCACATTTTTTTGTGATCGACCAAAATCCTTATCAATCAATTATCGATCTTCGATCATTGATGCCCATCCCTAGTGACAACAGGCCTATATAGTCGCAAAATAACCTACTGTATCCTCATGGAGACTGATGGAAGTGTACTGGTTCAATCCCTTAATGGTGAGATTCTACCACAATGTTTTATCATTGATTAGAAATGCCCGGTAGATTAGTGTTATCCCTATGTTGCTAGCTGTATTAGCATTAGCCCTATGTTGCTAGCTATGGCTTCGGTAGGGATTTTGATAGCTTCTTCATTCTATTATCATGAAATATCTGGTTATAGGCTATTGGTAGCTAAGAGTAACTGTACTTTGTTTGAATTTTATGTTCATTACGTTCTGTTGTCCAAGTATGATTTAGTCCACGTTCTTGTTAGTTGGCTACAAACGTGTATTACCGGTGATGTTATGTTTTGTTATTTTTATTTATAATGCGCCCCCCAACCAACTGTTACATCAGCCCGGGGCGCAGCCCAGGTACAAAGGGAGACAAACAAAAACAAAGGACTGCAAACGAACAGATTAACAAGAAACGCCAGGAATTGGAGAGTGGCTGGCTGCTGTCGGGCGTAGCGCCGCCATCATGCTTCCTAACAAAGCGCTTCACAATACAAATAGCAGATAAATGCATTTTAAATGCATATTACCGGTGATAGACTGTATTTACCTTTTTCGGCCACAGGAGGGCAGCAACAGGCTCAGATAGACTGTTCCTTGTTCAGTTTCAGCAATTCAATGAGTATTTGAGTTAGGCTATTAAATTATTTGTGTACGTATTTCTGTTAGTTATATATATATTTCTTTATTATTTGAGCAACCATACAATCACTGTCAAATAATGCTTATTAAGAGGTTCAAAAGTAAGTAGTAATATTGTGACAATACTGAGGAAAGCTTGCGTGCAAGTATGCTCTCCTCTCACTTAAGTAACTGGGCTCAGCATCATGATCACAAGTTTATACATTTTACCCATTTTTAAGCAATGGTGGTGTTTACTTTTCAGGTCAGTTAGTCTAACAAAATTGATAATGCATGGGTTGTGTCTTGTCTTTTCCCACAGGTGACCTTCATTCCTGTCTGGGCTGATCATCGACCACTATGTTCATGTGATTTGGAATAAAACAAGTGCAGAGGTAGTGTTGTTTTCTCTTTTGATGTCTAGTTAATGGAGTAAAAAGTGAAAATTTCACCAAGGGGTGGATCAGGATCTGCTTAATTAGGTCCTCAGCATTTTAACAGTCAAAAGTGGTCCGTTACAAAAGGTTGAGAATCCCTGGTGTAAAGTAATAGTCTGTTGTAAATAAATCATGTTTAGAATTTAAAGCATGCCCCAAATTAATGGGTACCTTGGAGCATATAGGTGTCAGTCCCCTCGTCTCCCAACTTTCCTCTCATTTTTACTGCCACTGTGCCACTGTGCCAGTGAAGCAGAAATGTGTTTCTGAGCTAATATATTCTTTATCCCTATTAGGGGCTACACGGAAAAACCCAGTCACGAGGGGAACCACTGGGGAGGCACTGCAGCAGGAGCTTACCAAATAACTGAAGGGGCGTCAGACAGGGAAGGGTGGCTGCTACACACCATATTCATACAAGACAGAAGCTGTACTGTTACTGTTATCACTTAGTAACTTGAACCTGATCTCAATGACATTTGGGCTTGATGTGTGTAACTGTGGTATTTTACGTTATTAAAGGTATGATATGTTATATGTGGATTATTTCCCCCATCTAGTGTCTAAAGATAAGAACTGCAACAACACAACGTATTGGTTGCCAGGTTCGTTGCAACCTGCAGATCTGTTCAAGTGAGCAGACAATTTGCCTTGTGTGTGTGACTGCACGACGAACGATGTCAAGTGATGAATCTTTCAGGGTAACGTTTACTTTAGAGTAATGAATTAACTTTAGGTCGATGGCATTGGGTCACGATCAGTGCGCTCATATCAACAGAAGAACAGACATGATAATATCATAAGTAAATGTTATAGCAGAGGAGTTGGACAGACCCGCCTTACCAAAAACAGACTCAATACTCTGCTAATCAACCTAGCTAACGTTAGCAAAAACAAACATGCACCTTCCTGACACACAACAACAGGTAACGTAATGTTGGTGGTCTATCACCACTAGCAGTGTTTGCTAGCAAACAATTGCTAGCTAGCCAAGTTACATGCCACATAATGCCAGAGAATGCTTATGCACAGTCATACTGTGATAAGATCTTCACTTCGAGAGGAACATAACGTTACTAATCAGTAATCACAATCAAGTATTTCAGAGTGTCATGTAATAAGTTACGTTACATGCTGTAGTGTGGAGATAACGTTAGGTTTGGCTATGCAGATTCCAAGAAAGATAACGTTAGCTAGCTACATGTAAGTAAGCGAGCTAACGATAGCTAGTTAGCTATCTTACCGGTCTAGTAGAAAAGTAGCCATGTCACCATGCGACTTTATCCAATGAAACGCTGGCCCCATATTTATCTGAGTTTTGCTCCTTCTTCGGTCACTGAGCTTATGAGATTCATATCGCTTTCGCCGGGACTCAGGCGGAGAAGCAGGATGACGAAACTCAGCCATTTTACCAAACGTTTAGCTGAAAAGAGTGAGCGGAAGTGGACGGAAAAGCTACCGTTTTATAGTCGCACACACACTTGATGCTAACCAACATCTTTAATGCTGCTAATTCATGGAAGTATAACGTTAGCTGGCTACTGCTAATCTCACAGCGGTGAAGCTAGAATAGTACCTGGCAACCCAGCGCGCAGTACCAACCCTGTAATACTATTGGCTGGTATGATATCAACAGTGTGTCATTGTCAGTCCGTCAAAATGTCATGATGTAATAATTTCAGACAAAATATCATTTTTTATGGAAAAGCAATAATTTTACTCTGCAGCCTTCGCAAAGCCCTATGGATGTATTATTTTTGAAAAAATGTTTATTTTAATCCACATATAACATATTACCTTTAAGTTAATAAAAATCCTTACAACGTATTGTTGCAGGGCACTTGATATACGCCCAGTAGAGGGCGCTCATACACTGTCTTAGTTTAGAGTGGAGTTGCATTTGACAAGTTCAGTGGAGATGAGATGTGACTGTGTTGACATGTATTAAGTATATTTGAAAATAAACTTTGAAATAATGACTTACAGAAGCAATGGCATTCATCCTTTTTTAATGCACAAAATACTGTATAAATGTATGGTCAGGGTTTAGTAAGTAAGTGACCATTCAGCAACGTTAATAAAGATGTGCAGACCAGTCTCAGCAGTGTTGTAGGAAGGTAACAACGCAATATAAAGATGTGTAGACCACGTCTCAGCCAAGTACGTCTACAAAGTTACTTCCTGCCCACGTCATCACAACATGCTCAATTTACTTTGCGAAAATAAGAGCGTTTGTAGCACGTAACTGGTAGCCCTTTACATTCCTAAAGGATGCTTCTCATATTCTGTACTCAGAATATGAGAAGCTACCCTCTGGGAGACGTTATAGAGCAAGCAGATATGAAAGTAACCGCTGCAAGCTCTCCTTCCTCCCTACATACATTGCTCTCCTAAACAAATCTGCCTAACACTTGACAAATACCTGAGGTTTTACGTTTTTAGGGCCCTCTTACCCTTGGTCTTTCCCTTAGTCTCAGATGGCACACGGAATCATGTTTATTGTTTCTTTATCATGTTGGTTTTATTCTACTTATGTTGGCGTAAGGAATCCTGTTTATCTCTATCATGTTGGTTTTACACTTTTTATGTTGGTACGGAATCATGTTTATGTGTATCATGTTGGTAGTATTTTGTTTTTATCATGCTTGGTTCTTATAATGCTGGTGACTTGATATTTTAACATTGCTATTTTACCTTCTTGGGCACTTACCACCTTTAATAAGTTACTTAAATTTGGCTGTGTGTATATATTTAAACACACAAATCCAGTGCAATCCAATTATATCCAGGGTCTGATGCAATATTATGGCTAGTGCTAGTGGCAATAATCCGGGCAGGTGCAATGCAAACAAGCTGTTACTGTACCTCCTGAACTGTGTACAAGGGTGTAGTTTTGTCAGATGTCATCTGTTTGTTGAATGATTGTCAACTTAAGCATGTGATTGCAGCCGTGTGGCATTGATTGTCTAAGACAAATTTCCCTCCGGGACAATAAAGTTTTCAAAACAAACAAACAAACAAACAAAAAAACGTTCACCCACTGTTTAAGTTACCCCCTTTAGTTTTGACAACTTTTATTTCCCCTTGTTAATTTATTATTAAATGGCCAGCATGCACACCATTTTTCTGTCTGTCTAATCACCATTCACACCATTATATTCTAATCTATTTTATATGCTTGCAATCACACATTTTCTTCAGAAAATGTAGGCTACCATTCTAGTTTCACATTTGTTTTTACCACGGCGCAGTGGGGCTAGCCGTGGTCTAGAGCTGACAAGGTAAGGTCAGTAAGTAAGTCACTCAGTAAGTCATTTACAGGACATGGGGACGCTATGCGAGTGACCTATAGAGGGCGCCAAAGCGCCGTGGTCTCTAATGCGCTTGGTGAACAAATGCTTAACACTGACCTGAGTCGCTCTGTGGGGAGCATATCTCAGTGTATCCGAGATGCAAGGTCTTGGGCTGGTTCTTTTGGCAGGCCTCTAAAGATAAAGACAGAAGGGAAAAAATCAATGTGATGTAGAGCCATCAATTGATCGCAGCTTTAAAAGGTCTTTATTGGGTCTCAAAGTATTGCAGTGAGGTGAGTAGAAAGATATAAACCAGGCCAGGTCCAGCCTGGCTTATGTGCGTGGCTGGCTTGTTTCTGTTCAGGACTGGTAGGACAGAAGCTAGTCATGCCACTGAAATAGCTGAGAATTGAAATGACAAGAAATTATGTCTGATAATTAATATGGGTCTTGTCGCCTGGACACATCAGTTCCAATGCTAATCCAGCACAATAAGAGCAGGATAGCCAATTAGCTCATGAGCTCACAACAAGTAGCAGCAGCTTCCATAACATTAATGGTAGCGGTCAGTGGCTAAAGCAGTTACACTGATGATTCCTGTAACGTTAGCTATTTTGCTGCAGTTGGTTCAACTACTGTTTCTGGACAAAGGTAAGGGATAAACCCAGATAACCCAAGGCTAGCGGACCTACCACGGGTCCCCAATGGACGAGTTGGTAGACCTCCGGCCGAATATAACGCAAGGCTAGTCGGACCTACAGCAGGTCCCCGATGGACAAGCTGGCGGACCTATGGCCGAATCCGCTGGCGGGTTCCTGGCCATTTGCACATCGAATGGCAAGTGGACCTCTGGCGGATTATTAGTGTCAGGGACAGCGGCCCGCTAGTAATCCGAAATGCTCCCGCTATTGCTCCACCACCATTCCACAGTAGTTTATTGTCTATATCCTAGGCCCATTGGCCCTAGGCTTATGGATTTATATTGCTAAATTAACTTACTCTGAAAATTTTTTGGGTTAACCTTCCTTTCATAGTCCCCCAATTATTAAACATTTACCTGGTAAATACATGCAAAGCATAGCCTAATATATAATGGGTAATTACTGAGACACCTATACTATAGGTATAATTTCAAAACATGAAAATTTCAAATGTTCAATTACTGCACATAAATTAAATAACTGACATAGCACCACCAGGTAACCACATTTTTACATAGCTTCTATAACAGCCAGTGACAAAAAGGCTCCCACACCGGGGCTTGAACGCCTGACCTTTGGCATGGGAGGCAGACAACCCATCAGGACCAAAACTCCAGTGGCAGTCACGTATAGCTCCATCCACTGCAGCATATTTGACACAAGAGAAGCAAAGTATTACAGAAATATGAACAATAGGGATATAATCCAGGTGCAAAGTAACACAGCTGATGCTGCCAAATGCAGGAAAGAAAACTGGCAAAATATAGCAGACTGTGAATGCAGGCTAATCTGTTAGGTTAAGGGCTAGGACCCAAAAGCAGACACGAACGGCTAGGAGGTGAAACCCGGAGGCGTGTTTATTGAGTAGGGCCAAGCAGGATCAGGTCAGTGAGACAGGCGAGGGTCAGGCAGGAACGTGGTAGTCAGACAGGCGAGGGTCAGGCAGGGACGTGGTAGTCAGACAGGCGAGGGTCAGGCAGGAACGTGGTAGTCAGACAGGCGAGGGTCAGGCAGGGACGTGGTGGTCAGACAGGCGAGGGTCAGGCAGGGACATGGTAGTCAGACAGGCGAGGGTCAGGCAGGGACGTGGTGGTCAGACAGGCGAGGGTCAGGCAGGAACGTGGTAGTCAGACAGGCGAGGGTCAGGCAGGAACGTGGTAGTCAGACAGGCGAGGGTCAGGCAGGAACGTGGTAGTCAGACAGGCGAGGGTCAGGCAGGGACGTGGTGGTCAGACAGGCGAGGGTCAGGCAGGGACATGGTAGTCAGACAGGCGAGGGTCAGGCAGGGACGTGGTGGTCAGACAGGCGAGGGTCAGGCAGGGACATGGTAGTCAGACAGGCGAGGGTCAGGCAGGGACGTGGTAGTAAGACAGGCGAGGGTCAGGCAGGGACGTGGTAGTCAGACAGGCGAGGGTCAGGCAGGGACATGGTAGTCAGACAGGCGAGGGTCAGGCAGGGACGTGGTGGTCAGACAGGCGAGGGTCAGGCAGGAACGTGGTAGTCAGACAGGCGAGGGTCAGGCAGGGACGTGGTGGTCAGACAGGCGAGGGTCAGGCAGGGATGTGGTAGTCAGACAGGCGAGGGTCAGGCAGGGACGTGGTAGTCAGACAGGCGAGGGTCAGGCAGGGATGTGGTAGTCAGACAGGCGAGGGTCAGGCAGGAACGTGGTAGTCAGACAGGCGAGGGTCAGGCAGGGACGTGGTAGTCAGACAGGCGAGGGTCAGGCAGGAACGTGGTAGTCAGACAGGCGAGGGTCAGGCAGGGATGTGGTAGTCAGACAGGCGAGGGTCAGGCAGGGACGTGGTAGTCAGACAGGCGAGGGTCAGGCAGGGACGTGGTAGTCAGGCAGGCTCGTGGATCTCAGACAGGTGTGGGTCAGGCAGGAATAACTAGGATGAAGGAGAAAACAAGAACGGTGAGACGGGGCACGAGTACAGTGAAAGAATAGCTAGAGTCGTGATACCAGAGCCGGCCCTGACCTCCCTGGGGCCCTAAGCAAAGTTCTGCTAAGGGGCCCTCTTACCTGACCCGTGAGACATGTAAACCTTTTTCTATTGACCCCCCCCACCCCCCTTGGAGCAGCATGGCCAATTTTGCCGCTCCCCTTGTGGGCCGGCCAGACTCGACACTGGCAAGGCTGAGAATCTAACTCGCAACCTTTCAGTAACTAGCTGATGCAGATGAAATGGCCTGTTAGACCGCTAAGCTACCGACGGCTGCCAAGGATAAGTAAGTACTTACTGAGCCTGTGGTATCTGTAGTAGCTGGCTGTACTGGGCCTGTGGTATCTGTAGTAGCTGGCTGTACTGGGCCTGTGGTATCTGTTGAAGCTGGCTGTACTGGGCCTGTGGTATCTGTAGTAGCTGGCTGTACTGGGCCTGTGGTATCTGTTGAAGCTGGCTGTACTGGGCCTGTGGTATCTGTTGAAGCTGGCTGTACTGGGCCTGTGGTATCTGTTGAAGCTGGCTGTACTGGGCCTGTGGTATCTGTTGAAGCTGGCTGTACTGGGCCTGTGGTATCTGTTGAAGCTGGCTGTACTGGGCCTGTGGTATCTGTAGTAGCTGGCTGTACTGGGCCTGTGGTATCTGTTTAAGCTGGCTGTACTGGGCCTGTGGTAGTACTGGTTGTACTGGGCCTGTGGTATCTGTTGAAGCTGGCTGTACTGGGCCTGTGGTAGTACTGGCTGAGGCTGGATGTGGATCAACTGAGCTTGTACTAGCTGATGATCCAGAATCTCCTTTAGCAACAAACTTCAGCATACTGTAGCACTTGTAAATTATAGGTAACAATGCTATTATTTTTTTATCTTATTAATTTAATTAGCTGCATTTCTGCAATATGGATAGGCCTATCCCTAGTTAAAAACTATTACACAAGTACACTTAATACATGTACTTCAACGTAGCTAGCTAACATTATCTAGCTAACTCATTTGGCCACACAGCATAAATATTCGTGGAACAGATCGGGTAACGTTAGCTATTACCTACATTAACACATTTCCGAACTGCAGTTTATAAACAGCTTTGCACGTTGTGGCGTTTCTCAAACTGTACACAATACATTTCACTCTCACATTTGTCAGGCACAAAGTCACAGAACACAACCCTGGAGTCACTGGCTGACAAGCAAAAGACGCAGACCAAGAGATGCGCTGCTGAGCCCATGTTCTGAGCTAGGTTAGCAAGACAGACAGACTAACTGGGATGCGCTGAAAGCTAACAAGCAACTTAACACTAACTTTAGCCACTGTTATTTGCTGACATCAAACTTGGAGAGGAGATAACGCAAGTTTACCCGATTGCTGTTCCCGCAATTCAGTCTCATGCTTTTTTTTCCCCTCTTTCCTCTTTTCATTGCACGAAATGTAGCTCTGCTTCATGTTCTCATAAGCTGTAACTGATTGACACCTGCTTTGGCACGAGAGGAGGGGAAGGTGGGGCCTTATGTAATTTGCGGGGCCCTACGCAACCTGCGTAGTGAGCATATAGGGAGGGCCGGTTCGGCGTGAGACCCACTAGGTTGGTCAAGGATCTGGTGCAGACTGCTGTGTGGAGCGGCTTCTTATGGGGCATTCCAGGCAACCCGTAACCCGTGTTTTTCCAACCTTCTACACGTGAAAATGCACTGGAATGGCAGTCAAACCCGTAACTTCCCACCTGTGAACTCGTACCAGATCTTTTATTTTATTATATATTTTTTATTTTATTCAAAAGATGCAGAAATATACAAGGCGAACAATGTATATAAAATATAATAACTATATATATATATATATGTGACCGCCGCTGGTAATTTGGTCCTCAACTAGGCATTTTCATTTTTCAGTTTTTTACAGATTATGAAAGTGCAGATTGTAAGCTTTCAAATGAGGTCTCATACATTGAAATCTGAACATATTTGAAGAAGATATGCTTATTTGAATGCTAGTACTGCCAAATCAACTTAGCTGAGAAATCTCCCTCCAAAGTTCTCCAACATTTTCACACCTCTGACTGCCAGGTAATGGGCGTGAACAATAGCCTGGTAACCCCTCCCCCAGCCACTCCCCCACTGGACGATCTGTCATTATCTGTCAGAGTGGCTGTCAACTTGGGGTATTAACTGAGAGTGGCAGCCAAGTGGGGTGCTCTCTCACTGATGACCCCACACTCTTTGAGTCAGTATTAATCTTGTTCTCAACTGCATTCACAACACAATATAAGACGAAGTTCAAATGTAACGTTCTTTATTGTCACATACATGATATACATTACAAGCATAAGTAGTAAAGTGTACAAAAAAAGGCAACAGTCTAAGTGTTAAAGTGTACAGTCAGTTGTCTGTTGTATAGACAAGGTGCATAGTGTTCATTGTGATCAAGTGCACAACAAAGTAATAACAAGGTGCATAGTGTTCAATGTGATCAAGTGCACAACAAAGTAATAACAAGGTGCATAGTGTTCATTGTGATCAAGTGCACAACAAAGTAATAACAAGGTGCATACTGTTCATTGTGATCAAGTGCACAACAAAGTAATAACAAGGTGCATAGTGTTCATTGTGATCAAGTGCACAACAAAGTAATAACAAGGTGCATAGTGTTCATTGTGATCAAGTGTACAACAAAGTAATAACAGTCCCCAGCTCAATACTCAAGGTAATAACAGTACTCGGCTCAGTATTCAATATTCGAACAATGCAGTCTGTGCAAGTGTGCGCAAGTCTGTGCAAGAGAACAAGCAATGCTTCAGTATACAAACAGGAAAAGGCTGTGGCCTTTCTCCTGCAGTGCTGTCCGTCCTGATGATCTGCAGTGAATCTACAAGCGGACAGTCTTGTTCTGAGCTGCTGTGGAGTTTCGTGGGGGACATGTTATGTCTCGTCCCTCATCAGAACAGAACTCTCTGATCTTGTTAAAGAGATATGTCTGTCTGGCCATGTCCAGTCCGGGTGGGGCTTGCACAGGAAGACCTTCTCTGGGGGGCAGGACATCAGGCTTGCGCAGCAGCTGAAACTCAACTGCTGGTGCATCACGGTGTTCTCTGGCCACAACCATGCCAGGTCTCTCTGCATCAAAACTGCAATAGAATAGAAGGAAGAAAGTACATTAAACTATTGCCCACAGTACTGGCACTCCATATAGATAAAATAGTACCAGAAAGTGTTGATTAAATAGACTAGCTAATGCATGATAATTACCTGAAGTGCTGGTAATTCGAAATCTGTGGGAGTGCCCGGAAGTAGGGTTTCAGATGCTCTTGCCAGTTGTAGCATTCAACAAGCACGGTGCCGTCTTCCAGTCCAACAAGCTGGGGGATGTTGACGTGCTTCACAGGAGAGCTGTCCCTGACGACTCTAGCAATGGCAGACAGAGTGTCCACTCTGGTCTTCCTGAAGCTCTGCTTGACCAGGCCGAAGCACCAGTCAGGGCCAAACTTGGTGTGGCCTGCAATCAGGAAGTGGACGTCCAGCTTCAGGTGAAGCTTGTGCATGGTCCGCCAAGCACAGTACCACAGCACAAAATTGTTCTTGTTTTGTCCACGGCAGTTGTCGCAATGAAGGTCCACGTGTGTTTCTCCAACTCCATAGTTGTTGAAGAAATGATGCACGTAGTTGATGACTGCATTGCTGCCCTTGCTTGAGGCCATCCCTTCGTCGATCAGGTAGTTCACTTGCTTCGGTATTCCCTCACAGCAGACACCAAAAATGCCACACTTACGAGGAGTCAAGAAGTACATGGGTCCTGGCTGAAAAGGGTCAGAAGGGAAGTGAACCTAAGAGACAAAGGAAAAAATAGGAAGAAAAGGAAAAGATGAGATGCATTGAAAATCAAAAACACACATGTAACCCTAACCATACCACATCACATCACAACACACTCATCATAGGATGAACGTATTCTCACCTGTTGTGCAAAATCAAAGCTGTAGTGCATAGTGATCTTCTTGCTGGCTGGTGTGGAGGGGCCAAGGGAGAGCTGCAAATCCTCACAGGTCTTGGCACATGTAGCTTTCATGTCATTGTAGAGTGACCGCTCCTGTAGAACAAGGTTGAGATGCTGCTCCTGCTTCTTCAGCTTGGCTGATTTCACGTTGTCAGGCAGGTTGGCACTTCGGTAAACTTGATAGTTGTTGCTCTGACACTGCCAGCAGAGATCTGTCCGGGGTTTGGTGCTTGCTATGTGAGGGAGCAATGACTTCCACAGCCGTCTGAAGGTGTCCAGAGCCACAACACGGTGTTATGAAAATAAATAATATTTTATTAGTATGATATTGAATTAAATATGTATGTTTTTAACCATAGGATGTAAATATTTATGTATTTATCCAACTTTTACATACCAAGCTTTTCCACAGCATCTTTGTAGAGCCGCCACACTGAAGCTTTGGAGACATTGGATGGCAGCAACTTTGCAGTTAAATCCCTGTGACCAGGGTGTCTGCCAGGCAAGACAATGGCATGGTCTTCAGCGTAGTTGCCGATGAACGTCACAACTCGTTCGATGTCCTCTTTCTTAAGGAAGTAGCGGTTTGTACGTGGACCTTTCTTCCTTTCTCGCACTTGTCCACCATTCTCCTGGTAGTCTTGGGCTATGGCCTGGAGCTTGTTTTTGCTCATGCTGTAACCAAAACAAAAAACAAAGGTGTCAGACTAACATACCTCTCATGCTCTCTCATTCTGTTTCTCTCTGTAATATAGCTACCTAGCTAGCTAGCTAGATATTAGCTGCCTCGCTGGCTAGTTTAGGAACAAAGGGCTAGTTCAGCTAACTAGCGTGTTAGCTAACGTTAGCTAGCTAGCCTTTGTTAGTTAGTGCTAGTGCCTTTGTTATGCTAGCTAGACTCAGTCACTTGTTTAGAAAGGAGCTACTGCTAAACGACTAACGTAAATGTAAACAGCACAGATAGTATAAAGATAGCTTACCCTATAGAAAAGCAGAAAGCTTGGCGGCAGACAACCGTCGTGTGAATCTGGTACGTCGTTCGCCGCAACTTTCGTTTGGCAGCCACCTGCTTTGTTGATACAGTCATCTCTGTATCACAGTTCATCAAGTACAAAACTGCGTGTACGAACGAGTCCTCCTCTCCTGGAGTTCTAGCTGCCATGTTCAGTCTCGACCGGTAAACCACTTCAGGGTTCACTTTGCGAAGGCAAGAGGTAGGAGCCACAGCAGAATTCTCCTTTCGTCTCACTTGGCACTTGCAATCAAAGTTTTTGATCCTGTCCATTTCTTCTGCTTCACAGTCGATGTTCACGGTAACAATATCGATTGCTCTTAAAACTCTTTCCATGTCCTGGATGTCATCCCCGTCTTCTCCATCTTCGTCGACTTCCAGCTCGAGATCAGAAGCATTGTCCTCATCTTCACTACCACATTCCGAGTTTGTACCATCGTCAACATCCATGTAGTCCTTTAGGTACGAATCCATAAGTTCTCCATTGTCGAATCGTCGAGCGGCGTTGAGCAGATCTTTGTTCAGAGCTTTCGCAAAAGCTGTAGCATCCATGGTAAACTTGGGACTGAATGTAAACAAAGACGGCGTGCTGTTCTTATGGGCAGGGTGGGGGGCGGAGAACCCGGAAGCAATAGCCAATGAAAACAAATCATGCTAATCGATCTGCCCGCCCCCAAACCCGGCTCGAAATCAGCTAAAAACGAGCTTAGTTTGCAGACTAATTAAACGTATTTCGTGAACCTAAAACTGTTGTCTGTTATAGTAAGTAGGTTCTTCACAACTTCAACTTTGGTAATACGCAAAAAAACAAAAAAGGATTTTTTTTTTTTTTTGTTATTTTGCCCCCTAGCGCATTTCAGGGTTTGCCGAGTTGCGGACCAAATCACCAGCCGCTGTCACATATATATATATATATATATATACATACACATACATACACATAAACAAAACACAATACACCAAGGGAAAAGCACATTACATAAATGCCGCGTTCCAGGCAACCCGTAACTCGTGTTTTTCCGACCTCCTACACGTGAAAATGCTCTGGAATGGCAGTCAAACCCGTAACTTCCCACCCGTGAACTCGTACAGATCGATGTACTCCCAGTTGCCGGGTGGGAAGTTACGGGTTTGACTGCCATTCCAGAGCATTTTCACGTGTAGGAGGTAGGAAAAACACGAGTTACGGGTTGCCTGGAACGCACCAAAAGACCTTAAAAGCATTTCGCAGATACAAGGACTTGGAATCCTTTTTGTTCATGGAGAATTCAATCGAATCAAAGTATAGGGACACTTTTTTTTATAAACACAAGAAAAAGTGGAGTTCTTCCAGTGAACTTACATTTGTGAATATGAAATTTAGCAAGGAGAAGAATAAGATTAATAATATAGAATTCACTTTTACAGTTAAAATCTATGACCATGAAGCCAAACAAAACATTTTCAAATAAGAGTGAAAAGTTGCCATAGATATGATCAATCATGTATCTAGAGAGGTCCTTCCACAGATAGTTTGTATGGGTACAAAACAAATGGATAACATTTTCTGGTTGATCTTCACAAAATGAACTCGTACCAGATCGATGTACTCCCAGTTGCGCTCTCTGACATCACACAGCCCTCTTAACAAGATGGCAGCCCACATGGGTCCGGCGACAAAGATAACTTTAGGGCAACGTAAAGTAAATTTGTACGTTGTAGTCAAAATAATACAAACAATTATGCACTACAATCTGCTATGTGTATGTAATGATGCCCAAATATGTTGACGACAAGATATAGCTAGTTAAGATAACCCTGAACTTGACAATGCAAACGCCAAACAGTCGATGATGTCAATTAATAAAATTACGTAATGTACGATTTCTTAGCATAGTGAAATTAGGCATACAATGTTTAACTTGCCAGCTCTGACAGTGTGCCAAATCTCAAGCTTTTGCAATATTGGCTTGTTTACATTTATCCAGAATTCCACACACTCAGACAGTTTGCCTGGAACGCTATGAAGTCGTGAGTCGTGACTTGAAGTCGTAACTTACGGGCTCAAAATCCTATCTGGAACGCGGCATTAACCTCATTGAGATAGGTTGATGAGCCCCAGGTGCGGGATCTCTCGGTGGCTGGTTAGGGAGGGGCGCAATCACAGAGATGAATGGCAGGTGTTGGTTGGGAGTGCACCCCGCCCGAGTCCGCTGGAATAAAATAATTTGATTAGTATATAATTTAACAGTACCAGTCCAGTTGTCAAATCTAATTGCCAACAAACTTTATGATAATAAGACACCCCATTGTCCCCAAATCAATAGCTTTTTTCCACATCGTCAAATAGCCTCTGTGCTGTCACTGTCAGTCGTAGCTCCAAGTAGGCCTACATGCCATGATGAGTGAAGCAATGAAAAGGATTTGCCTCTTCATATACCAGAATGCTTTGCTAGCTCTATCTTGGAATGGAAGAATCACAAAAATAACTAGAAAATTATATTTCCTGCAGAAAATGCGTGTGAATGCTGAGCAGCTGAATGGAATCGCAAAAGCATTGCTGAAAATGCATGAATGTGAAAAATCTGAAATGTCTAATGCTTCACACCTGAAAATCCTGGAAGCTGAAATGTGAAACTGGCAGAATTGGAAGCTGAACTGCATTACCTACAGGAGCTAAGAACCTAAATACATTGCTACAAAATCTTGAAGATGAACTATAATAATGTCAAAGCTCAAATATGGAATTAATGATGGAATTTATAGCTAAAAAGCTTGGAAGCTGAACAACCTTGAAGCTTAGCTGAAATGTGAAACTGGCAGAATTGGAAACAGAAGTGCATTACATAAAGAAGCTAAGAACTTAAATACATTGCTACAAAAGCTGGAAGATAAACTGTAACACTGTAATGATCAAGGTCAACTTTAGGTCAACTTTATTTATAAAGCACGTTTAAAATCAACCGAAGTTGCACCAAAGTGCTGTACAATATATAAAATAAACTAAAACAAAAAACAGAATAAAGTGCACATAATCACAGAACAATAAAAGGACAGGACACAAAACAGGACAGGGGATGTAGGCTATCAGGCCTCAAAAGCCAGTGCAAACAAGTGAGTCTTAAGCTGAGACTTAAAGAGCCCTAGGTTCTGTGCGTGTCTAATGTGTGGAGGGAGGCTGTTCCAGAGCTTTGGGCCAGCCACCGCAAAAGCTCGGTCACCCTTGGTCTTAAGTCTCGATCTAGGGACTATTAAAAGAGTCTCGGAGGAGGACCTCAGGGTTCTAGATGTCGCCCGAACTTGAATCAGTTCAGCCAGATAGTGGGGGGCCAAACCATGTAGAGCCTTAAAAATAAACATTAAGATTTTAAAATCAATCCTGAAGCGAACAGGAAGCCAGTGGAGGGAGGCCAGCACCGGTGTGATGTGGTCCCGCTTCTTGGTTCCAGTCAGGAGGCGTGCAGCAGCATTCTGGACCAATTGCAGGCGCCTCAGTGACCGCTGGTCAAGGCCCACATACAAGGCATTACAGTAGTCCAATCTTGAAGAAATAAAAGCATGGATGACTGTCTCCAGGTCCTTAGGAGAGAGGTACGGTTTCACTTTGGATAAGAGCCTCAGCTGGAAAAAAGAGCCTTTAACCACAGAGCCAATTTGTCGCTCAAAATTAAAACCAGTATCAAAAGTGACACCAAGACTTTTAATAAAAGAGCGATTCTTGGCAGCGAGGGGCCCTAGGTTGCTAACATGGCTGTCTTTATGACCAAACAAAATAACCTCGGCCTTCCCATCATTCAGACTAAGGAAGTTTAAGTCCATCCAGGTCTTGATGTCATTTAGCGCAGATGTTACAGGCTTAAAGGAATCCTTACAGTTCAATTTCAGGGGGAGGTACAGTTGGACATCGTCAGCATAACAGTGGAAAGACACATTGCGTTTCCGTAGAATGGAACCCAGGGGCAGCATATATAAAGAAAATAATAAAGGGCCTAAGATGGATCCTTGGGGGACACCGCAGGTGAGGGGGGCCACACTAGAGATGATGGAATGTATAGCTAAAAAGCTGGGGAGCTGAAAAACCTGGAAGCTTAGCTGAAATATGAAACTGCATTACCTACAGAAGCAAATAACTTAAATACGTTTAAACTTTTCAGCCTGAGTAGTTTAAGCTTTGAACTGAGCCTGTAGCTTGAAAGCAAGTTGTATACATTCTTATTGACCCTTAGAGAGCATGCATATTAAGTAGAATGGCAAAGGGATGATGTTAAGCACTTAGACCTCTCCAGGACACCGACCTGCACCCACCGGTGAAGACCGTGTGTGTCTAGCCCACTCAGGGGCCGAGTTGTGGGGTCCATGGCGTAGATAGTGGCATGGGGGTGAGATTACGTCCCCTTGCATCAGAGCTGGTCGGGGACAATACTGTAAGCGCTTTGAGTGCCGCTTAGGTGGAAAAGCGCTATATAAGTGCAGTCCATTTACCATTTACTGTGACCTCTGAGCAATCTCCATGCACCCACCGGTGAAGACCATGTGTCTCTAGCCCACTCAGGGGCTGAGTTGTGGGGTCTGTAGCCTGGATAGTGGTTTGGTGGTGAGACTCCGCCCCCTTAGGTCAGAGCAGGTCGTGGGCAGTGCAGTGACCTCCGGGTAATCTCCATGCACCCACCGGTGAAGGCCGTGTGTCTGTAGCCCACTAGGGCTGAGATCTGTGGTCCATGGTGTGGATAGTGGCGTGGTGGCAAGACTCCGCCCCCTCGGGTCTGAGTTGGTCGGGTACATGTCACTGACCTCTGGGCAATAACTCTGCATCCACCGGTGAAGACTGTGTGTCTCTAGCTCACTCAAGGGCTGAGTTGTGGGGTCCGTAGCTTGGATATTGGTGTGGTGGTGAGACTCCGCCCCCTAAGTAGGCATGAAAATGGGTCAAGGGTGGAAAAGGTGACAAGGGCGCACACAATTTTTTTGGGGGTGCGCTTTCAAAGCATGCCCTGATGGGAGGTTTCACGGCACCAAAAGGGCACTGAGCATTG
This sequence comes from Borostomias antarcticus, assembly GCF_949987555.1. Taxonomy (NCBI): domain Eukaryota; kingdom Metazoa; phylum Chordata; class Actinopteri; order Stomiiformes; family Stomiidae; genus Borostomias; species Borostomias antarcticus. The sequence goes on from NC_140244.1 coordinate 6,783,770, forward strand.
GCATTTTTATATGTAAAAACATACAGGAAAACTACAGTAGCCCAGGCTACTGATGTTTTTTAACACATCAACAAAGGCCAATAATTTGAGAGCGAGTGTATAAGAGGGCAATATTTAGGCCGAAACAACCAAGCTTTTAGGGACACACTAAATAAACTACAGAGCCATTATATGACAACATTGGCCAAGCACCACAAAGAGGAATGACAGGACGATAAAATACACCCCCTTAGGGCACCGCATTCAATAGCCTACTCCCCTACTTCACTAATCAGTGTTTAGGCTACTACTAGGCTACTAGGCCTATTAGCCCACTCTCCAGGAAACAAAGTTCACACTCTCGAGTGCTGATTAAATCTAGGCAAAGCAAAACGCACAGCCATAACACAGCCAAGACTGCTGTCAACGGACTGTAACGTGGACTGTATTTTCATGAGGCCTGTAGGGGGTGACGGAGCATTACCAAAACAGTAAACACGGATGAAAATGAAGCAATATGGCAGAATACAAGACACATTTAAGTCAAAAACAGCATGAAAGTCGATTTTCGTTGCCTTCTTTCACTGAAAAAAGGTGCAAAAATCATGTTTTATTCGGGATTTGTATGGGTAAGCCAGGCTCAATGCTCAATGCCCGAGCACCTCCACACGGTTTCGGCGTATGTATTACACGCAGAATTGTGATTTTGCATATGATATGCACGATGTAAAAGCGTGTTATTTATTTGCAGATGGGTGAGATCAGGCTGGAAATACGGTTTTATTATTCTTTAATCCTGGAGTGATAATTTGTACAGGGAAAGTGTGTTAATGTCAGTATGTATTCTGTCGATCTCTACTACACACACACAGCACATAGAGTGACGATAATACCAGTTTCTTGGTCAACGGTCAGCTCCTGTAGATGGGTCTACATGGGGGCTTTTTCCCTCTAATGTTATGTTGTTGTCTGACATCAGCACAACATTGTTGTTGTTGTTTTTCATCAATCTAAAATTGTCTGAATGTGGAGAATATCCATCCCTGCCTCTAGAAACAGCTTAATCTGCCGCTGGTTAATTTAAAGGTTAGTCACAACTCATTAGTCCCTGCTCTCTGTGTTTATACTCATTTAATAGGAGAACAACATTGATTGTGTGTGTGTGTGTGTGTGTGTGTCTGTGTGTGTGTGTGTGTGTGTGTGTGTGTGTGTGTGTGTGTGTGTGAGCGCGTCCATAATTCAACTCTACTGCTCTCTGTCTCAGCAATGGAGCGTCCCATTGATTTCTGGATGGATTTAATAAGCATTCTGTAGAGAATCACTTCACAGTTATCTAAATGAGTGGTGGGCTGAGCTGCAAGGTGTGACCAGATACAGTACGGCACTATTTCTGACAGTTTCTGCTCATAGATTTGAACAGTTGCTGTAGGTTTTTTTTTTTTTTTTGGTTTAACACAAGCTATTTAATTTGAGATGAAAACCCTGTCTGCCCATCTGTCTGTCTGCACTATGCTGAGGATTAAGAAGAAACACCATAACCCTGACTCTGACAGATGAGCAAAGATACATCAAAATGTATCTTGTTACAAAACCCAAAATGCCACTCAAATAAATGTATCAAAATAAAATACATTATACAACAAATAGCTCCAACCACGCGTTGTGATTGGACGAGAGGCATTCTGAACCATGTATGTCCATGATAAATACGAACGGTTTAGAATGGTTAAATCACCTGTAAATGTATAACTGCACCGCTGGCTGTATATGTTTGAGTTTTACTTTGCTCTTTGCTCCCTCAAATTCCAAGGTATTGAAGTTGTCCCTCCACCTAAGAGAGGAGGAAATAGAGATCAATTATTTTTGCATAAAGAAGCCCGTTGGATCCATGTACTGCAAACTGAGAGCCTGAAAGGCCTGAATGAAGAACTTGTTCTGAGTTGTTTCCTATAAACCTCATGTTTTGAAAACCTGTGTAGTATATTTTTTATCTTGTATTACATCAATACATCTGTATTACTCTCATGTAGTAATCATTTTATTAGAATAATGAATAAACTTCACTTATAGAAGGAACTGTGTTAAATTAAGGAGTTTAACATGCGAGTACACAGATGGTCTTTGTCCTGAGTCAGCATGACCTAAAGTTCACCTCTAGAGTGAGTAGCCTACAGTTTGTAACATGATCCTAAGAGAACACAGGCAGAGCTCAGCTGATGCAAAGGCCATTCAAGAAGATCAGTTGACCGTTTGTGACAATATTTGTGTTAATGAACAGTCCTTGTATGCAAATTTGTTTGTCATGTGATTCCTGGCCTGAAGCCAGATAAAAGATCGGCACCTCGATGAGAAAGTCAGTATTGCCTAGAGATTCGGCCCTGTGTTGGGCATGCTCAATAAATTGTTGATTAGACGTTTTTGGCCTCCTTGAAGTTCTGTTCCACACGTAGATTATGCTTTTGAAATACACTTCATTTTGGCGACGGGTATGGGACAGCTAAAACAGCAAAGATCAAGATGACGGGAGTTGCATCTTTTCGACAAAGATTCACAACCAAAGCTTACTTCCCTGAGGACGCTCGGAGAAGAACCACAAGTTGGGAAGCGACTTCCGATGTTCCGTGAGTTCCATCCATCCATCTTCATCCGCTTCTCCGGGGTCGGGTCGTGGAGGCAGCAGCTCCAGCAGGGGGCCCCAGACATCCCTTTCCCTAGCAGCATAAACCAGCTCTGCCTGGGGAATCTTTAGCCGCTCACAGAACAGTGCGGAGATGTAGTCCCGCCACCTAGTCCTGGGTCTACCCCGCGGCCTCCTCCCAGCCGGACACGCCTGGAACACCTCCCTAGGGAGGCGCCCAGGAGGCATCCTCACTAGATGCCCGAACCACCTCAACTGGCTCCTTTCAATGCAAAGGAGCAGCGGCTCTACTCCAAGTCTCTCCCGTATGACTGAACTTCTCACCCGATCTCTCAGGGAGACCCCAGCCACCCTCCGGAGTAAACTCATTTCGGCCGCTTGTATCCGTGATCTCATTCTTTCGGTCATGACCCATCCTTCATGACCATAGGTGAGGGTGGGGACAAAGATAGACCGGTAGATCGAGAGCTTTGCCTTTTGGCTCAGCTCTCTTTTCGTCAGAACAGTGCGGTAAAGCGACTGCAGAACTGCACCAGCTGCTCCGATTCTCCGGCCAAACCCCCTTCAATGGTTCCCTCACTTGTGAACAAGACCCCCAGATACTTGAACTCCTTCACTTGGGGTAAGGACTCATTTCCTACTCGGAGCGGACAGGCCACCGGTTTCCTGCTGAGAACCATGGCCTCAGATTTAGAAGTGCTGATTCTCATCCCAGCCGCTTCACACTCAGTTGCGAACCTATCCAGAGAGTGCTGGAGGTCGCAGGTAGATGATGCCATCAGGACCACATCATCTGCAAATAGCAGCGACGCGATCCCCATCTCACCGAACTGCAAACCCACCTCCCCATGGCTACGCCTCGATATCCTGTCCATGAAAATCACAAACAGGATTGGTGACAAAGCGCAGCCCTGGCAGAGGCCAACCCCCACCGGAAAGGAAGACGACTTACTGCCGAGGATCCGGACACAGCTCTCGCTCTGGGTGTACAGGGTTTGGATGGCCCTATGTAGGGACCCCCTCACCCCATACTCCCACATAACCCTCCACAAGACCTCTCGAGGGACCCGGTCATAAGCCTTCTCCAAGTCCACAAAACACATGTAGACAGGTTGGGCAAACTCCCAAGCCCCCTCCAAGATCCTCGCGAGAGAGTGAAGAGCTGGTCGGTGGTCGAAATCTGCATTGTTCCTCTTCGATCTGAGGTTTGACTATCGGCCGGACCCTCCTTTCCAGCACTTGGAGTACACTTTCCCTGGGAGGCTGAGTAATGTGATGCCTCTATAATTGGCACACACCCTCTGGTCCCCTTTTTTGAATATTGGGACCACCACCCCAGTCTGCACTCCTTTGGCACTGACCCAGACTTCCACGCAATGTTAAAGAGGCGTGTCAACCAAGACAGCCCCTCAACACCCAGCGCCTTCAGCATTTCTGGACGGATCTCATCAGTCCCTGGGGCTTTGCCACTGTGGAGTTGTTTGACTACCTCAGTGACCTCCAAGGAAATTGACGACCCCCCATCATCTTCCGGCTCTGCCTCGATCGTAGAGGGTGGATTAGTCGGGTTCAGGAGTTCGTCAAAGTGCTCGTTCCAACGCTCAACAACCTCCTCAGTTGAGGTCAGCAGTGTCCCCTCCTTGCTGTATACAGCTTGGATGGTCCCCCGCTTTCCCTTCCTGAGGTGTCTGATGGTCTTCCAGAAACACTTTGGTGCCGACCGAAAGTCCTTCTCCATGGTTTCTCCGAACTCCTCCTACACCCGCTGCTTTGCCTTGGTCACGGCCGAAGCCGCAGCCCTCCAGGCCAGTCGATACCCTGCAACTGCTTCTGGGGTCTCCCGGGCTAACATATCCCGGAAGGCCTCCTTCTTCAGTCGGACGGCTTCCCTGACCACCGCTGTCCACCATGGTGTCCGAGGGTTACCGCCCCTTGAGATACCTATGGCCCTCAGGCCACAGCTCCCAGCTGCAGCTTCAGCAATGAAGGCTTTGAACACCGACCACTCATGCTCGATGTCCCTAACCTCCACAGGGATGCCTGAGAAGCTCCGCCGGAGGTGGCAATTGAAATCTCTCCGGACAGGCTCTTCCTCCAGACGTTCCCAGTTCACCCTCACTACACGCTTGGGTTTTCCAGGTCTGTCCAGAAGTTTCCCCCGCCATCGAAACCAGCTCACCACAAGATGGTGATCAGTGGACAGCTCTGCCCCTCTCTTTACCCGAGTGTCCAAAACACATGGCCTCAGATCAGATGATACGATAATGAAATCGATCATCGACCTTCGGCCTAAGGTGTTCTGATGCCAGGTGTACTTGTGGGCATCCTTGTGTTCGAACATGGTGTTTGTTATGGACAAACCGTGACTAGCACAGAAGTCCAACAACAAAACACCACTCGGGTTCAGATTGTGGTGGCCATGCCTCCCAATCACGCCCCTCCAAGTTTCTCCATCATTGCCCACGTGTGCATTGAAGTCCCCCAATAGGACAGTGGAGTCCCCTGCAGGAGCCCCAAATAGGACTCCACTCAGGGTCTGCAGGAAGGCCGAGTACTCTGAACTGCTGTTCGGTGCATAAGCACAAACCACAGTCAGAGTCCCCCTCCCCCACAGTCCTAAGGCGCAGGGAGGTGACCCTCTCGTCCAGACCGATGTAGATATAATTTGTTGATATTCCTATTTTCTGCGTGGATGTGTGAAGGGAGCATCTTTTGTTCTCTCTCTCTCTCCCATGTGCATGCGTGAGTGACTGTATGGGTGAGGTCATCCATTCATGCAGCTAAATTCCTCAGCCCCCAATAAAACAGCTGTAATAGGGGGGTCGGTGATATGTTTCACTGGCCAGGAGGGTTGTGCTGTCTTGTAGGACAGAGTGATGTCACCCACTTGTATTGTCTCTCACCTTATCTCTCTTTCTCTCTATCTATCTCTTTTTCTCTCTTTCTTTCTCATTCCTTTCTCTCTCTTTCCTGTCTTTAGAAATTAGGGAAAGTTTAATTCATCCAGTGGGTCGTGCGGTGTATGGGACAACATGGTGTATGGATTAGAATAATTCATAATTCATAAGTGGATGCTGGCAAATCTTAGCAGTGTTCACTAGTCAATATACCCTTTATTAATTAAACCTTTCTCAATTCTCCATAAATTGAGAAGGGTGCTCATAGCTCTAGCTATGACTTCAGGGATATTGAAAGTCTTTCATCCTTTGGACAACCCTCCATCCTTGGACAACTCTGTTGTCCAATGTCACCCACTAGTGGTTGTTATAGTACATTGCAGGTATAATATATTAGGTTGTCTAGTGCTGCCATCTAGTGGCTATTATTATATGTGACAGTCTTTTAATTTCTAGAATAAGGGGTTTTTAATAGTAAATATATTTTTAAGCATTATTGCTTTGTGATTAATTGTTCTTTCCCCTTTGAGTAAATCTGTTACAGTTATACCCGGAACAGTTTTTTGTCCTTACCAGTCACCAATCTCAGACCATCCATCTATCCATCCATCCTAGAGGGACTTCTTTGCAAAAACCATCCATCGCCTGTACTGAAAAGTAAGCCTGATTGCCGATTAATGCTCATTAATTGAACTAGACTGATCACCTTATTTGATTATTTTGATTTGTTGATATGCGTTTGAGGCCTGCTGTTTTATGGTAAGGTGATTGATTGGTTTGGTTACTTGATTTGATAATAAGGATACATGGTTAGTTCATTAATTGATTCTTCAATATTTTATTGATTACTTGATTAATTATTTATAGTTATTCATTAGGCTTTGCATATAGTGTGTGTGTGGTGTGAAAGGATTGTGAGTGGACGGACAGTAGGACTCGAAATTTTCTGGCATACAGTGGTTAATGAGGGGATTGTCCTCTGGCGCACAATACCCTGAGCTTGTGTCAAATCAGGCTTTGTGGTTTCTAATTTATAAAATTAAAAGTGCTTAATGAGGCCGCTTGCTCCCTGTGCTGAAGTCTAGGGTTGAGTTAAGCAAGATTAGATCTGGATAGGAAGTTTAGTCAGAGCAAGAAAAGTCCTATGTCCGTGAGTGATTGAGTGTTCATTTCTTTATTAATGACATAATTGATAAAGCTTCATTTTAATAGTGTTGGATCATTAAGAGGTTTATGTTGGAACCTGCAGTCATGACACTGTTCAGTAAAGTAGGACGGAGACAGACAGCAGCATTGGAAGCAGATACTACAGCTCAAATTGAAATAAAGGAAGTCAACAGCAAGACGGACAAGCTGTTGAGTGAAATTGATACTCCCTATGACTTAAAGAGGGAATCTACTTTGGCTTATTCACAGATACCTGTACTAAATACTGAGGGAAGATATGTCATCAAAGATGATATGACGACATTCTGCAGACGGGAAATGTCAGAACGACCATTACAGCCCATCCTGATGTGAAGCGTAAAACCAGGAAGTTAGCCCAACCTTTGACACCAGTTGAAAAGAAGAAGAAAAGTAAAAAGGGAAAGTGTGAAAGTGACAGTGGTTCTTCTGAAGATGGAGGAGTGATTATTGGAGGATTTGATGAAAGTATTAGAAGGATTATGGCATGTGCTGAAAAGAAAGGAAGGTTTGCTAATGAAACAGACTCTAGTAGCAGTAGTGAAGAAGAGAGCGAGGAGTCTGACTCGAATGAAGATGATACAATGAGAAGCAAGGAACAGGAGGAAGTAGAATTGAAGGAAATTAGTAAGTAGTTGAAGGAAATTAAAAAGTAGTTGAAGGAACAAGATGCAGAGCTGAAGAGGAAACTCACACAAACTCAGCTATTGGATGGAGAAATTGAAAGTAATGGAGAAGAAACAAGCTGTTGTTTTGCAGAATGAACAATCACAGATTCAACAACAACTTCAACAACAACCAATGATGCAATCTTCACTCCCGTTCCCTGTTTTCCAACAGCCTCAGACATGGAGAGGTGTGGAAGAGGCTTATTATTCATTCTGAAGAATTCAAAAATCAATTCGAAAATAAAGGGGGGGGGGGGTGAAGAGGAAGTCACAGGTGTCATCAGCTCCAAGCAATGCCAAGAGTCATGTCATCAGAGGATGATGAGTTACCAGCTCAACCTAGAGGGTTAAGACCAGCCAGGAAAAAAAAAAAAAAAACAGATGGCAGGAGCAGTATGTCACCTAGTGCACAGGTGTGTCTTCACTGTCAGGAGGTGCAATGGGAAAATCTAGAGATTAAGAAGATATTCTGGTCTATCCCTGTTTGGATGAGTCACCGAGATCAATCACAGAAAGAAGATGAATGGGGAGCAAAGTTGAAGGTGGAAATGGCTATTCATAGTCGGAAGAAAAGACAGCTGAACTCCATTGAAGCTGAGAGTACAGTCATACTTCCGTGTGACTGTTTAGGCACAACGCCTATTACCACCAAGTGGATAAAGAACAGAGTGGGACTGATGATGATGACAGTCCCCCAGATCGACGTGAGCAGTTGAAGGAAAGGAGAACTCAAGCAGGAAGTGAACATGGCTTGAAGGTCAAGGAAAGATCTGTGCTGTGGAAACAACACCTGATGGGCAGTGATGCAGGAGTCTACTGGTGGATGAAGAAAGTAAATAACAAGAAATTAGTGACAGTGGCAATCATAACCTTGACGTACAGAAGAACAGAGAATCGATCCCACAGTACAAACTGGGACTCTCTACCTACGTTGTTACCTCTGAGCCTGAGCTCATTCCTGAAGTTGAAGTGATAAAGAATATTTCTATTACATCTGTGACATTTTTGAGAAACATTCGTCTCCAGAAGATTATCATAGAAGCAAGCTAGTTGAATACAGATTCTGGAGTATGAACCATCTTTTTGTTCAGATAAAAAAGTCATGTGTGTTGTATGGTTATTGATGATTTGATGTTTTCTTATTGTATTCCTGTTTAGAAAGAATGTGTGATGTGAAATATTGCAAGAGGGATGAATGTTCAGGTGGATTAGTTTATTACAGAAATTTGTTATAATATTAGGAGTATTCAGGTATGGTCTTATACAACATCTGTTTAGATAATTGGTCTACAAAGCTGTTTAGTTATTTCAAATTGTTTGGATTCTTGATGAAGTTGGTTACAGTCTGGTATATGGAAAGCTTTGATTTTTAAGATTGCTCTAGTTCTTTCTCTGGTATTATTGTGCGATTCCCCTGCTTTGAGTTATGGGTTTAACGGATAGTGTGTTTAGCTGGACAGATAATTGTTACATCACCTGGTGAAGGTTTTCAGAGACTGTGATGAAATAGATGAAGAGCCTTTGAGTCTTAAGAGTGATGATGAGAATGATTCTGAGGATGATCTTTTAGGTATTGGTGTGAATTTGAAGTCTGACAGGTTTTGAATAGGTGATTCAGTTTAGGTTACGTTCTCACTATGATTTAGGAGTTTATATGTTTCAATAGTCAATGAATGGCCTTAAGCTGTTCGTTTATACATTTTACTGTATGAATTTCATTCACATAATGATGTTTTGTTTTGTTTGTGAGGAGTTGGCTTTAGGCATTCCCCTCTGCTATTGACCCCAGTCTGTGTTGAGTGTTATTTTTCAGGTGCTATTGGACACTGGGAGGCCAGGTTTTTGATGAGCCTGGATCGTGCCTTCCTGGGGATTGCCTGAAACCTGTTGTTTGTTTGTTAACTTTTGTTTTGTCTTTTCTATCTCTTTCTGATATATGTTGGAACATGAGGTTGCTTGATGTTTAGCATTCTATGTAATTTCTATTTAGGGTTTCTTGTTCGATCAAGCTTGAGGGTGTCGCTTACATTTCACTAGTGTTACTGATTCAGGTGTGTGTACACGTCTCCTTGGTTAGGTTGCTTTGTAGTAATTTAGGTTTAACCTATTACTATTGGGTTGTTCTGTTTTTTGTGTAGTTTTGTGTTGATGTTTTCAGGCTATCCTGGAGTACATTGTGTGGGCGACCAAGGAGTGGTTGCCCCTCGCCAGCATGAAGCTATGAGCTGTGTGAAGTCACGAATGACTTGTGGGTCATTCTTGGACATTCCTGGAGTATTCTCCCTGTTTTAGACAGGGTGAGCTTTACATCTTGCTACGGACATTGTTCTCTGGGTGTCAAAGAGATTGCGCCACCTGGGGGATTGATGTCTGAAGATTGCTCCATCCCGTGACAGGATATGAGACAGCGCTGAGGGCTGTTCTCCTTCGATAGGGGCTATGTGCTAGCAACCTCTGGTCCCTGGATAGCTTTGCTGCTGTGTGATGATTTGGTTATTTGTATGTGTTTTGGGATTTTTTGTTATGCTTAGTGTTGTTATGTGTCGAGGCGTTAAGACGCCTCGAAGGGGGGATATGTAGTATATTTTTTATCCTGTATTACATCAATACATCTGTATTACTCTCATGTAGTAATCATTTTATTAGAATAATGAATAAACTTCACTTATAGTAGGAACTGTGTTAAATTAAGGAGTTTAACATGCGAGTACACAGATGGTCTTTGCCCTGATTCAGCATGACCTAAAGTTCACCTCTAGAGTGAGTGGCCTACAGTTTGTAACATGATCCTAAGAGAACACAGGAAGTTCCTAGGATCCAGGGGGCAGAGCTCAGCTGATGCAAAGACCATTCAAGAAGATCAGTTAACCGTTTGTGACCATATTTGTGTTAATTAACATTCCTTGTATGCAAATGTGTTTGTCATGTGATTCCTGGCCTGAAGCCAGATAAAAGCTTGGCACCTCGATGAGAAAGTCAGTATTGACTATAGATTCGGCCCTGTGTTAGGCATGCTCAATAAATTGTTGATTAGACGTTTTTGGCCTCCTTGAAGTTCTGTTCCACACGAAGATTATACTTTTGAAATACACTGCACCCGTTTGTATACAATCTCTATACATTAGTATATATCATGATTTTGATATGTAGCCTAGGCTGTTTTCTACACTGCTTTACGGTTTTTCATGTTTTATTATTTACACACATATTACACACTTGTATGACAACTAAGTAGTATACTTCAAATATATATTAAATGAGAAGTGATATCACCAGATTATTAACGTAGCGAGAGCAAGTTAACTTTGCTTACCGTGAAGTGGAGTGAATGCGGGCGACAATGACAAAAGACTAGCGGCGAAAAGAAGACAGTTGAGCCCACACGAATGCCGCGTGGAACGACGTTAGCTGAAGGGAGAAGCGGTGACCAATCATAGCACTCGAATGCCGCGCATGCACAGTTACGGGGACTTTCTCCCTGAGGATCTAGCATGGATCTAGCATCGATCCTTCCGCGCAGCGGTAAACCAGCCCCCAGGAACGGCTTGGCGTTTTGAGGCTACATGGCCCCAGTGGCCAAGCTCGTTATTGCAGGCGTTGGGGGCAAAAAGCCTATTTCCCATTGCCCATAATGAAACCAGGCCAGGTCCAGCCTGGCTTATGTGCGTGGCTGGCTTGTTTCATTAAGGGGGAAATGGAAGTCCACCGGATGTATAAAACGTCAAAAACAGCGTTTGTTTAGCTACATATAGACTAGAGGAGTTTCGCTCAGCATAGACGGTAATCTCTGAGAATGTCCCGCGTGGGAGTCCAATGCTCTGACCACTACTCTACTTGTGGAATTTAGATGAGGGATAAAAAGGTTGGAGTAAAAGGATGAGCGTGTGGAGGTTTGGGGTATAGTCCCATAAAGTCATTCCCACCGGGTCTTGAACCCCGGTCTCCCGGGTGGGAGTCCAATGCTCTGACCACTACTCTATTTGTGCAGCGGAGATTGGCGGGTTGGTATTGGTGTCCTTCTTCCAGTCCCAAGTGTGGGTTGGGGTTTGAATAAGGATTGTGTTGGGACAGGATCTGACCTATAAGGCAAGGGGTCAGATTTCATACAAGATGACTCCATTTCTCACATTTTCCTGGGAGACTGGAACATTTGCCAGAGAGATGACACTAATCATCCAGTCAGGCAATTTCTGTAGGCGCATCAGTTCCAAGATGCCATTCACCCTCCTCAAGCTACTCACATAAAGGGCCGATGCCTGGACCAGATATACATTAGATTCACCTCTCCAGGTGTACAGTGTACAACCACTTGTGTCAAAACATGCTACTACTCAGACCATGAACCAGTTTCAATTACACTTCAATTAGACCGTCAGATACTGTAGGTGAGAAGTCCCTTATGAGGTCTTTACACTGGCTTCCTGTCTGTCAAAGAATTGACTTTAAAATACTGCTGTTGGTTTACAGTATAAAGCACTGAATGGTTTAGGGCCCAAATATATTTATGATCTGCTGCTACGTTATGAACCATCCTGGGGCCTCATTTATCAAAGAGCGTGTAAATTCAGGTGTAAAAGAGGGCGCACAACGAAAATGAGAAAAGGGCGGACTGCCGCGTACGACGATAATATTTACACGCTTTTCGGATCTATCAAACATGGCGTACACGCTACTGCGCCGATTCCTCAATGAAAAATCGGACGGTGTCGTAGAAGACAGCGGACGTGCACGCGCCTCGTGTTCCGCCCTCTCCACGCCCAAATTCAACCATATATGGTCAAAACTATGACAGCGCTCAACGTGGATACCCGGAAGGAACCGACATAATATAGCGTGGAGCAAAGGCAAGACAATTACGTTTATGGAAAAACGCGGAAAGAAGATAAACTTTTCGGAGACGGAGGTGCATGTGCTTGTTGGTGAGGTCCACGCGAGGAAAAAAATCATCTTCGGAAGGTAAGCTTTTTGTACTAGCCTACATTTGTCTGATTGCTCCTACAGTTTAGGTAGCCTACTGTACGTTTCGTGCATCCTGTATTTGGCGTAGGCTACACGGACATTCTGTATTATGTGGCTGTGAGGAAAGCAAACAGTACTACTCTGTGGTAGGCTATGATTGATTTAGGACCAAAAACAGGGAACGATAACACAGATGACCACTTCATAATGTTAGACCACATTTAACATTTACCCCTCTGGGAAATTAAGACTCTCATCTAAATCACCTGGTAAATCACAGCATTTATTTGACTGCCAACAGAAAAACATATCAAATGAATATGGCTACACAATGAAATGTTTAATGCATAATAAAGTGTACAGACAAACTCAAAGAAAATGACTGAAATTGTTTCTCCACACTCTGACGTGGGGTGGGACTCAGAGGAGGGGGAGTCTGCAGTGGTCCTTGACCTGACGGTCGTGCCCCCGCCGGTTGCAGCCTCCACCTCCAGCGCCACGACCTCCAGTGCCTCCACCTCCAGCGCGCCGGCCTCCACCTCCAGTGCCATCTCCATCGCCTCCGTCTCCACCGCCCACGCCTCCACCTCCGGCTGCCAGCGTCCCTGCCTCAAGGGTCCCTGAGGGCTGGGCTTCCTCTCAGACACTGTGCTGGAGGCTCATGACCCTTGAGGCCCAGAGGGACATGGCAGAAGGGATTGGGGCAGTTGTGGGGCAGTTGTGCAGCAGTTGGTGGAGGTCACCACACTACACCACCAGAGCCAACAGGACATCCTCACTGCACTTCATTCCCTCACATGCTGTCACGGACCTCACACTGTCACTCACTACCACACTCACGGACCTCACACATTCACTCACAAACGCACTCACACACCTCACACAGTCACCCACCAACAGACAATAAAATGGTAAAAATGTGAACCTTACTTGTTTGTGTCTTAATAGCTGGCGCATGACCTCAGTGCGGGCCCTTTGGCCCCGCTGGTAACCCTCATGACGGGGAGGGGGCTGTGGGCTTGGGTCTTCATTTTGTGGTGGGGTCTTGACTGGTTCTCATTCTTATCAGCTTTGAATATATATCTTGGCAAACATAACAGAAAGATGTACAAGGAGGGGACAGATACCTAGTGAAAGTACTATTGGTTGCTAGTAAAAAGACAATAATGAGGGCTTGGTATAAGGTGGAACCCCCAACCAAGGAGCAGTGGTGGGTGTTGTGCAGGAGATTTATGAGATTTATTTATGCATTGAGGATGCAGGAAGGAAAGTTTGAAGGGAGATGGGAAAAATGGATGGATTATAGAATGAAGTGTGATGATACCACTAATATTAAAATTGTAATATTTGAGTAAGAGAAAAAAGCTGCATGGATGGAAGTACCCATAAGCTGTTATTGTAAGTTTTTATGTTTTATTGGATGGTCGTTGTATGGATGGAAAATGCTAATAAAGATTAAAGTAAAAAATACAAAGAATATGTATCTTGGCTATGCACACACCAACAAGCCAGCCATCACGCGCAGCGCCTGCCTCCAGTCTAGCCCCTGCTGTGCGCCAGGATGAATGAGTCGTGTGTGGAGCCAGGCCACCGTGCCACTACACTTGTGATGAGCATGTCGGCGTCACATATGATTTGGGTATTTATAGTGTGCACATTTTTGCGATTCACATAGACGTATTCATTCACTGATGGTGCCCTTATGTGGGTGCAGTCGCCATCGCCGTCACCTCTTTGGAGTTCTATCTCGGCCAGTAGGCCGAGTAGCGCCGGATTCATTTAGGCTCGCATTACGCACAGGAGGACTGTCATTTATATGCTTACTAAACAGCAAACAGGTCCACATGATCACATATTAATGACAATCTAATTGGTCAATTTTTGCCGTTTGATGGAGTGCCTGCATTAGGTGTGCGCATAGGTTAAGTTTGGGGAACAAATCCATATTGGACCATTAATGAGCCGGTTAGAGGACACGATCTTGCATTGAGATATATGTTTGTGCTGAATTGGGCTATTAGCTTACATGATTGTGCGTTCATAAACTGTCGCTCTTATTCTCTCCATCAAACATTGTAATTCACCGACGCACCACCTGCGTCGCCCGTTCCCCGTGTTCAAAAAGGGTGTAAAAACCCGTCTAAATCGGTACGACAAGTTGAGAGGTGTCCTACAAAAGCGCGTAGAAAGGCGACTAAATATCCGCCCTTTTTGCTTGATAGATCGCGCTGTGGAGGGGGGGGGGGGAGGGCGTACGCCTGAAATCGCGGAAAAGACCGTGTAAAAGAAGGCATACCTCAATGATAAATGAGGCCCCAGGGCTGAGTTTCCCAGAGGCATCGTAGCGCTACGTTCATCGTAAGCTATGGCGTTCATCATAGCGTTACGATGAACGTAGCGCTACGATGCCTCTGGGAAACTCAGCCCAGACCTCTCAGGTCGTCTGGCACAGGCCTGCTTTCTGTCCCCAGAGTTAAAGGAGTAGTAAAGAGAAAATGCATGTTTAGCCCTGTTTTAAGGTTACTTATGATCATATACAATGGTTCAGATCAAAACGCTGACAAAACTAGCACTTTTGAGAAAGTCTGATAATTGCTCCACCGTTTTGGTCATACAATGGATGTGGGTGGGCACCTTGAAAAATCATTCAAAAAACATGTTAAACTCTCAATTTCAAAGACAAGAAACTCACTGAGGTGTTAGTTGGCGTTCTGACATATAATTCATAAAGTAAGATTCTAGTTCATCTGGAAAGGCTTTTTTAAATATTTAGCATATAACTATTTAGTCGCAGCACATATGTGACAGCGGCTGGTGATTTGGTCCGCAACTCGGCAAACCCCGAAATGCGCTAGGGGGCAAAATACATAAAAAAACGTTTTTTTTCGTTTTTTGTTTTTTTGTGTATTACCAAAGTTGAAGTTGTGAAGTACCTACTTACTATAACAGACAACAGTTTTAGGTTCACGAAATACGTTTAATTAGTCTGCAAACTAAGCTCGTTTTTAGCTGATTTCGAGCCGGGTTTGGGGGCGGGAGATCGATTAGCATGATCTGGTTTCATTGGCTATTGCTTCCGGCTATTGCTTCCGGGTTCTCCGCCCCCACCTTTCCCAAACAACACGCCGGCATTCAGTCCCAAGTTAACCATGGATGCTACAGCTTTTGCTAAAGAGAAGACGGGGATGGCATCCAGGACATGGAAATAGTTTTAAGAGCAGCTAAAACTCCAGCAGAGCAGGACTCGTTCGTACACGGAGTTTATTCTTGATGACCTGTGATGCAGAGATGACTGTATCAGCAAAGCATGCTGCTACAACGCGAACGACGTAGCAGATTCACACCACCGCCAAGCATTCTGCTTTGCTTTGGGGTAAGCTGATCTTTATACTATCTGTGCTGTTTACATTACATTAACGTTAGTCGTTTAGCAGAAGCTCCTTTCTAAACAAGTGACTAAGTCTAGCTAGCATAACAAACTAACAAAGGCTAGCTAGCTAACGTTAGCTAACATGCTAGTTAGCTGAGCTAGCCCTTTGTTCCTAAACTAGCCAGCGTGGGAGCTAATATTGAGCTAGGTAGCTATATTATAGAGAGAAACAGAATGAGAGAGCATGAGAGCTATGGTAGTCTGACACCTTTGTTTTTTGTTTTGGTTACAGGATGAGCAAAAAGGTGAGGATTTGCAGCTCTCCCTTGGCCCCTCCATACCAGCCAGCAAGAAGATCACTATGCACTACAGCTTTGATTTTGCACAACAGGTGAGAATACGTTCATCCTATCATGCATTATCTAGTCTATTTAATCCACACATTCTGGTACTATTTTATCTATATGGAGTGCCAGTACTGTGGGCAATAGTTTAATGTACTTTCTTCCTTCTATTCTATTGCAGTTTTGATACTGAGAGACCTGGCATGGTTGTGGCCAGAGAACACCGTGATGCACCGGCCCCCGAGAGAAGGTCTTCTTGTGCAAGCCCCACCCGGACTGGACATGGCCAGACAGACAGTATCTCTTTGACAAGATCAGAGAGTTCTGTTCTGATGAGGGACGAGACGTCACATGTCCCCCGCCAAACTCCACAGCAGCTCAGAACAAGACTGTCCGCTTGTAGATTCACTGCAGATCATCAGGACGGACAGCACTGCAGGAGAAAGGCCACAGCCTTTCCTGTTTTCCTGTTTGTATACTGAAGCGTTGCTTGTTCTCTTGCACAGACTTGCCCACACTTGCACAGACTGCATTGTTAGAATATTGAATACTGAGCTGAGTACTGTTGTTATTACCTTGAGTATTGAGCTGGGGACTGTTATTACTTTGTTGTACACTTGATCACAATGAACACTATGCACCTTGTCTATAAAACAGACAACTGACTGTACACTTTAACACTTAGACAGTTGCCTTTTTTTGTACACTTAACTACTTATGCTTGTACTTTATATTATGTATGTGACAATAAAGAATGTTAAATTTGAACTTCATCTTATATTGTTCTTAACTGCATTCACAACACAAGATTAATACTGACTCAGAGTGTGGGGTCAATAGTGAGAGAGCACCTCACTTGGCAGCCACTCTCAGGTAATACCCCAAGTTGACAGCCACTCTGACAGATAATGACAGATCGTCCAGTGGGGGAGTGGCTGGGGGTGCGGTTACCAGGCTATTGTTCACGCCCATTACCTGGCAGTCAGAGGTGTGGAAATGTTGGAGAACTTTGGAGGGAGATTTCTCAGCTAAGTTGATTTGGCAGTACTAGCATTCAAATAAGCATATCTTCTTCAAATATGTTCAGAATTCAATGTTTGAGACCTCATTTGAAAGCTTACAATCTGCACTTTCATAATCTGTAAAAAACTGAAAAATGAAAATGCCTAGTTGAGGACCAAATTACCAGCGGCGGTCACATATGTGTGTAAACGTCCGCAAACTAGGTAGCCTAGCAACATAAACAATAACAATAGCTACCGTAAGTAGTTCCACTTCCTGAATCCCCTCTGCGGATTGATCTACACATCTACAACGGTCGCTTCGATACAAGTCAATGGATTTCATAAAATGATCAATAAAACCCTACATGATTCATACTTTGCGGCAATTACCCCTTTGGTGAGCTTCTTGTCTTTGAAATCTAGAGTTTATCATGTTTTTGAATTATTTTTCACGGTGCCCACCCACATCCATTGTATGACCTAAACGGTGGTACAGCAATTATCAGATTTTCTCAAAAGTGCTAGTTTTGTCAACGTTTTGATCTGAACCATTGTATATGATCATAAGTAACCTTAAAACAGGGCTAAACATGCATTTTCCCTTTACTACTCCTTTAAGCATTCCAGCATGAATCATAACTAGGGATTAATTTATTTTAAAAACTAGTAGGATGTTTTATTGGTCAAAATTAAATAAAATAGACTTAACTGTATTCATTATGATAGAGAATGTTTGAAAGCTCATAGAGACGGACACGAACATGGGTCTGATTTTGTTTGTCTGGCTTTGACTACATTGGTAGGCCTAACTGCCTCGCCAGGCTATCTTGTTCGTTCAGTTTTAAAGAATGAATTAATCAGTATTGCCCATATGTGATTTAGTTTTTGTAACTGTAGCTTATAGGCACACTCAATCGATCAGATTAATGATTAGCCTACGAGTGAATGAACTGACATTTGTCATCTTCCCATAAGGCGCTGGGTCTGCGATCAGGCTGTTGTGTAAACCATCACCATCTGCTGGATGAACCCATGACTGTGCTCTGGATGAACCCATGACTGTGCTCTGGATGAACCCATGACTGTGCTCTGGATGAACCCATGACTGTGCTCTGGATGAACCCATGACTGTGCTCTGGATGAATGCCACCACGATCCCTTGGAGAAACCCCATGATGATGCAACTCCATATGATGATGGAAATCCTGACATGCCCTACCTGCCCAAAGAATTGCTGGCCTGTATTATTCAGTTGACACTAGATGCTGACATGTCAATGCTTGGTGTATTCAACAGGGTTTCAAAACTTTTTCATGACCTTGCATCACAATTTCAGTGAGTTTTCCTCAATTGGAACATGACAGTGTCATTAGTATTATTAAGCTATATAAATTAGCTGGACGAGGCAGTGGTCTTGCAATGAGACTACGGGAGCTATTTGGAAAAAAATCACAAGTGGATGAGTGCATTGGTCTTGTTGAAGCACGTGCGCTATGGACATTTCAAAATCAAGGACATTTTTTGGAAGACATAGTATATTGAAAGAAGGAAGGAAGGAAGGAAGGAAGGTAGGAAAAAGGAAGGAGGGAAGGAAGTAAGTTAGGAGGGAAGGAAGGAGGGAAGGAAAAAGGAAAGAGGGAAGGAAGGAAGGAAAAAGGAAGAAGGGAAGGAGGAAAGGAAGGAGGGAAAGATGTCAGAATATTGAAGGAAGGAAGGAACAAACCTGTTTAATTTTTTACTTTAGCCACAACCTTTCTTCCTCCCCTCTCTCCCCCTTTTTTTCAGACGGACGGGAGAGATCCCATGGGACCAAATTTCTTCTTTTTTTTTTAAGGAAATGTACAGTCTGTTTTGCAGATTAATTAACTGTGTCAAACTGATTGCAGAAACTGGGTGACCCTTTAAGTGAAGTTATAGAAGTTATGTAAAATGTGGTTGTCTGGTATTTATGTGCAGTAATTGAACATTTGAAATACTCCAGTTTTGAAATTATACCTACAGTATAGGTGTCTCAGTAATTACCCATTATATATTAGGCTATACTTTGTATGTATTTACCAGGTAAATGTTTAGTAATTGGGGGACTATGAAAGGAAGGGTTACCCAAAACATTTTCAGAGTAAGCAATAGAAATCCATAATCCAAGGGCCAATGGGCCTAGGATATAGACAAACTACCGGTGGAATGGTGGTGGAGCAATAGCGGGAGAATTTCGAATTACTAGCGGACCGCTGTCCCTGAGGCTAATAATCCGCCAGAGGTCCACTTGCCATTCGATGTGCAAAAGACCAGGAACCCGCCAGCGGATTCGGCCGGAGGTCCGCCAACTCGTCCATCGGGGACCCGCTGTATGTCCGGCTAGCCTTGTGTTATATTCCAGCCGGAGGTCCGCCAACTCGTCCATCAGGGAACCGCTGTAGGTCTGCTAGCCTTGTGTTATCTGGGTTTATCCAGAAATAGAAGTTGAACCAACTGCAGCAAAATAGCTAACGTTACAGGAATCATCAGTGTAACTGCTTTAGCCACTGACCGCTACCATTAATGTTATGGAAGCTGCTGCTACTTGTTGTGAGCTCATGAGCTAACTGGCTATCCCACTCTTATTGTGCTGGATTAGCATTGGAACTGATTTGTGCAGACGACAAGATCTATCTTAATTTATCAGACATTATTTAATGTCATTTCCATTCACAGCTATTTCAGTGGCATGACTAGCTTCCGTCCTACCAGTCCTGAACAGAAACAAGCCAGTAATGCACAGAAACCAGGCTGGGTCTGGCCTGGTTTTTCAAAGACCTCCGTATCTGCCTATTAAACTTGAACGCATCTCCGGATTTCAAGCACCAAAATGTAGCCCCGGCTGTATCCCGATGCCTCAGAGTTCGACCCTCATTGGATTTTTTGGATTGGATTTTCTCCTGTAAGAACACGCTGGTGTTTCTTTAACTCTCCTGAATGACTGAAGTTCTTCCCACATTGGTCACAGTGGTATGGCTTCTCTCCTGTATGAACACGCTGGTGTGTTTTTAAGTTTCCTGACTCAGCGAAGTTCTTCCATCACTGGTCACAGTGGTATGGCTTCTCTCCTGTATGAACATGCCAGTGTTTCTTTAACTCTCTTGAATGACTGAAGTTCTTCCCACATTGGTCACAGTGGTATGGTTTCTCTCCTTTATGAACACACTGGTGTGACTTCAAGTGGTCTAATCTAGTAAAGTTCTTCTCACACTGGTCACAGTGGTATGGTTTCTCTCCTGTATGAACACGCTGGTGTGACTTCAAGTGGTCTAATCTAGTAAAGTTCTTCTCACACTGGTCACAGTGGTATGGCTTCTCTCCTGTATGAACACGCTGGTGTGACTTCAATTTTTGTAATCTAGTGAAGTTCTTCCCACACTGGTCACAGTGGTATGGCTTCTCTCCTGTATGAACACGCCAGTGTTCCTTTAACTCTCTTGAATGACTGAAGTTCTTCCCACATTGCTCACAGTGGTATGGTTTCTCTCCTGTATGAACACGCTGGTGTGTCTTTAACGTTCCTGACTCAGCAAAGTTCTTCCCACAGTGGTCACAGTGGTATGGCTTCTCTCCTGTATGAACACGCTGGTGTGACTTCAAGTTTTCTAATCTAGTGAAGTTCTTCCCACACTGGTCACAGTGGTATGGCTTCTCTCCTGTATGAACACGCTGGTGTGACTTCAAATTTTCTAAACTAGTGAAGTTCTTCCCACACTGGTCACAGTGGTATGGCTTCTCTCCTGTATGAACACGCTGGTGTGTCTTTAACTGTCCTGACTGAATGAAGCTCTTCCCACATTGGTCACAGTGGTATGGCTTCTCTCCTGTATGAACACGCTGGTGTGTCTTTAACTGTCCTGACAGACTGAATTTCTTCCCACATTGGTCACAGTGGTATGGCTTCTCTCCTGTATGAACACGCTGGTGTGTCTTTAACTGTCCTGACAGACTGAAGTTCTTCCCACATTGGTCACAGTGGTATGGTTTCTCTCCTGTATGAACACGCTGGTGTGTCTTTAAGTTTACTGACTGAGTGAAGTTCTTCCCACACTGGTCACAGTGGTACAGTCTTGGCTTATCTGTGTCTGTCTGTCTCTGGGCGGGAGCTGGGGTGAGGGGGGTGTTGGAGGTGGTGATAGGGAGTGATTGAGAGGAGGAGGACGAGGAGGAGGAAAGAGTCTCTGGTCTGATCTTTCCACGCCTCAGCAGAGAGACGTAGAGGTTGTCATGGCTCCTCTTGATGTGCTTGTGGAGGTAGATCTGGGAGGTGTAGGTGAATGTGCACTCGGAGCAGGAGAACACCTGAGTCTGGGGCAAGTCTGACATCACTCCTGGGAGAGTGAAAGAGAAAGAGAGACAAACATTAAAAAGGATTCTCACACCTATAGTACAATTTCAAATACTGTATAGAGTGATTATATGTAGCGAGTGGGGGGGACACAACGACACCACAAATTCAGATTGAGGACAGGAGAGAGAAAGATATGCAAGAGGTTCCTCTGGCTGAGCTCGAGTGAGGGAGAGCGACAGAGGAGAGAGAGAGGAGTGAAAAAAAGAAAAGAGTAGAGAGAGAAGAGAAAACAAGAATGAATACGTTGAAGCTCACTGCATTAGCTAACTTAGCTAGAATAAGCTAGCCACCACTCATTAACGTTAGTCAAGCTACCATGTTTCATGGCAACTAACAGCATTCCATTCTGTTCATAGCTAGTGTGCCTGCCTAACATCGGCAATTTGTGTGCCGCACAACAGCGATTTGTGACTACTACTACAGTACTATTACCACACAATATCCTACTACAATTGTACTACTCTACTAGTACTACTTATACTCTGTATGCGTACGTTGAGAGGGTGTCTCCAGATGAGGGGTCCACTCCACCGAGTCACTGAGCCCAGGAAGGGAGGGCAGATCCGCCATCTTGGCTCGACCTCGATGCATGAAGGCTGGGGCTGTCGACTTCAGACCTGCAACACACAGGGAGGAGAGGGAGGGGGGAGGAGAGAGAGATGGGGAGGAGAGAGAGATGGGGAAGGAGAAAGAGATGGGGGAGGAGAGAGAGAGGGGGGAGGAGAGAGAGATGAGGGAGGAGAGAGGGATGGGGGAGGAGAGAGAGAGGGGGGAGGAGAGAGAGATGAGGGAGGAGAGAGGGATGGGGGAGGAGAGAGAGATGAGGGAGGAGAGAGGGATGGGGGAGGAGAGAGAGATGGGGAGCAGAGAGAGATGGGGAGTCAAAGTAATACAACATTTCATTGACACCGACAAAGTTGGGAACTGTAAATCAGCATATTATTCATATTCATTTAGCTGCATTAATACCCAGTACATAGGCCAGAATTGTATAATTTGGGCTGGTCATAACCATCTGTCTGGTCTAACTATTCTACCCTACAAAGGCAAAAGACCTTAACTTCATTTTTGGTCGAAAATGTGGACAAATATCTTTAGTCAACGGTGTTGTTGTTTTTTAGAATATAGTGGGTTGTGTTTGCCGTAACCTCCAGAAGCGCAACAGAACCATGGCAGAAGGCCTGGACATCAGTTAGGGCTGACTGAGTTAGTCAGTCTGGGCTTCACGGCACTCTGAAACATTAAAGCTGAGGTATGGTGCTCTGCTGTTGACTTTTGATGTCTTTTTGTTTTTGTTGTTCTGTGTTGTGTTTTCTTTTTCAGTTTAATAAAGGGGTGCAGCACCACCTAACTATAACCACGATCTTAATTGACTTTCACTGAAGAATCACTGAAGAATTCACTCCAACACGGGAGAGGAAGCGGCGACAGATATTCGTTTATTACAGATGTTCAGCAAACAATAGACACTCTCAGTATGGTCTAAGTGCCCTCTCTGCCTTGCCTGCTTGGCTGCCGTCTCCAAATCAAACTCTCAAGGTTTTGGGTGTAATCTTAAATAGCGCTGCCTGACCCCCCCTCTCCATACCAGCTCAAAAAGACAGACAGTCCGAGGTTAGGAGCATGCGAGACGTGACCTTCTGACACATGAGATACGCTCACATCTTCATTTCAACCAGTTGGTAAAACCACTTGTGGTGACCCAGTTTCCCCCGTAGAGCAGAGGTAACCCTACACCTAGAAGGGAATTTTCCTTGAACTTGGTGGGCTTGGGAACCCCCCTCCTGTGGCGACCAAGGGTGACCTCTTGACACCTACTACCACGATGGTCTTGCACACACAAGCAAGCAGCTGTCCCTATCTGCTCTCCTTTGACACAGTGTTCCTACTACAAGACACACATAGCAGATTAGATATGAATAAAACACTCTGCAGATGCTACATGGACATTCTCTCAAGAATTATCAGTGTGGAGGGAGGGAGGGAAACGTTCAAGACTGGAGATGTGGTTTAATTTCACAGGAGAGCACACAGACTGGTAAATCTATCTATTCTGAAAGTATGAATGGATAACTATCTGCATCTGTCTTCTATATTTTAGTTCAATTCAAAGGGCTTTATTGGCATGGGAAACATACATTTACACTGCCAAAGCAAACATCCCAAAGGGTTGACTGAATAAGTAGGTGTAATATTTACAAATGTATTTAAATGGTAACTTTTAAGTTTGTATGTACAGTGTGTATATATATAGTGACCAGTGCGGTGTGCAGGGATACTGATTGAAGAGTTTCAATCGTGGAACCAAGCCAACCAGCTATCTGATCAATCGTCACCACGAGTCCGTATGGTCACGGGGGGGCAACAATCATTTCGGCAACAATAATTTCAGTACGGTGTTAATCAAGAATAAAAGAACGCGCCTTCCGTGTGTGGCTCCAGGATTAAAATACAAGGATTTTAAAGAGCAAGTGAATGTAGCCGAAATTCACTTCCTGGACCGAAGCCCCAAACTGTTGTGCTCTAATTCTTCAAAATAAAAAATAACATACAACTTACCGAATTGAGGATTTTCGTAGCCAACAGTGAAAGGCGAACTCTAACCCAGCCAACTCGTAGGTTGTGGTGGAAACGTTTGTTTACTCAAAAAGAAGAAAGAGTTTGTCTCTTGTTTTCTTCTGATGGATAGAATTTTTTTGCAATAGGGAATCTTTACAGGCGTGCCAAACAGTGCTCGACGGTGAAAAGTTCCCAAGGTAGAGAGAGACAGATCACAAACACAATTTATATACATCAGTCTGCTAGTCTTTTCATAGCTCTTAACGGTAAAGCCGGGAACAGTGACGCGTTTCACTGTTCAGATCCTGTCTAGAGACCGCTTCCTGAGACCGGAAAAATACCTACCACCATAGACATAATAAAGAACTAGACTGGCCTTTGTGCTGTAGAATTCCAATGGACTGACGTCCGACGTGGCAGCCATCTTGTGCAGGGCATCCCACTATGTGACGTCAATGATCCCACAGATTCACTGTGTATATTTTAAATGGTAGATGTTAGATCATCTGGGAGAAAGTCCCTGTAATTGTGCATAAGTGTACTATCAATTTCCTATTACTGGGATTAGCTGGAATGCTTGTATATTTATATTGTGACAAAAAATGTTTTTTTATTGTGACTTGCCAAGGGATTATAGATGCAGCCGCCCCCTCCCCCGCCAGTATACTGTTAAAGTCGCACTGAAACGGACGTTTGAGATCATCTAACTTCAAGCTATGAGGGTGGGACATATGTTTAGAGGAATTTGATTGGAACATTGGCAAGTGGACGGGTTTTAAGAACTTTAGACAGATTCGATAGAAGGATAGCGTTGATTGACGGGTGGATGTCGTGAGATTATTGGCCTAAATCTAAGGTACCTGTTGTCGTCATTGCACATGACCTACCGCTTTCCAGGAAGTAAGAAATTAATATACTTTGATATAAGATTACAACAAAAGTAGAATTTTGTATTTTTTTGGCATACATCATTGAATAGGTGAACACTATGACCAATTATGTGAACCAAAATGGCACAGAATGCTTTTTTCATTTCAGTGCAACTTTAAGGTCTTATACGTCAGATACTCTGTATCTGGTGTATTCTCCAGGGTTCCCACTAATTTTTACCAATAAAAATTTCAAAACTTTTCCATGATTGTACTTAACTTCTTGATGACCATGGGAACCCTGATTGTCACTAGCATCAGTATCAACTAGAAAAACCGCGTAGCGGCTAAATGCCTCCGCATTTAATGTAACGCTAATGCTAGCTAATGCTAGCTAGCATTACAGCTAGAATAGCTAACGCTAATGCTAGCTAACGCTAATGCTAGCTAACGCTAATGTTAATGCAAATGCTAATGCTAATGTGTTAGAATTAGTGTTAGCTAGCTAGCATTAGCTATCCAGCGCTAGCTTTATTGTTAGCATTAACTAGCTAGTATTAGCGTTCAAAAGTGCCTTTTGTTTTACCTTTGACATTTGAATAACAAAATCGAATCCAAATAATCTAATTAAATCCAACTGGACATTTTGGCCAAATATGTACAAATTCTGTCAAGCCGTTCTTGAGATATGTTCAGCAGGCCAAAAACACCTTTTGTGAGGTCAGTGACCATTGACCTTTGACCCCCACAATGTAATCAGTTAATCCTTGAGTCCAACTGGACATTTTACCCAAATATGAACAAATTCTGTTAAGCCGCAAAATACACGTTTGACAATTAGCTATATGAGGGACTATCTCTATATACCCACATAAAACAAGTCAAGATACTACATTATATAAAACAGTGTTAATATTCAATGTGAGTGGAATAAATTACATCATCCATGTAACGTTAGCTTAGGGCAGCTAGACTAGTCTGTTAACCAGTTAACTAGCCCATATTAGGCTACCATTCTCTTCCCCCAAACGCCTGGGTATTCATTCTTAAAAGGCTAGTCTAACTGTATTTAGACTGATACTAAAATGTAATAAGAGTCACTAGTCACTTACCGAACAAAACGACGAGCAGCTCTGAAGCCCAAAGGTAACATGTTCCAAATGATGCCATGCATAACATGGCGGTCTCGTCGGACGAGTGGCCAGTCTAGTTCTTTATTATGTCTATGGCTACCACATTGGTCGATGCTAGATCCTCAGGGAGAAAGTCCCCGTAACTGCGCATGCATGGCATTCGAGTGCTATGATTGGTCACCACGTTGGCTGGGACGCTCTCCTTTCGACACGGTCACCGCTTCTCCCTTCAGCTAATGTCGTTCCGCGAGGCATTCGTGTGGGCTCAACTGTCTTCTTTTCGCCGCTAGTCTTTTGTAATTGTCGCCCGAATTCACTCCACTTCATGGTAAGCAAAGTAAACTTGCTCTCGCTACGTTAATAATCTGGTGATATCACTTCTCATTTAATATATTTTCGAAGTATACTACCTAGTTGTCATACAAGTGTGTAATGTTATGTGTGTACAATCACGATTTGCACACTAGGACTACAGGTGGAATTTAGTCATGTAGGCTAAGCTGCTCTATTTGCCAAACAAATAGAGATTATTTACTAAATAAATAAAGGTTTAATACAATAAAATGTACTGGTTTTATTGACAGTAAATGAGGACTGTTAATGACACAAAATCAATAAAGTCAAGTGAAGAGTGGTAGTGAAAATAAACCAGATACACCAGATACACAGACCATAACAGTATACTGAAATACTGAAATTCAAAAATAAAAAGCAACAATCAAGGCAAATGTACAAAGTTACTGTCTCCAAAGCATCAATGGTGAACGTGGGTGATTGAGGGTCAATGTTAATTGTTGGACAGTTTTTTGTGTGCCCACCCACATCCATTGAATGACCAAAACGGTGGTAGAGCAATTAACAGACTTTCTCAAAAGTGCTAGTTTTGTCAACGTTTCGATCTGAACCATTGTATATGATCATAAGTAGCCTTAAAACAGGGCTAAACATTTTCCCTTTACTACTCCTTTAAAATACTGGTGCCAGAAATTGTACAGTGCATCCGGAAAGTATTCATTTCCCTTCACTTTTTATACAGCCTTACAGCCTTATTCCAAAATGGATTAAAAAAAAATAAATTCAAAATTCTACACACAATCTTCCATAAAGACAAAGTGATTTTTTTTTTATGTTTGCAAATTTATTCTAAAAGCAATACCACATTTGCATATCTATTCACACCCTTTACTCAATACTTTGTTGAAGCACCTTTTGCAGCAATTACAGCCTCAGGTCTGTATGAGGCTACAGGCTTGGCACACCTATTTTTAGGAAGTTTCTCCCATTCTTCTTTGCAGATCCTATAAAACATTGAAAGATGTCCTTACCATGAGCCTCATTAATGATATGCACCAACATCTAAAATGCAATTTACTTTAGGGGGTTGGTAACTTCGTGAGCTGGTTACTGACACCTGCTACCACTCAGGAATGATTATCATACCAAAATATAATCTACAGATATGTATCTTGTCAAAAATTATAAGTTAGTTTTGCCACCTTGAGTGGTACCGGAATCTGGTCTGGCCCATGTACTAAGAGTTCAATCTTGGTTTCATCAGACTAGACTAAGAGAATTTCATTTCTCATGGTCTGGGAGTCCTTAAAGTGCCTTTTGGCAAACTCCAAGCGGGCTGTCATGTGTCTTTTACTGAGGAGTGGCTTCCGTCTGGCCACTCTAACATAAAGGCCTGATTGGTGGAGCACTGCAGAGATGGTTCTCCTTCTGGAAGGTTCTCCCATCTCCATAGCGGAACGCTGGAGCTCTTGTCAGTGACCATTGGGTTCTTGGTCACCTCCCTGACCAAGACCCTTCTTCCCTGATTGCTCAGTTTGGCCAGGCAGCCAGCTCTAGGAAGAGTCCAGGCGGTTTCAAGCATCTTCCATTTACGAATAATGGTAACCACTGTGCTCATTAGGACCTTCAATGCTGCAGAAGTGTTTTGTACCCATCCCCAGATCTCTGCGTCGATACAACCCTGTCTACAGACAATTCCTTTGACTTCATGGTTTGGTTTGTGCTCTGACAGGCACTGTCAAATGTGGGACCAGGTGTATGCCTTTCCAAATCATGTCCAATCAATTGAATTTCATGAAAAATTGAAAAGATACGCACATCGCATGCAGGGTGCTGGGTTGAAAATAAATGTAGGAAGAAGATAGAACCCGCACACTCAGGTGCTCCTTATTTAAATTTTATTATAGCAACGTTTCGAGCCGAAGCTCTTCTTCAGGCAAACTTTTTTAAACAATGGGTTCTAAAATCAAAAATGGTGCTGCACCCATATAAATAGATGCCCACAGGTCACGTCATCTATGATGGGTGGACCCACCGACAACAAATTAACAATGTTACTACTGTATATTGTGAATGAAATTCAAGTCTCACCAATGTGTTTTGTTTTCCTACCTGACTGTTGTTCTAACTTTGTAGTTCGTTCCTCTAGAATCAGTCTGTTAAAACTACTAATTGTTCCTGTGTGACATCACTTCCCTGTCCTCTTCATCCTGAAACTGTGTCACTTCCTTTTTCGCGTTATAAACTATCACTTTCGTTCCCCAGTCACCCACTCTTGCTCGGATTCATTTGAGGCATTTCCATCCCTCGTATTTTAACGAACTCCTCCTACAGATTTAATCCGATCGACTTCACACTCAGTCTGCTTCATCTGAAGACCTTTCTGATTAAAAAATGTTATGTTTACTAAACACCCTTGCTGTGGCACCGCAGCGAATTTTGATGTTTCGCCATAAAACAGTAAGTCCTCATAACTCCTCTATACATTATCCAATTTGTCCGATATTTCTCACGCTTCATGAAGGTTCTGTGCTGAACACATCTATGTGTCAGTATTACATCATACTTATTGCGCCACCTATTGGTTAAACAGGAAGTCCTCAAAACTCCTACATACATTTACACAACATTTCTCATGCTTCATCAAGGTACCGTCCTGAACACATCTATGCGTCAATATTGAGTCACGCGTAGAGCGCCACCTGCTGGTAACAGGAAGTTTCTCTCAGTACTGGACACCGAAATAGCACACCCTTTAACGGCGCTGCACCCCGACAGGTGTGTGGTGCGAGGGCCCGCTCACTGCTGCTAGCAGCCCTAGTTTAAATAGTTATTGTAGTTCATAATAAATGTTTAACTTGACAGAAAGTCCGAACTTCACAGAAGATTAACTTAATTACCAAAATACTGTGAGTAGTGTCCTTTTTGTATGTTTTATGAATCATGGCTAAAGTATTTTGAAAATACAAAGTTACTTCACTCGAAAATATCTCGTTACATTTTTTTCAGTCATGATAAATACCATTTACAAAATACTCAAAGGTTATTGAAATATGTATTTCAAGTACAAGTAACCGAAATATTGCCCATCTCTGGGTAGACCCTCAACGTCAGACTCAATTAAATTTCCCATTGGATAATGGAATATATTAATAAACCCATGGAATATATGAATAAAATGTCAGAAGGCACAGAAAGGCAGTGCTTCATATGGGCATTAGGCATCCTAATTATACTCTTAAGTGGGCTATGTCTGACCTATCCTGTACAAAATAATTGGAACTTCTGTCTGATCATTGCACTAATGCACACCACACGCGGTAACTATGAAATATGTGTAATTGGAGAGAGACAAAAAAGTAAAAGTTCATTAGACAAGAATGATTTTAACATCTAACAACATGTGGTGGTTAATTATGAAAACACCACTCAAGTGTAGGAGAGCTATTCAGCTGTTCCACTTGGATACCCCGTTTTAGAGGTCCGATAGTTCATTTAGTCCAACCCTACCATTAACATCATTAACATTATTTGCATTATTTCTGTCATGAATGTGAATGTCTAAGTCTGTTAACCATGTTTATCTGTGTACTAATTTCAGCAGAAAGGTATTTCTGTCGATTGAGCCTTCTAATCATAATATATTATGAACAGCAATACAGCTTATTTAATGGACGTATAGGGAGACATTACGAGGCGATGGTATTGTGCATTTTTATGACAAGTATGGGTTACAATAAGTGTCTCCCTGTTTCTAATCATTTACTGCATGTATGGGTCTGCATCATGCTAGGGGAAGCAGGGATGCAGGTGGAAAGTGTCACTGAAAATTCACTCACTGTTTAATTCCTAAACTCTTCACGATATGCTGTGAGAGTGGACTGCTGTGTTGAAATATACATTAAACTGTAGTTGTGTGATATTGTAATTATCTATTTCACTCTATCACCTCGACTGTGCTTTCAGACTCAGGTCTTCACTATGGCTGCTGCCATAAAAGGCATCAAGTTCATTTTCAGTCTTTGTAGGAAATTCTGTTAACATATTCCTGACAGGCTCTATACTTGCAAAACAATTTCAATTCAATTTGTATGTGTTTGTGAGGGTTTCTGTGTGTATGTATGTTTC
Organism: Borostomias antarcticus; assembly: GCF_949987555.1. NCBI lineage: Eukaryota > Metazoa > Chordata > Actinopteri > Stomiiformes > Stomiidae > Borostomias > Borostomias antarcticus. Next base: position 6,814,166 of record NC_140244.1, read on the forward strand.
TGTGTGTGGGGGGAGGTACGTTTGTGCATGTAAGCATGCATGTGCGTGTGTGTGTGTGAATGTGGAGATGAGACAAGCTAGTCTTTAGAAGCATGGTGGTTTCCATACAGCCCAGTAATGGGTATCTCTCAGCTAACAGCCCAGGATGACAGTCTCTCTGCCTGACTGTGATCAAGCAGCTGTCAAGTGCTGTTGATTGTGTCTGCAGGCTTTCTGTTTGATCCAGCGGTTGACACACACAGACACACACACGCACATATCCTCATGCACACCCCAAATCCATCCTGAGAACTCACCCACGGTAAGATCAGCTTAAAATCGGAACAAAGTCATTTCCTTCTTTCCTCTCCTGCACTCTTCTCCCCGTCCCTTTCCTCTCCTCCCTCCTCCACTCCTCTCCTCTCCCTGCTCCTTTCATCTCCTCTCCTCCACTCCCTTCACTGCACTCCCTACCCCTTTCTACCCCTCTCTCCTCCCCTCCTCTCCCCCAACCCGTTCCTCTCCTCCCTTCTCTTCTCCTCACAGCAAGGGATAGCTCGATTGGATGGGGGAGTGCAGATGTCTCCCAAGCAGAGGTTGGCAGGAGACCTTGAATGGCATCTCTCCTCTCTGCTGGAGTAATACTCTGCCTTGTTCTGCTCTCGCTGTGAAGACATCTTTTACATAAATGACTGATTAATTTCCCTCCCCTCACCATGTGCATCAGTGCCTTGTAATACTTCGCCCCTTGGTATTCCATATATTTCTGCCCTTGTTCAGACAGCGTTCTTTTCATCAGTGTTCTGTTCGATCGTATTCAAGGCATTACTGTAAAACAGAGTGTTTAGACATATTCTGTATTTTTTCTCTTCTTCCACTTTATATTGTTTTAAATATGTTTTGTATGTTTTATTGTTAGCATGTATCTTCTAGTACAGTACATTGAATATATCAATGTGTGTAAGTGTTATCTTTTGTGGTCTGTCTGTCCCCAGTGAAACTGCAAAGGAGGAACCCATTGGCAAGGTACCTGGCTATTGATTTCCTGGGGTCTGACTCATGCTGTGAAATGAATATTAGATTGCAGCTGCTTGATGTAATTTGCGGTGAGCAAGCATGCCATCTTATTTGTCGATTACAAGCTTGTTGAAGGCAATTCAAGGAGACGGGGAATGAGGTGGCTGACGGAGGCTGTGAGACAGCTTTGAAATGTTCTGTCTTAGCCCCTTCACTACCCATATGTCTCCTCAGTCTTTCCACTCTTTCTCCATTCATTCACATCAGATCCCTTAGAATTTTAAACTTATTGAAGCATTGTTAGATCAACGATTTATCTGACACTGATTCCTGAGAATGTTTGAATGCTGTATTCACTATCTGTCTGTTACCTACCCTACCAAGGCCTTACTTTGTACCACTGGGTCTCTCTCTCTCTCTCCGTGCAGTATCTCTCTCTCTGTATCTCATCATCATCTTTCTCTCTCTCTCTCTCTCTCTCTCTCTCTCTCTCTATCTGGCTGTCTATATTTCTATTTCTCCTGCTCTCACTCTCTGTGAGTGTACGGTAGATGTGTAGTTATTGATCAGATGTTATTGATCAGGCAGAAGCCGATATGATCAGATCACCCCTGACCTCTCAGGTAGACAGCTTAATGAATCACCTCCCTCTATCAGGAATCCTGCTCTTTACAGACCCTGACACAGACTGAAAAACAGAGATTGATTCCTTCACAATCACTGATGATTTTATTACCTCCGCCCCAGCAGCAGTGCAGGGACCCACTTTCACGAAAATCGGTGGAAGGGTGTATGTAGCATGATCCAACTTAGAAACCATTACATTTTGGTGCAGATCCGAAGCACGGGTCAGGTCCAACGGCCGCCAACACACAGCCGGCCATTCACATCCATTCATTTTTTGAACCAGGAAACTACCAAACCGATTTTCATGAAACTCGGTGGAGGGGTGTATCATGGGTCACCTTAGAACCCATTCAATTTAGAAGCAGATCCGAATCACGGGCCAGATCCATGAATGAAAACAAAACCTAAAACAATGTCAGTTCCTTGTGTGGGGGTGCTAGAAACGCAGGGTTTGGGCTGGGGTGTGCCAGGGCAGAGCCCAGATTGCACTGCATTGCCCCCCGCCGGCTGTGACCCGAGGAAGGTGCCACAGAGTCAGCGAAATACATGCACCCATTCACTTCCAGTCATTTTTTGGACTAGGATTACACAAAATGAAAACACAATTTAGAACAAAGCCAGCTACCTGTGTGAGGGTGATAGAGACATGAGGTTTGGACTGAGGTATGCGGGGGGAGAGAGCCCAGAGCCGGACAAATACAGCCACCCAATATTTTTTACCTCCGCCCCAGCGAATCATGAAACTCAGTGGAGGGGTGTAGCTTGGACCAATTTATTCAATTCTGGCGTGCACTGACCCACAAAATGCATTCAGGGGCGAAGGACTGTGTTCTCTGAGCACCATTTCTATTGTTATAACTAAATGATGACTATTCATGCCTCTATGCAATACAGAAATAAGCATTGAGAGTAATTGATAAATTATTTTGAGGTAAAGGTTGTGATGATGTACAGGCACCAATATTTTAACAGCTAATGATAAGCAAGCATACTGTACATGTATGAGCAAATATGTTAGTAAAACTCACACTGTTGGGATAACTTTTTTGTACCTACAGTCTGATGTACGGTACAAGTATCCTCTGTGCAACATATTATTTTAATGTATCTGATTATGATATTACAATGATTTACTACAGCTAACGTAATTGAAATGCATCATATTCATGACAGCTGTCCATGTTGGAAATGTATCAGATCAACATATTATTACCATATTATCATCCCTGGGCATTAGGACAAGATTAGCCAGTTTAGATACAGTAAGTATTTCCTATGTTAGTATGCTTCAAATACATTACCAAGCATGCAATGCTCAATTTACAAAGATATTCATTTCTGTTGCTTTTTTTTTTTTTTTACTAAAAAACATTTTGTAAATATAATTTCGAACAGAACTCTGGTAAGATTTAGGCATCTGACGTGTGGTAAAGATTAGGTATTCAGTTTGTTAAGATTAGGTTTACTCCAACAAAAAGCACTAGCACAAAAAGGCATGTAAATTCAGTTTGTTCCAGAGAATTAAATGTTGACAGCAAAACATCTCAGCAGGGGTTAGTCTCCTTAGAGTAATCTACAGTCACGGTTGTATCCGAGGAGAAGATGAGTGGTGAATCTCCAATCTCATCTCATTTGGCCCCATATCATATCCCTACAGGACAAATTCGATTTAATGATATGTTTGGTATTTCCCCAACAGAGTGCTATAAATCATTGATGGTGAGTTAGCTGTATTTTCAGAGAAATGTATTGGTTTAACCTGATCCTGTTAGCTGTTTCTAATTATGATGATTGACCCCTGAGTGTGGCTGTCTGCTCGATTTTTCTGTAAGAAACTGTGTCTCTCTTCCATAGACTTATGAGATAAGGGTGACATTCCATGATTGGTACATTCTGTGGACAACAGCAATTGTTGTGGTAAGAGATAGAGACCTGGGCGCCGAACCATCGGCCGGTTATCTCGCTACAAGGCCAGAAACTGCAGAAGAAGGCAGACCAGTCCAGACCAGTCTGATCGGGGAAGGGAGGGCGGGGGGGGGGGGTTGATTTGGGCCAGACAGCCATACAGACAGGCAAGCTGACATTAGACTATGTGCCATCGTCTTTTGTATGCTAACCCTTCTGTAATAAAACAGCTTTGGATTGAATCCCTTGTTGGAGAGATTCATTTGGAATACATCACAACAAAGGGACACTGGACTGTGTGGTATTGTGTGAGATTGGGGGCCGTCTTTTATTGAAATCAAAACACAACGCAACAGGCCGAATAAGGACAATAAAAAAAGACAATGAAAGTCAACAATGGAAAACAAGTACAGTAAATATGTAGACCAGATTGTGCATGATTTAAGTGGATAAAATCCAGCACATCTGTAAAAAAAAAAAAATGTAGGCCTACTATTCAGATGCTTGTCCAAGTTAACAACATATTTTTCGTCAGTTATGTTGATGAAATACAGTAGTATGTAGTATGTATTAAATATACACCATGCAGAGTAGTAGATTGGAGATAAGGGCATGTAAAATAGTCCTAAATTCAATGCCAGCGTAGTGCAAACTATTAGGATTTTTGTTGTACTGTAACTCTAACCAAACACATGTCTAACTGAATATTAACTCTAACAACATAATGCCCAAGACTAACCCTAATTTTGTCAAAATAATTACAAAATATAATTTTGTCAAAATAAGTGATAAAACATGTTATTTAGTCAAAATAGGTGACAGAATTGACGACTCTAGGTAGTTTAATGTATTGACTTACATTACATCAAATAAAATAACATGGACAGGTGTCAGAATAGTATTTATTTCAATGATAATATCTTGCAAAAACTTCATGGTTCTGATCTGATGACGACTGTCCATTTACAGCCAGTAGTCACTATCTTACTGGCTAACCCCAGAAGAGAGGAGAGGACAGAGGAGAAGAAATGAGATAGAGAATGGAAAAGAGGAAAGAGAAGGACAGAAGAGGGGAGGAGAGAGTAGAAAGGAGAGGCAGAGGGAAGAGAAAAGTAGCTAACGCACAAATACCGTATTACAGGTTTGATTGAGATTTGTTATTTCCCTACCATAGGGAAAATACAGCTCCCCCATCGTAGCACACTTCATTCATGTGAATACGCTGTGGCTGTGACCATCCATCTGAGGGCATGCATGACACACACACTCACTCTGGAGATCAATCTGAGCCTCCAGGGCGCATCTGCAACTCTGCGGTCCCCACGCAGACAGAAGGCCCTTCATTAGCCAGGGTAATTAGCTAACACATAGCCAGGAGATGATGTAAGGTGTGTGTCAATGATATCGTTAGAGGTGGGATTCTGGGGCTTCAGCTCAGAATGTTTTCTGTCTTGCCCTGAATTCTTTTTTCAGCAAATAATTATGAAATTGCACGAGATGAGAGGCGATAAGGTGATAACAACCATATTGATCTTGCCAGTGCCAGGATGTCTCATCATCGGGTAGCTGTCAAACTTTTGACAACAGGTAGTCAATGTATGTAGCATTGCAATCGGTAGGTATTGAAAGGTATCTGCTTTTCTCTGTATGATCAGCTGAGCTGTTGTCCTGCAATGCAGTCTTCTTCTGAAGATGATGCTTGAGCCTACAGCTACAGTATGTAATTGAAACAGAACTAGAAGGATTAGAAAAGTAGGCTTTAGCCTGTCAAAATATACGAATATATATAAGAACATAGTGCTCGAGCTGGAGTTTAGAGTCTGACCATTGTTTTAGTACAGTCAGCCAAACTTCAATACTTCGCCCTACCACGTGGTCAGAGCAACGACAATGGCAGCAATGTTTTAGAGGAGTGTTCGGACCACTCCAGACCACCTCCTTTTTCAGTGTTGCGCAATAGCTGCCAGGAGACATTGTTGAGCAAGCAAATTCAATTTGTCTGGCAGTAGGTCCACCTATTCTAGGCCAGTATATATCTTTGTATTATATTGTGTATATTGTACATCATAATGTATATTGTGTATATTGACATACAGCAAGCAAGCAAATACATAAGCAAGTCGAAGGCAACACATTGTTATTGAAGTTGCTACTGGGACTTATTCTCATGAGATTTCGACCCTCAACAAGATCCAGAGTTAGCAAATCACTTCCTCTTTCATTTGCTGTCACTTCTGTTAGTGTTGTATTTAGTAGGCCGGTTTTAGTTGTTAGTATTGTACTATTGTGTAGGCTTTGTTAAATATTTGTATTACCTTCATGAGTGCTGCAACGTGAACTCTAGTAGGTATAGCACAGTATTTCAGTATACTGTGATGTCTCAACCTTACTGTATCTATAATTGCCTACCTATAAAAATCAACATTTCCCCACCCTGGGGAATAATAAAAGCTACCCTTACTGATTAACCAGCAATATTCCTACTGCTGCGAGGTAACGCCCACTCGCTAACGTCTGTCATTCAAACACTTCTACAATGAATATGAATTGGTCCGTAGGCCTAATGGTGAATGAGTGTGAATAGGTCGTCAATAGCCTAATCATCACAAATATTTGAATAGATTTCCTCCATCTTTCTGTGACATTCGCTACCAGATGACAAGAAACTTCTGCTGTGAGGAATGGGTGTATCCTCGGAATATTGTTGAGAATCTAGCGGAGTGGGCTATCACTGTGATATTAGCAGTACAGGATAGTTGGTCATCCAGGACTACCTCAAGGTTCTTAGCTGTCTGGGAGAGGGAGTGGTGTCCTTAACAGTGATGGAAAAGTCCTGGAGAGGGCAGTCTTTTCCAGCGAGGAAGAGCAGCCCTCGCCTTGTCCAGATTGAGGTGGATTGCAGATATCTAAGCATTGATGTCTGCAAGACAAACAGAGATGTGCAACGCCAGCTGTGTTATAGTAGAAAAAAAGAAAGGTGGTAGCTGGGGGAGGATGGGTAGTCATATTTGCCTTTGGAGTCAGCGACCCACATTCGATTCCCAGTGAGAGCAGTTGCAACTCGATTTCTCACTTCCAGTTTTACTTGTCCCGAACCCTAACCAATTGGTTTTGTGCTTAAATCTAACCTTATAATAAGGTAAACGAAATTGATAAATTCGGTAAATAACATGGGCCGTGTCCGAATTGCATACTACTTGCTATATAGTAGGCGAGATGCAGCATGCTGCATCAAAACTGTGCATACTGTATTTCGCCTACTATATAGTAGGTACTATATAGTAGGCGAAATCGGCGAAAAAATGGGCGTAAATGTAGCATAGTCCAGAGCATACTGTTCCGGAAGTCGAGACGTGAGACGTCACTGGGCTGTGAGAAAAATAAAAAAAGATGGCGAACGAAGAGGTCTCCGGGACCGCAGCGGGAGTTTTCAAATGTAAGTATTGGCTTAATTTGTCGATGGAAAAATTATTTTTTCGGACAGATATCTTAGTTATAACGACACAGAGCTACAAATGCAGTTTTGGGTATATAGGTGGGGTAGAAATGACATTTCGAAAAAGAACGTCATGATAGCTAGCTGCTTGCATTGATCTCTGTGGTGGACGTTACGTTAGCTAGCTAGCCCAGCTAACGTTAATAGGCTACTAACGTTACAGGTGTTCAGACGGCTCTTGCTCAAAACGTATTCATGTCAAATCTTAGATGTTTCTATAGCTAGAATCGAGAGAAACAGACTAACATTTCCATGTAATATGACCATGATCGCTTAAGAAATGTGCAAGAAATGTCGAAATTGTGATGAGTTGTTAAATGGCTAACCTAAGCCACCGAGCCTAACGTTACTTGAAGTTGTTTAAACAATTGTCTGTTCATTCCATGATTTAAATGAGTTCAACTGTTCATATATCATATATTAATATATTAGTATTCATTGTCCCATAATACTTCTGGATGTATTACAGGGAGGTGGCCCCCATCGCCTCTTCCAAGACCCCGTACCACTTCCACGAAGCGGCTGTGGCCTCCCCTCCCTCTGTGCTGACCCCAGTTCTGGGGCTCTTTAGGTCCTATGAGGTTAGATAAGTTTTCTAGTGTCATACAAACTGTGAGTCCCTATCAATATATTTGCTATCATGTAGCCTGTAGATCAAAATCACCTTGTACATGGCTACAAGGTTCTCTGCGTGCTTTATCCAGGCTGTCTCCGTCGTCCCCTGCAGCCCAGCTTCTAAGATGTAGGTCCTACATAAATCAATATCCAAAGTAAACAGACCGCTGGATTGCTTCTGAACAACAATGCATACGTTAGTTAACTTACTCCAAGCCTTTCAGCGTGGTGTTTCTCTTCCCCGTAAACAGGGAAGAGTTGGCCGTCCTCCAGAGGGAGGACCGGCTGATGTTGAATGGGGGAGAGAGAAGGCAGAGATGAAGGCTGAGTGGAGGGAGGAAAGGGGGTTGTTTAAGGAGAGGGAGGACCGGCTGATGTTGCTTCTAGAAGCCTCAGTCAAAAAAAACTGTTTTATCTTGTTCCATTATTGTTTTTGTTATTTTTTATTAAATGTATTATCTTGAATTAAATTGGTGTTTGTGTGTCATTCCTTGTAATGTCTTCCCAGTCAAAGAACAAATGTCACTATACCTAAAACCAGTCATTAGAGTAAAAGAACATTCCTAATGGACATTGTAGTTTGCAATTAGGCATAAAAGACGGAACACACATGTTGGTTCACAATGCTTCATTGGAATTATTCAGAGACGGTTATGAAAGCTTCACTGTTTAATGTGTCTGACTAACGACTACTTGATAAGGGAGTTACATGTCCAAAGCGCTCTGCGTGTTGTGTTAAGACCTTCCAAGTTACTGTACATGACCTGTAGACATATCAAGACAGTGTCTGATGTGTAGATATTACACTTTGTTGAAATGTTAATACATCAAGAAGTAACCTTTACATGTATAATGGAAGAAACACAACCATAAACATTTCTTGGATATTTTTATTACACAATGGTCTTCAAATATACTTTTGACTTGTTTATATTTGGTCAGATCATTAGCTTTCCTTGCAAAAGGTACTGACAGGAGAACGCTGATCTGTTGTCTCCCCCCAAAATACTTAAACTGATTACTATGTACAGTGTTACACATACATTTAAATACAAATACATTTAAACAAATGCCTCAAGGCTGCCTATAACCAACTGATCGGTGTTTAAAGCCTCAAGGCTGTCTATAAGGAACAAGGCAAAGCACACTCATGAACTGATAGACTGACTACTTATGGCAGGATGGGGGTAGTCGTGCTCACCAAGAGCTGGGATCCAGGCAGCTTGTGCTGGTGCTGATGCTGCCGCTGCGAGACACTTTCTGAGGCCATCTCCAGGGTTGGGATGATCTGCAGCAGCAGGACCATGGCCACCATCAAGGTCTTCAACCTTTAAATGGTTAAATGCAATTAGGCCTACTGTAAGTCGCTTAGCAGACACACAAAAGTGTCTGCTAAATAAATGACTAAGGTAATGCTGGACAAAAGTGTCTGCTAAATGACTGATGTAATGTTACCTCCAAAGACTAGCACCTGTGTGTGAATGACAAGACCATTGTAAAGGGTGAGTACTGAGAAAAGCTCTAAATGCAATGAATTATTATTATTATTGCTATTATTAGCACCTCCATGGTCTTGCCCCATCCTCCTGACCATCACCAAGGTTCCTCTGTGTCGATTTTGACAATCTGAAGTCCCTCCTTGTGTCCGCGCCGTCAAAATAGGTCCTCAGCAGGGACGTGGAGGTTGACTTGGTGAGGACCTCTGTCTTCCATGTGAGCCTACAGGGGGAATATTATTAGGGCAAACTTTTAACTCATTTGTGCGTATGGCATATACTTGTCTTTACAATATGATAATAGATAGATGTCATTATCTGTAGAGCTAAAATGTAACATTACAAAGCAGGCGTGTAGTGATGAGTAAACCCAGGTAAACTCAGTTTACCCACCTCTTTAAAATGAGTTGAGTTTTATTGTTTTGCTTACCTGCCTCTCAGAATCTATTTAATATAACATCCCTGGTACAAATGTAACAGTATAGCTAGCCCCAAGCCAGCACATGCGGGGCTATCAACTTAACCTAGCTAACTAGCGTAGCTAGCAAGCTAACGTTCAATATTTACCTCAACTACAAGCATGTCGAGAAGATCTCATGACGGCTCTTCTCCTTGCAGCGTTAACACGACTTCTCCTGGCGGCAGCAGCAGCCGCACATCCCATGACAGGAAAAGGCTACATTTTTGTGGATAATACACAAAATGATCACAGAAAACACCGGATAATTGTACCAAAGCTTCGCGGGAGTAAACAGTATCGTATCCCGTCACTTCCGCTGGATGACTCGAGTAGCATGCTGTATTTTCTCGCATACTACACGCGTTTTGTGGAACAGTAGGTACTATATAGTATGTAGTATGCCTACTATATAGTGCCTACTATATAGCATGTAGCAGGTAGTATGCATTTCGGACACGGCCATGGTATTTTGAAACCAATAGGGAGGAAAAGTAATCTCATCGCCCCCTAGTGGTAGCGTTCCTAATGCCGAGAAAATGAATGGGATTTCTCATAGACACGTCTTTTGAAATTATATCTTGGTCAACACCGAAAAGTTAGTAGAATGCCTTAAACGGCAAATACTTGGAGACAAACTTTATTGATTCTGGTGATCATAGTTGATTTTCAATCACAATCCGAATTAGAAAATATTTTCTTAAATTCCATTGACTTTGACTGGAGGAATGGAGCAATTTCGAAAATTTGAGAGAAGAAAAAGTTGTTGTTTTGATAACTTCACCGAAATGGCTTCGTAGTTATTATAAGTTTACTTTAGCTGAATCCCAAATTGCGCACTTAGGCGAAAGTGCAGAGCACTTGCGGCCTTACATGCCTGTTCCCGCTAAGTCCACAAGGACTCAGGGTAGTCCCAAAACAGAATTGCTAGGTCCACAAGTGCGCCACTGCTGCCTTTTTGTGCACTTTAACCGCACTTACCGAAAGTCCGCAATTTCGCGGATTTAGGAGCAGAAAATACCCACAGTCCACCGCGTCTCATGTGACACAGTGCTTGAGTGCATCCGAGTCATGATCTGAGTGCATCACACATAAATGATGACATTTGCCGATAACACAACATGTATCTTGAAATCCACATGCTGCAAACATATCCCACCCAACATACATTTTTTATTATGATTAAATTAAAACAGACGTCAGTCGGTCAATTTGCAGAGCCAAGCGGAGAGCTGAGGAGCACGTCAGAGCTCTGCGTCGGAGGGACGCGGCAGCCAATGAAAACAAAGTGGGAGGGGCATTGAGCTAAACTGGCTTGGGAATCGTTGGCACGCCGCTGGAAGTGCTGTCCCATTTAATTCACGGCCCTGCACCCTCTGGTTCTTCCAGCTGACGTCAATTAAGTGCTCAGGCCTCAGGCCACAAGTGTGAGGGGCCGCAAGGGTGGTTCGCGCACTCAGATTGGGATTCAGCTCTAGAAACTCCTCTCTGATAGGAACAAATCCGCTACGGGCGCATGTTTTCACTTTCCCTCCCTATTCATGGTCCAAAAACATTTTTTATTTTGTCAAAAAGTTTGCATTGCGCCCCCAATGTCTATAATGACTTGCTTTTTGTTTTAATGCTTTTAATTGTCCTGCCTTTTGTTTTAAATGTCTATAATGTCTTGCTTTTTGTTTTAATGCTTTTAATGTCTCATGTAAAGCACCTTGAATTGCCCTGTAGCTGAAATGTGCTATATAAATAAACTTGCCTTGCCTTGCCTTGCCCAGTGGCCACTATGAGAAACCTGTATGTTTGCTAGTGAGGAGGAGCTAGTGTTGGTGTCATCCCTTGGGGATAAATACACTGAATTGAAGTTAAGCTGATTTACGGTATCATTAGCCTTCCTAGCAGTGTGCAGCTCTCAGTGTCTGTTTCATTGCCTCCGTTTGTGCTACAAAGAAAAAAGCTTGTCAACTGATATTAAAACTGTTTAGGTAGTATGAGAGAGATTGTAGGAGGCAATGAAACTCGCTGTAAAATACTCTATTTGTCACCTAGCTTGGCCTAGTACCATCAAGCTCAAACCCCTCAGATTTATTGGAGATGAGAGACTGTGACTCCAGCCGTGTGTGTGTGTGTGTGTGTGTGTGTGTATGTGTTCTACCATGGTGGCAGATGGAGAAATGGATACAGACATGTAGTCTGACTAGTCTTCCTCTTTCTGTATACACACACTTACACTCGGTAAACTCCCATATTCCCTTTTGTATTTATAAATATGGTTAAGAAATTACGGAAGCAGTTATATAATACTGTGTTAGAAGTATTGAGAGGAGCAGAGAAAAGTATAAAAGTGGTATAGTCCTGTTTTAAGACCCCAATCTGAAGTACTCTACGGACAGATTCAGCATGTACAATCTTCCATAGCTGTTCATTCAATGTCTTTCACTTTGAGCCAGCCAGAGAGTTAAATCACAGGAGTCCTATTTACCAGATTACAAGGTGTGATTTTGTGCACCAATTGGTCTCCATATGACCTGGCTATTCATTCCAAGGCAAAATTAAATAATAGGGATTATGGCAACAAAGGAAATAATAAAATAGCCAAATGTGTGAAATTATCAGTTAATGGTTTTCAATTTGTTCATTTTGACCATGAATTCTCTTTAAAAATTTGAAATTATTTGATTGCTTAAATGTTTAGTTATCAAATTTATAACAGGCTCCATTTGCCGAGCAGGCTCAGAATGAATTGAGCTGATGAGCTTAAAGTTGGTGTGTTCACTCCAATCTTTGTGTCCGAATGCTGCAGTTTTTTATGGTGTCTGGGTAATTACAAGCCTGGTGCTCTCTCTCTCTCTCTCTCTCTCTCTCTTCTGTCCTCCCTGTGAGGGGAGTGATGAGCAAGGACAGGGAGTTTGATGGACAGGGACGTGGAAAGGGAGTTTGAAGGACAATGATAGACAGAGCTCAGCTCCACTGGCCAGCTATTTGGAAAAATCTCATCACGTCAGTGTCACTCGGAGCGAGTCAGGTGTGTGTGTGTGTGCGTGCGTGCATATATGTGTGTGTTTGTATGTGTAGTTGTTGTGTGTGTGTGTATGTGTGTGCATGTATTCTTGTTATTGTTTGCATCACTTCCAGTGTGAGATAGTATCTTTGTCTTCTGAATAACCATTTAACAACACTGGCACAAATAGCCTCTGATTGCTCTTGGTTTCTGAAGCTTGTGTTTATGATCTGTGCTTGTAGCTATGAGAAAAGAGAAGGCAGCACATTAAACCCTCTGATATTAATCTGTCGCTGTGGGACATTGTCATTTTAACATAATATGCCTCAATGTTAGACAATAACAGGACCCAATATATTTATGGGCAGCCAAAACCCTTGACTTTTCTGTTATATTATTTCCTTATTGAGAATCACAATTTTATTATATTTACCTCCACCCCAGCGACAGTGCAGGGCAAGAGGCTATGTCTTCGGTTGCGTGTGTGTGCGTGTGTTTGTTAGCAGGATTATGCAAAAACTACTGGACCGATTTTCACAAAACTCGATGGAAGGGTGTAGCATGGTCCAACTTAGAACCCATTAAATTTTGGAGTGGATCCAAATCACAGGTCGGGTCTACGGGCCGCCCAAACACAGCCCGGACGTCCATTCACCTCCATTCATTTTTTGGACTAGGATTACACAAAAATTACCAGACTGCTATTCATGAAACTCTGTGGAGGAGTGGGCCAATTTAAACCCATTCAATTTTGTCTGAGATTTTTCTCTAAGAGGATATACGGCACCCTCACTACACAAGTCTCGAACTCTTGATGGGTGCGGATTCTAGAGCACACATATAACAACAAGGGGGAAAACCCACACTCTCAAATACGTTTTAACTGCTTTTAATACATATATACAGCAGACAATGAACGGACGCGTTTCAGCCCTCCGGCCTTCGTAAAGCGGAGGGCTGAAAGGCGTTGTTGTTCATTGTCTGCTGTATATGCATTTAAAGCAGTTAAAAGATATTAGAGTGGATGTCCCCCCTTTTGTATTATAATTACCTCTCGCTCCCTCCCTCTCTGTCCCCTTATCTCACTCTCTTTATCCCCAACCCCTTTCTCACACAGTCTCACACGTCACAGCTGGTTGACAGTATCATAAGGTTGCTCATCAATGGGCCTGCTGCTAATCAGTGCATGGAGCCTGCAGGTGTGTAAAGAAAGGAATTTGTGCTTCTTGAAGCGCAACATCTGAAGGTGTTCACCAGTCCCTGGTCTGCTTTCAAATAAGACAATCATTTTGCACTGCCTGAAGAATCACATGCACAGATCTGTGACTAGTTGATACTGTGAAAGGACAAAAATACTGTAGCTAGCTTGAAATTGGACAGTAACAAAGATAAAATAAGACACGATAGAGTCCACACAAGTTGCTCTATGGTCCAGGGTGATGAAGTGCGAAGAAAGAAAGTGACCAAGGTACTCTGGTGATGGAAAAAGTTTGAAAGCCTTGAATTCATGGCTAATGCATGTAGCAAAATATTTAATAGAGTGAACCTACGCGTTGCAGCACACATGCCTTCATCAGGATGGCTGACTAGACAAATGGAAGACAGCATTTGTAAGAAATCTGGCTCATTAACTGAAATCACATCATGATATCACAGGCTCATTACGGATTGACAACAGTTGACTCTTATCAGACAATGATATGACAATATCATGTCACATGAAAAATAAAAAAGTTGACGAACACAAAATAAAACACATGCCCCCCCACAAAAGAAAAACAAAACTAATCTCATCACAAAAAAGGAGAGTAAACCTGAAAACACCATGGCATTAAATGTAAAGATCCAAATGGTTTCCCGTTGTAAAAGACATTTCAGACGACCTCCCCACACGCTGACAAGAGTGATAAACTTGAATAATGCCCAGGGGGGAAATTGGGGGCCCTAGGTCTGGGCCTCGCGTTTCGAGGAGGAAGAGGAAGGAGACAAATGACAAATACATGAGGGTCTCTGCCCGGACTAATTATTTAAATTCAAAATAAATGTTATTAAATAAAATTAAATTTAAATTAAATTCAAAATATCTTTAAATTCATGTCTGAAATCCAAACAGTACAATGCCTGTTCTCACAACCATAGACACCAAGGGAAGGGTATGTTCTTGTTGAGCCAAGTGAGAAGCTGGCAGTTTTTCCCTAGCTTGATCTTCTAATAAAACGTCATAATTAATTCCATGGCACATACTATATGTAAATATTAACAGCCCAATTGTGGGCTATCACCCCCACCATGCAATCCTTCCAAATGCTCATGTTACATTTACTTTAATTCTGTTATTTTATGGAAGTATTGTGAACCCCACATGCTTTTGCAGATGACTTCTGACAGCAATTGCATGATCACCAGCCTTGAGGCAAAGTGGCCTGGGTCAGTGCATGACTCCCGGAGTCTACACTGTAGGCTACCACAGGTTTGAGCAAGGTATGGCAACTGTAGCATACATTATCATTTGTCATGTTATTTCCCACAATGTATGTGTGATACTGATCATAGCAATATTCCTTTTCATCTTCAGGGCTTTTCAATGGAGTGCTGCTTGGGGACGGGGTATGCATGACTGCCCTTTGTGATGACACCAGCGCCAGCGGCGCGCACACCCAACAGTGCTATTGTCCCTATTATGGCACCAACGCGCTGGTCAAACTCCGACAACGGTGGGCACGCCGGTCCCCCTCCAGTAGCCTGCATATCTCTCCTCAAGATTAAACATTCACGATTCCTTTATTTGTCACATGCAGCCTAATGTCCAGTCACAGTGAAATGTTGCTGCCGGCTCCAAGGTTAACTGCACGGGTGATCGCGTCCCATGCTTCATTCTTTTGTGTTGCTTTATAGCCACTGCTGACACTACTGAATATGACCGCCTGTCTATTGTTGACCTCCTCATGCAGTACCTCCACTTCAGCACTGCTGAAGTTTTTTCTTCTTTTGGCCGGCGCCCCATCAGATTTGGATTTACGCTTTGACATGATCACTAGCTTATCCTTCAAACTTTTCTCACTTGTTGAGCGTGTGTGTGCACAGGGGCCAGCAGTGGCATGTCCTTATATGGAGCTGCCGGGGCAGTTACCTATGCTAATTCGGGTGCGTGTTCATGCATTTTCAATTTGAGAAACCACACACAATCCAGATAGGATTTTGAGCCCATAAGTTACGACTTCAAGTGACGACTAACGACATCATAGCGTTACAAGCAAATTGTCTGTGTGCGTGGGAATTCTGGATAAATGTAAACAAGCCAATATGGTAAAGAGCTTTCCTTAGAAACGTTCTTAGGAAGAAATTTAAGAACAGAATTTAAGAAGATATTGGTGAATGAGGCCCATTGTTACTGATATATCTTCTTTTCATACTCCAGTTTCCCCGACTCAAGCCTCAGTCTCTTTAGCTGGAGGCTCACTTTCTGGCGCTTCTTATATTTTAGCTGAATGTCAACCTTCTTCAGCTGAATGTCAGCTTCGAGTTGTCTCTTGTACAGTCAGGACCCTCACGTCTGCTCCAACCCAGACACTATATACTTGCTTTTAACATAAAAGTAGTCCCTTTGCCAGGCTCACTTAAGATATAAATGAAACTTTGACTACCCTGTTTGAATTAGAGTTCATTCTTTACCCCTTATGATCGTCTTTGGATGGATAGTCTTTATTATCCCCAAGGGTCTAGAGGTGGCTAGAAATATAGGGTCTAGAGGTGGAGGCCCTTTACATGGAGGCTATAGGTTCAGAGAGAGGGAGACTGGCTTTTTCCTGTAGAATTAAAATCATAGCAATGGAACCAATTGATTAATTTTTAGATGGAGAACACTAGAAGCAGTTTTGTCCCATCTAAAGGTAAATCAATCACAGACAAGTGTCCACACTCACCATCTGAGTTCGGACATCCAAAGCTCTCTCTGAGCATACAGACATGGTGGTGACATCTACTGGCTCCAACTGATGGAATAAGAAGTGTCAATGGTTTATTTAATCCAGGATGAGCAACCACAGATTACATGCCAGTGTAGGCTATGGTGCCTGAGCCTCTAATTTTGGAAGGCGCAAAAAGCGGCGGCGTGGCATGCCACTAGCGGCGCTGTGGTGTCAGCGCGTTGGCGGGAAGCACCAACGTGTTTTTGTGCAGTGTTTCACACTGACCACTAGGAGGCATCGTTGATCAAGAAGCAACTAGTGGCAGCGGAGCGTACCAACCGTGCTGTAGATTAGGCTATCGAGGGACTGGGAACTGTAGGCTGGAATGTAGCCTATTCAGCGAAATCAAATCAAAACTATAACTAGCCTATATATATATAATATAATTACATAGCATTTGAGATGTTCAATGAATGTACATGTATAACATTTGAGAAAGTAGCCTATGGTGATGTGAACTTGCAAATCTATTTGTGGAATGCAGAAGAGAGCATAAAAAGAGGGACTCATTGAATGATTGATTTTGCTGAATAGACTACATTCCAAGAGAGCGCTCCTAATCTCAGCTCGTTACCTGTATAAAAGACACCTGTCCACAGAAGCAATCAATCAGATTCCAACCTCTCCACCATGGCCAAGACCAAAGAGCTGTCCAAGGACGTCAGGGACAAGATTGTAGACCTGCACAAGGCTGGAATAGAGTACAAGACCATCGCCAAGCAGCTGTGAGAAGGTTACAACAGTTGGTGTGATTATTCGCAAATGGAAGAAACAAAATAACTGTCAATCTCCCGCAGTCTGGGGCTCCACGCCAAATCTTGCCTCGTGAAGTTTCAATGATGATGAGAACGGTGAGGAATCAGCCCAGAACTACACGGAAGGATCTTGTCAATGATCTCAAGGCAGCTGGGACCACAGTCACCAAGAAAACAATTGGTAACACACAACGCCGTAATGGACTGAAAACCTGCAGCGCCCGCAAGGTCCCCCTGCTTAAGAAAGCACATGTACAGGCCCGTCTGAAGTTTGCCAATGAACATCTGAATGATTGAGAGGAGGACTGGGTGAAAGTGTTGTGGTCAGATGAGACAAAAATGTATCTCTTTGGTATCAACTCAACTCGCCGTGTTTGGAGGAGGAGGAATGCTGACTATGATCCCAAGAACACCATCCCCAACGTCAAACATGGAGGCGGAAACATTATGCTTTGGAGGTGTTTTTCTGCTAAGGGGACAGGACAACTTTACCGCATCAAAGGGAAGATGGACGGGGCCATGTACCATGAAATCCTGGGTGATTTTCAGCCAGGGCACTGAAAATGGGTCGTGGATGGGTATTCCAGCATGACAATGACCCAAAACACACGG
Organism: Borostomias antarcticus; assembly: GCF_949987555.1. NCBI lineage: Eukaryota > Metazoa > Chordata > Actinopteri > Stomiiformes > Stomiidae > Borostomias > Borostomias antarcticus. The sequence continues at coordinate 6,832,088 of NC_140244.1, forward strand.
CCAAGCCAACAAAGGAGTGGCTCAAGAAGAAGCACATTAAGGTCCTGGAGTGGCCTAGCCAGTCTCCAGACCTTAATCCCATAGAAAATCTGTGGAGGGAGCTGAAGCTTCAAGTTGCCAAACGTCAGCCTCAACCTTAATGACTTGGAGAGGATCTTCAAAGAGGAGTGGGACAAAATCCCTCCTGAGATGTATGCAAACCTGGTGGCCAACTACAAGAAATGTCTGACCTCTGTGATTGCAACCTGGACTCACCCGGCAGACGTCAGAATTCGACGTTTGTCCATCGCCTCCAAACATCATTTTTAGACGGTGTCAGTAGCTGGCGTTCCTTTCTGCTTGGCTGGAATGCCGGCTTCCCCCTTACCCACTCGACGCGCACTCTTGAGGCTCTAGCCGGACTCAGGTCTGTTAGTTAGGACATCAGACCATCTTTGGCATGCTGCGGTCCCATGCAGCAGAAGCAGAGTCGATGTCCCATATCACTGTTGATGGTGACAGAATTCCTCAGGCAGACTAGGCAGCGCTGTCCAGGCGCCCTGAGGGATGCCGCCCGCTCCGTGGTGAGCCGCTTGCTAGTCATCTTCTTCTTTCTTCATAGTCGTTGAAAGTGAAAAAAGCTGAAAGTTTCTAAGAGCAGTTGTGTGGTCTTGGCACACTTTTATAGTAGTGCACCTGTTCTGTTTTTCATGCTTGTACATAAACAATGGTGATTTGATTTGCTCAGTTGTTGAATGATACGGTGGTTGTTTTTTGTGCGAGGCGAAGCCCGCACCATAGAGAGGGAATGTTGGTTTGTCCCTCCCTGTCTCCTGCCAGTTGTTAACTTGCAGTTCTATGTTGCTACCACAAGAGGCAGTGGTCCCAAAACATCAAAACACCTATGACACCTCAGGTTTCGCAGATATTCAGTGGCTTGGTGGTTAGGGAGTTCGCCTCTCAAACTGAATGTCGGACAGTATTTTGTCACTGGATGTTATAGTAGCTATGTAAAAATGGAGTTACATGGTGGTTCTATGTCAGTTATTGAATTTATGTGCATTTGAAATACTCCTGTTTTGAAATTATACTTACAGTATATGTGTCTCAGTAAATACTCATTATATATAGACCCTTTTACTGTTGGTAAACAATTAAGTGTGCGCGCGCATTTTGGCAACAAAAGAATGAACTACTGATGCCACCAGGTCCATCAATCAAATGCATCGATTCTATTGACCGGTGTCATTACTGCAATGCGTACGCAATGTCGAAACAGGATGATGACGTTGCACAGAAAAGGGTCTATTAGGCTATAATTTGTGACCGCCGCTGGTAATTTGGTCCTCAACTAGGCAAAGGTCATTTTTCAGTTTTTTACAGATTATGAAAGTGCAGATTGTAAGCTTTCAAATGAGGTCTCATACATTGAAATCTGAACATAGTTGAAGAAGATATGCTTATTTGAATGCTAGTACTGCCAAATCAATTTAGCTGAGAAATCCCTCTCCAAAGTTCTCCAACATTTTCACACCTCTGACTGCCAGGTAATGGGCGTGAACAATAGCCTGGTAACCGCACCCCCAGCCACTCCCCCACTGGACGATCTGTCATTATCTGTCAGAGTGGCTGTCAACTTGGGGTATTACCTGAGAGTGGCTGCCAAGTGGGGTGCTCTCTCACTGATGACCCCACACTCTTTGAGTCAGTATTAATCTTGTTCTTAACTGCATTCACAACACAATATAAGATGAAGTTCAAATTTAACGTTCTTTATTGTCACATACATGATATAAAGTACAAGCATAAGTAGTAAAGTGTACAAAAAAAGGCAACAGTCTAAGTGTTAAAGTGTACAGTCAGTTGTCTGTTTTATAGACAAGGTGCATAGTGTTCATTGTGATCAAGTGTACAACAAAGTAATAACAGCCCCCAGCTCAATACTCAAGGTAATAACAACAGTACTCGGCTCAGTATTCAATAGTCTGACAATGCAGTCTGTGCAAGTGTGGGCAAGTCTGTGCAAGAGAACAAGCAACGCTTCAGTATACAAACAGGAAAAGGCTGTGGCCTTTCTCCTGCAGTGCTGTCTGTCCTGATGATCTGCAGTGAATTTACAAGCGGACAGTCTTGTTCTGAGCTGCTGTAGAGTTTGGCGGGGGACATGTGACGTCTCGTCCCTCATCAGAACAGAACTCTCTGATCTTGTCAAAGAGATACGTCTGTCTGGCCATGTCCAGTCCGGGTGGGGCTTGCACAAGAAGACCTTCTCTGGGGGGCAGGACATCAGGCTTGCGCAGCAGCTGAAACTCGACTGCCGGTGCATCATGGTGTTCTCTGGCCACAACCATGCCAGGTCTCTCAGTATCAAAACTGCAATAGAATAGAAGGAAGAAAGTACATTAAACTATTGCCCACAGTACTGGTACTCCATATAGATAAAATAGTACCAGAATGTGTTGATTAAATAGACTAGCTAATGCATGATAGGATGAACGTATTCTCACCCGTTGTGCAAAATCAAAGCTGTAGTGCATAGTGATCTTCTTGCTGGCTGGTATGGAGGGGCCAAGGGAGAGCTGCAAATCCTCACTTTTTGCTCATCCTGTAACCAAAACAAAAAACAAAGGTGTCAGACTACCATACCTCTCATGCTCTCTCATTCTGTTTCTCTCTATAATATAGCTACCTAGCTAGATATTAGCTGCCTCGCTGGCTAGTTTAGGAACAAAGGGCTAGCTCACTAGCTATAGCCATGTCCCTGTGCTAGGCAGCTGGCTAGATATTAGCTGCCTTGCTGGCTAGTTTAGGAACAAAGGGATAGCTCACTAGCTTGCCATGTCCCTGTGCTAGGTAGCTGGCTAGTTTAGGAACGAAGGGACAGCTCAGCTAACTAGCATGTTAGCTAACGTTAGCTAGATAGCCTTTTTTAGTTAGTGCTAGTGCCTTTGTTATGCTAGCTAGACTTAGTCACTTAGAAAGGAGCTACTGCTAAACGACTAACGTTGATGTAATGTACACAGCACAGATAGTATAAAGATAGCTTACCCCAAAGCAAAGGAGAATGCTTGGCGCAAGACAACAGTGGTGTGAATCTGGTACGTCGTTCGTCGCTTGGCAGCAACATGCTTTGTTGATACAGTCATCTCTGTATCACAGGTCATCAAGAATAAAACTCTGTGTACGAACGAGTCCTGCTCTTCTGGAGTTTTAGCTGCTCTTAAAACTCTTTCCATGTCCTGGATGCCATCCCCGTCTTCTCTTTAGCAAAAGCTGTAGCATCCATGGTTAAACTTGGGACTGAATGTAAACAAAGCCGGCGTGTTGGGGAAGGGTGGGAGGCGGAGAACCCGGAAGCAATAGCCTATGAAACCAAATCATGCTAATCGATCTGCCCGCCCCCAAACCCGACTCGAAATCAGCTAAAAACAAGCTTAGTTTGCAGACTAATTATACGTATTTCCTGAACCTAAAACTGTTGTCTGTTATAGTAAGTGGGTTCTTCACAACTTCAACTTTGGTAATACAAAAAAATAAAATAAAAAAATAACGTATTTTTATTTATTTTGCCCCCTAGCGCATTTCGGGGTTTGCCGAGTTGCGGACCAAATCACCAGCCGCTGTCACATTTGCATGGGTAAAGCTGGCCCATACAAATCCAAATAAAACTTGATTTTTGCGACTTTCAGACTGTTTTTGACCTAAATGCGTCTTGTATTCTGCCATATCGCTTCATTTTCATCCGTGTTTAGCGTTTTTGCCCCCTACAGTCCTCATGAAAATACAGTCCCAAGTTACGGTCCGTTGACACCAGTCTTACTAGCGCGTTATTCACTTAACATTGTAGGCCAGGGAAAGGGTTCTGGCTTACGGAAATCAAGACCAAACCAAGTGGTGATGGAGAAATTAGCTTAATGTATTGATGCTTTTTTGTGCGTGGCTGTAAGCCAGCACACCTAGTATAGCGTTTGTCCGGTTATCACTCCCTCCCTCCCTCCGTTACTGCGGACAATGTTGGCCTGCATTTCTCTGTTTGCACCACAAGAGGAAGTAGTCCCAGCACACCAAAATCAAGAAGGACACCAAAATCAACCTTCAATCAGCCGATCTCCACTGCACAAGTAGAGTAGTGGTGAGAGCATTGGACTCCTACCCTGGAGACAGGGGTTGAAGACCCGGTGGGGATGACTTGATAAGACTATACCCCAAACCTCCACATGTTCATCCTTTCACTCCAACCTTTACCCCTTTGCCTTATAGTTTAGATCCTGTCCCAACCCCAACCCATGTTCTAACCCCAACACACACTAGGGACTGGAAGGACACCAAAACAAACCTGCCGATCTCCACTGCACAAGTAGAGTAGTGGTGAGAGCATTGGACTCCCACCCAGGAGACCGGGGTTCCCGGTGGGGAGGACTTTATGTTATCATCAGTGTAACTACTTTATGTTATGGAAGCTGCTGCTAGTTGTTGTGAGCCCATGAGCTAACTGGCTATCCCGCTCTTATTGTGCTGGATTAGCATTGGAAGCATTGGAACTGATGTGTCCAAGACAAATCTTAATTTATCAGACATTATTTCATGCCATTTTAGTGGCATGACTAGCTTTCGTCCTACCAGTCCTGAACAGAAGCAAGCCAGCCTCGCACATAAGCCAGGCTGGACCTGGCCTGGTTATTGCAAAGGTTAGGAGTTCAAATCCTGCTTTTATCATCTTATACATGGTCTGTATCTTTGTATTTTCCAGAATAAGTTCTGACACTTCTCACATAGTAAGAGTATTTGTGTATAAATTAGGAGACATGGTGACGGCTGGTGGTGATATTGGGTGGGTGGGCTAACAAATGCATTACTCATCAATAGTTTACGCTGTAGCAACAGCAGCATCACATCTGAGATACAGCAACAATGCTTTACAACAAAATTACTGTAGCCTATAGAGAAGTAGCATACCTACAAAAATGGAATCACTTTGGGAGCTATTGAATCAGTGTGCGGACCTTTCTTCTCTTTCTTTCTTCCCTTATCAGTACCTACAAAAATGGCCTGATGCCAAAAACTCTGTTTCTGTTTCTCTCTCTCCTCCACCTACAGGACCTACTGTTGGGATACACTACAAAATGTGTTCAAACTGTAAGGACTGCCAATCGATACTGTAAAATGTAATACAGTCCACAATCCACACTAGTGAGTGCCTGTTTTTCTTTACCTGTTGTGTCTCTGTAACATTACATAGATGCGGCTGGTGGTCAAGTTGACAGGCGAGGTTAACTTTCCACAAAATTGACAGTTTTACACTATTTCCAATGTGACGTGCTGCATTCATGTTTCCTAATAATGCGCCTCGACCCCGATCATTGCCGCTTGCGGCTATATTTTTTAAACCTTTTCTTTTACCTCTATATTGCTTAGTGTGTGCACAGTCTAGGAACGGAAGAACATCTCTCTACTTGTTGTACATGTATAATGTAGTATGTGACAAATAAAACTGACTTTGACTTTGAAGCAGCCTGAGAAGACGATGTGGAACTGGAGCATGGTGAGTAATTGGCCATGCCTCGCTTAAACATGTTGTACTGAACATGATGAATAGAGCCAGACAAAATCCTGTTAGAATTACAGTACAGTTGATTACCTGCCTGTACTCCGGCCACCCCACACACCACCTGTCTGAGGCTGTGCCTCTCTGGACTGTCAGATATTAATGATACTTTGGTTTATGTGTAAATATTACATTACAGCTCCATGCAGCAAGGCTTTTGGGCCACTTTTTAGTCTTCAGGACAGGAGGAGAGAGGTTGCACACATCTGATTGCACCAGGAAAACGACCAAATACTTTGAGGTTCCAAAACATCTAATATTACCACTTGATAGAGTTACTGGTAAAGTGCCTCATGCAACAGAAGCTAATATACCAGGTTAAGCAAAATACTGAAGCGAAATGCTTTCTCTTTAGACATGCATAGTGAATGATCAGGTTACGCATGAAAATCAAATGGTTAGTGTACGGGTTAGGCCTAGCGATACAAATTAGTAAAACTGTAAGTTAAAAGTCACATTGGGTGTTGCAAAGAAACAGTGAAGAGTTTCATTGTTTTCAAATGGCACTCTTGCTGGGAAAAGTATTGTCGTGAGCTGCAACATGATAGTGAAATATGCAAGTTGGAACTTGGAAGTGAACATGATTCACCGGCTCCAAAGGCAAGCACATGGTACCCCTACTAACACAGTACGTAAAACTGACGGGACACATTGGTGTAATTGTGGTAACTTTGCGACGTCACCAGCAGCGGACCTAGCTGACACCTAGCTGACACTTGCCTTTTCAGTCGCAAAATAACCAAAATAGCCGTCCTCAAGTACACTGTAAGGGAACGTAGCCGCCACTGCTGCTTAAATCCGTAACTACGATGTAATTAAATAACGTGACAATGTGGTTAGATCACAGTCCCAATCTGACTTTATTGGAAATGTGTCACAGTGGGTCAGAACATTTGTAAATTACTTAGGTTTTAAAATAAATTTTGAAGTCATACAGTTACAGAATTGTAATAATGAGGAGAAATCCTGCATATCTGTTTTGTGTGTAATTTCTCATTTACAGTTAATATTAACACTAAAGATTTGCAGTCTAGGCCTAATAAAAATAATGATAAAAAATATGCCTATAAATAAAGTCCTAATTTTGCAACCTAAATGTGAGCAATGAACGCTGAGCAGTGAACGTAGAATGCAAGGCATTGGGCTACTTTGTTAGGTGAAGTTACACACTCTGTGCCAGTAGGTGGCTGTATGCACATCCGCCACTAAACCCAGCGAAGGAGAAGAAGAACGAGAACGGGTTCCGTTCTGAACAGAAGCGATTGAGAAAGACCAACACGCCCGCGACAACACAGATCTTGTAAGTATCTCAATTTCAATGTATACATTAGTATGTATACATACTATGTATTTTGGTATCGTCCCAGATAAAACACCAACGTTATGTGCAAGCTACCCTATTGTAATGATTATCTATATGCAGATGCTTTCCAATGTTAGCTAACTAGCTAGCCAGCTAACGTGATTAGCCTTTTTCTGTACATGGCTAGCTAAGTAGCCTACGTAAAATTACTCTCGCAATTATTGTTAAAACGTTCGCTTTTGTGTAATTGTAGCTTAAATTATAATGTTGGCTTGGCAACGTGAGAATATTTCAGTTGTGTACACTATAACTTTTATGAAGTGTTGTTGTGGGCCATTGTTTCCTAATTACAGGCTCGCGCGAGCTCCTGCACGTTCGTACTGTTTCATCGCTTGGAATAAAATGTGATAATTAGCTTACTCATTGATTTCGCATTAACCCACGACACCGTTAGTATGTGTTTGTTTTTAGGCATTCATTTTTCCGATTTTAACGTTAACAGAATACAAGAAGCCCCAACAACGGAGCTAGGCTAGCTAGCAGGATTGTTATAGCAGCCATCTTGGCTTTTGGCACGTGGTCCTGTGGAGTGTGCATGTCAGCCAACGAGAGGGTCACCCACCCACTTTCTCTCTCTCTCTCCCTCCCTCTCTCCCCTCCCATGCTCTCAGTTGCCAACCTCCCAGTTCTTGTTTGAACTGAGCAAGAAGCAGGTGAGCGGGGCAGGAAGAGGCGCTAAGACGGGGCCAGGCGTGGCCAGGGGCAGTCCTGGGACAGCACCACAGGCTCTGTGAGTCTTGTTCAGTTGAATGCCCTCATGAGTATTAACAGAAGAGCACCATATCCATATGCACACATACACTCTAACATGTCGCTCTCTCCTCAGCCCAATGGTCTCTGATGGTTCTGTCTGGCCAGCCCTGAGGTGGAGAAACACCTGATCATCAATAAAGGCAGGCACACGTAAGTACAAATGCACATACGTTTCCATAGACGGGATAAACAAATGGGAATATTGATATTGAGTTAAATGTTAGCGGTAGACATGTGAGATTCATAAGACGCATCACTGACGCCAGTGACGCCACAATATCAGGGAAATTGAGCAATTGCTTCCCTGTAGTGCAAACTTGCAAGATTCGCTCAGTTATTAACCCTTCTTGCCTTTTTTGTTGTTGGTTTTCTCTCTCCTCCTTCCTCTCTGTGCAGTTCTCCTGTGTGCTGAGCCGCTATCCCATGTATTGCCACTGATGACAGGGTAGAGCTCAGCCCCATGCAGAAGTGAGTGATGAGGAGAGGGAAGATCATTTTCCCGTTTTTTTTCCCTCCAGTTTTAGGAACCGTCTCAAGAATGTGTTCCCCACTTTTATGCCTTTAAATCAGGGTTGGAGTATTCCAGGTGTTTGGCCATGGCCATGAACACCAGTAGAGGAGGGAACCAAGTGTCTCATTCTCTCTCCACAGTTGTGTGGTTGTAACCCCCCACTAGCTACATATTCATTCAATCTTTATTTAACCTCGTGAATCAATTGAGAGTAAGCTCTCATTTACAATGACGTATAATCACTCTATATTTGAACTTGTACTACAGGTGAGATAATCCTTTTTAATGGTCTCTCTCATTCGCTCTCCTAGCTGTGATGTTAGAGTTGTGCAAGACTTGGGTGTTCTCCTGCTCTGAGTGCCCATTCTCCTATACCTCCCAGATCTACCTCCACAAGCACATCAAGAGGAGCCATGACAACCTCTGTCTCTGCTGAGGAACACACAGAGCATTATGAAGTAGCCAGTGCCTTGGCGAAGGTGTTTGAGCAGCAGTCATCAATGGATTAACTCCCAAGACACAAGGGAGAGACAGCGCAACACACGCTATGACTCCAGTGACGAAGGTAATATAATAAAGTGCATTCAACAGTCCCAAAAGAGTACTACTTGAGTTGACTAATCTGAGCTAATTTACCTCTACTATATGTTCCAGTGCCCAGGCAGCCGGTCGGCAGAACTCAGACCAGACCAGCTATGCCAGGTGCCAGAGCCGGAAGGCCTGCTCTGCCAGTTTTCAATGCAGGTATCCATGCATGTTTGTGTTGGTGAAATGTCTATGCATATTTGCACACTTACAGTTAACTCAGGACTTTCGGAAGACTCATGTACTCTGTTCACTAATTCGCTCATCTCACATCTCACTACTCGGCAGTAGATGTTCATCGCCCGGGTCCTTTGAGCCAAGGCGCTGTGAGCCCAGGCCCTTCAGCCCTTCAGACGTCCAGGCACGAGCAGCATGCATCAGCGATTAGCACCCAGACCAGGTCAGGGTCTGACATGTCTCATGTCGAGTTGATTCTTCCCCTTATGCCAGAATCACTACGCCGCCAGCACCATAGTTTCCTGCTCATCCCTTTATCCTCTGGTTTTCAGGTAGTTCTCTGATGCCATCGCCTGTGAGACCAACAGCTCCAGCTGTGTTGCCATCAAGCTCTGCAGATGCTGGTATGCTGAATTTTGTGAACTACTTCATGCTGCATGTAGGGATATACTTTGAGCTGAATATCCATTATGGGACCGTACAATTACTTATAGCCACATCTGTGTTTAATATCCAGACTTCCAGAGGATGATGTGTCAGCAGTTCTCCAGCGTCATGCAGAGTCTGAGGGAGATGGCACAGACAATGATGAGGCTGGAGCAGAGACTGTCCGGCGAGTCTGCAGACAGCTATGGGGGAGCAGTACTGGATGACCTGCACCCTGCTAAAACGGAGGAGGAGCTGCTGGTCTTGGAGGAGCAGCTGAAGGACAAGGATCATCAAAGGAAGATGGTGAGTAACTTCAGGGCAGAACTTTGTTCCTTATTTTTGCAGGGAAGTGTTAAGGAAATGTAAAAGTAAATGATTGTCTTTATGTTTTGCAGACACGATATCTGAGTTCCATTGGCGGCAAAGATCTGCCAGATGTGGTCCGGCGGGTGCTGTCAGCCATTGCCATACACAGAGTGTGGTGTGTCTACAGCGTCCATGGGAAGAGGGGGAAGAAGCCTCTGAAGAATATGACCCTCTACAATGTCATATTACGTAAGGGATTGTTCATATTTTCGCAAAATAATACATTGTCTTTGCTTCATGCCATGTGCATTGAAACCATTCCCTTTTTGGTTAAAAGGTGCAGTTATGGCCTGTAAGCCAAGCACCACTGTGACGGAGGTGTCTGCCCAGCTGCAGGAGATGCTGAAACATGCCCCTGCTCGATGCAAAAAGGTATGTGATGTCAGGCAGTTAATTTTCTCGTATCCAGTGACATGGCACGCTTCCAATGAACGTATGCGACTTGCTTTTACAGCCATTTCATTATGTCCTTAGGCATCTGATCCAGCCCAGCTGACCTCCCCAGCCCAGCCCCTGACCGCAGCTCCAGCCCTGACCACAGTGGAGTATTCAGATGAGGATGACCTCTTCTGCCCAGACCCTCGATTCAGATGTGGGTGACCCCCAGCTCGTCTCCCTAAACCTGCCTTTCCAGCCTGCCAGGATGGATGCCTTTTTTGTAAATAGATTTTGTAAATTTTAACCTTTTTTTGTGGGATACAACGGTCTGTTCCCGGTCTGCCTGCCACAGAATGCGCACTGTTTCATTTTTGTTTTTAGAACTTTTGCAATTGTCAGATAATGGGTTGCTAGCCAGAGCTTGTACATGCTTTTTTTTGCTTTTCTGGCTATGCGTAATGTGACAGACCGTAAACCTCATCCTTGTAAATATGTATACTTTTAATTTGTAATGTACTTTGTGTAATAAAATGTTCTAAACTGTTAATGGTGTTCAGTCTTATATTGGTTTGTATCATAATGCTTGCTGCTATATCCCCATATAGCATTAATTCGTTTTTGAACTGGTAAATGCTAAATATAGCCAGTGGTACTGCAAATGCTAAATGTAGCCAGTGGTCAGTAAGTGACCATATTTGCACCGTGCGAAAAAGACGTGCAGACCAAGTCATATAAATACCTGTAAATCTAGTGTCAGCCAGGTGAGTTTATGACGGAGGTTCCTGCCCACGTTTTTTGCACGCGGCCGCACCGTATTTGCACCGTGCGAAAAAGACGTGCAGACCAAGTCATATAAATACCTGTAAATCTAGTGTCAGCCAGGTGAGTTTATGACGGAGGTTCCTGCCCACGTGATCACGTGCGTTCTTTGCACGCGGCCGCAACTTCGGAATGACGTGTCGTTCTTACGTAGCGTCTACGAAACGGCAGATCTCGCGTTTCCGTAAATGGCCGCGTAATTTCCGCACGCGGCGCACACGAATCGTCACCTATAGCGGCCGTATGTCGAACGTTCGCGCAACCTGCGTGTGTTAGTAGGGACATAGCAAAATCTGTAGTGTTAATTTTCCAGTGAATGAGTTGATGGGTGTTGATTTGGGTGTTTTTTGAGCACTTGCAGCATTGAAATAGCTCTTGGGGCGGTGTTCTTTATGGGAGTTGATTGAATGCACTCCTGACAGAGTTATTTACAGATCCAGTTTAACACAATCTTTTCTTGAACATGCGGTAGAGAAAACATTAGGTTTCAGTTGTGCTTTGGCAGTTAGAGGCTGAAGCCAAAGTTCACTGAGCTTGACTGTTTATTTCGAGATTCATGGATGAAGGGATATTTCATGATTGAAGGCAAGATGTTTTATTCTCATGCATTAGCTAGACTTCCTTTACAAGTTGCTAACGTTAGCTATTGGGCGACAGCAACTATGCTATGCTAACTGTAGTTAGCTAGCCACAGTAACCAATCAAGCTAATGCTAGCTAACAATACAACAGCATCATGATAGTTAGGTAGCCAGAAATATTAAAATATGACGCCAGCAACCAGATCAAGAGCTATAGCTAACGTTAGTTGGCTATAGCACATAGCTATCTAATGTTAGGCTATGCAAGTTGTTTTGCTAAACTTACATTAGCTTGGCTAACGCTAGCTAGTTATAATTTAATAACATTCAGGTGTGTGTCCACCGGCAAGCAGTACATAGCTGAACAGCACCAGGTTCAACACTTTACTGAATTGAACAAATGAATTTAATTTAATAGTGAATCACTATTGAACGTATTGAATGTATTGTTATTAATGATGGTAGTTTTTGTCATGCTATTTAAGGTGGCACTTTAGTCCTGACTTTAAGATTGAACACTAATAGGCCATTTGTATGTTTGTTATTTTGAATTAAGTTATTTGTTTTATGTAGCGCACAATGGTCCTACTTTTACAGGTTCGACACTTTACTGAATGACTTGACTATTGAATGTATTATCAATATTGATTATTTTTTATTGAATTGGTGTTTTTATCATGCTATTTAGGTTGGCACTTTTGAATGGTCCTAAATTTAAGATTGAACTAACTGGCCATTTGTATGTATGCTATTTTTTATTAAGTAATTTTTTTATGTGGCGGACAGTCTTAAGTATGAGATTAAACATAAATGAATGTATTTTAAGTTATTATTTATTTTATTTATCTGTTTATTTCATTTATTTGATTGCATTATAGATTGGATGATATGAGTTTCTGATATCATATCTACTGCATGTTCTCTTGTTTTAAAAAGAAAGACAGAAGACTGGATTTATAGCATTTTTGGGGGGAAAAATAATGGATTTATAGCATTTTGAAAAAAATTAAATAAACTTTGCATTATATATCAACAACATTGTTGTTAGATTTGACAGTTGTACATGTTCAGACTGAGCCAACAAACTATTTTAACAGGATAAATTGACTACTTGCAAAATGTGTGGGTCTGGGTAAATAAATGTCATTTTTCTGAAAACAATCAAAATGGATTAATAGTACAATACTTGTACAATACTTGTACTTGTACAGGACTTTATGACTATACAATTTCAGATAAAAAAACAACACAATGTTAAATTAACACTTCTAGTGAAAGGGAATAGCAGTTAACAATACACACATTCATGTGTCATAAAACAACACTGAATGTTACAAGTCAACACTGCTAGTGGAAGGTAATAACACAACTTTGTGTTAAAAGTACTTTCACGTGTCATAAAACAACACTACGAGTGTCAGATATTTCACTATTAAAGAGTTGAATAAAATTATACTTAAAGTCTGACGAAAAAGGTGGTTGTAGCTTCTCACCACTTGACAGGAGCCTGCAGAAGATCAATTGATGGAGGGAATGTGGCAAGAGGAAGTAAAAAGAAAGAAAGAAAGAAAGAAAGAAAGAAAGAAAGAAAGAAAGAAAGAAAGAAAGAAAGAAAGAAAGAAAGAAAGAATAGGCAGGGCAGAAATTCTTCCTCAAGGCTTTAATCTAATGCTCCCTTTTGGCTAGGACTCAATAAAGTACCTCACTTCACACAGAACAGTTCTTCAGAGCTGTGTTCCCACATTGCCCTCTCTTTTTCCGTCCCTTCTTTCCTTTTTCATCACCACCCCCCACCAGAATGAAATGCTAAATTTTATGTCAGCAGCTATGAGCAGGAATCTCTCCATTGCCATCAACTCAAGAAGTTGACCAATTTGAGTGTCTAATTGCAAAGATTGATCTGGATGGTGTATGACATTTGCATTGCAAGTTGTTGTTATGTACACTAGATATCCTGCTCCTCTGCGTATAGTGGTACTATACGTTACAGAGTCATTCAGGAGCCGGATGGCTTGCGAAAATAAGCTCTTCTTGAGTCTCTCAGTGATTGCCTGTGTGTACGGTATATTTTCCCTGACCACAGCACAGAGAACAGTCCATTGCCTGAGTGGCTGGGGTTTCTTAGGATCCCATTGGCCTTGGTCTTGGATCTTCTGGAGTAGCTGTCTTCAAGGTGGGGGAGTGGCCTTCCCCCAAGGTACGTTCAGCTGACCGTACCACTCTCTGTAGGGCCTGGGTGATTGTAAACAAGACTAGCTGCCTTGTACTTCAGAGAAATTCAAGGACACTTGTAATGATTTAAACTTGATGCAGCTCATTACCAAAATCGACACAAACTCATTTTAAAAATCAATCAAGATCATCTTTAATCAATTTCCTTTTAACTGATAAGCCAAAGTGATCACTGCCTGATAGCATGTATTAGAGATGAAAAGATACTGAAATCACACCATTGTTTTATTGTCAAAAGAAAGCTTTTTCAAGCTTTTTAATGAACAAGGATTCTTACATAACCTTTTCCATAGTGACATTGCTCTGATCGCAGAAATCCCAGATATTAAACTAGCTCTGGAAGATTTCATTAAAATGTTCAACTCAATTGCAGATAAACATGCACTCTACAAGAAACATAGAATCTAAAATACTGTAGATCAATTACCTGGTTCTGGTTTCTGGATTATCTAAACTACTTATAAACAGAAACAAGGCTTGGATGACAACCAAAGCATCACACCTCCCATCCGACTGGCAATCCTTTAGACTGATGAGAAATTATGGTTACGTATTGTAACCCTACATGCACCTGTGCTCAACCAGGTCCGGTGCACCACTGTATAAGCGGGCTTCGCCTGCACATCTGCTCCTAACCGGAACTTTCACTGAGTAGACTACAGGTTCAGCAAAGTCTGCGCCCTGTGCGGCTCCACTCCACTCATAGAACTAGGGTTACAATGCATAACCTTCGTTCTATTTCGTGGAGCTCCGCCCCACAGGGCTAGCCTTAGCATAAGCGGAGCTACATGACTGCACCACACACTTTTGCTGGACCCAGTAACAAAACTGGCCAGCCAGGACACAAGCCAGTGCTCCAAGGTGAGACCATACTGTACCAATAGTTTGCCCAACCCAACTACTCGCCCCTCCCCGCCAGTGCTTGGGTTGGGACAACTTTTGAGCCAATAGACCACTCGGTCTATCACAGCCGAGGGCAAGGAGAGGTATGTGAAAGGAGAGCCGGACCGGAATCGGTTACATCGTAACATAGTCCCGGCCTGGAACATCATGTCTAACACTGACTGCCGCTGGCGGCTGTGCCCAGCACAGACGATGCTACAGAGACAGTTGACATGGACAAAAGATATTAACGGACAAAAGGAGACGGTGACAACCAGGTCGTCACTGCGCAAATGTCCTCTACAGACACACCATTGAACCAATGTGGCCACGCCCCTCGTAGAGTGTGCTCGAACGGCCCCAGGCAGAGGGCAACCCGCAGTCTCATAAGACTTAGAGATGCCCTCACAAATCAACTGGGAGAGACGCTGTTTAGACAGGTGTGAACCCACCTTCCCCGGGCCGTGACAAACCAACAACAGGGGGGTAGTTCGGACCGCAGCTGTGGGCTGAAAATAACAAGCCAGCACACACAGGAAACAACAAGTGTAAGTGAGCCTCTTCCTCGCTAGCATGAGGCAGAGGATAGAAGTCTCGCAGCTCCAAATCCTGTGCACTGAACGCGCCCCGGACCACTTCCGTAATGAAAGATGTATACGTGCGCAAAACAGCTTTGCTCCCATCACCTGTGATGAGAGAAACTGTTAGAGCTCTCAAATCACTGACCCGCTTGCCCAATGTCAATGCAAGGAGCAAGGAACACGGTCTTGATTCAAACGGCGCCTCACATAGCGCGTTCAGAACCAAGAGCAAATCCCAAGGTGGCACAGTAGTTTTAAGCACTGGGCGAAGATGGCACATGGCACTCAGAAAACGCTTAATCAAGGGATGCCCAAAAACCGTGGTTTTGGCGAAACCCCCATGACACGCAGAAATAGTGCATGCATACACTTTGATAGGGGATGCCGCTAAACCATCTCCATGAACCATCAGGTGTTGAAGAAATTCGAAGATTATCTCAACCAAGCAGGACTCAGGAGCAATATCCATCTTTTCACACCAGCATGCAAAAGCGGACCACTTGCCATAGTAAACCGTGGCAGTGGACGTCGCACACACACTCTGAATCATATTAATCACAGCCAGAGAGTGTCCTCTATCAGACAATCTCCGCCATTCAAAATCCAGGCCACCAGTGGCCGCCCCAGAACTCCTCTACTTGGGACAGCGTATTCAGCCACTGAGGGATGAACCACGGTTCCTCAGACGTCATGGTCATCACCTCCACATACCATCTCGCCCAGTGTTGGTCCAGCGCTATCAGTATCACTGATAGACCCTCCAACCGTACCCTGGCTAACAATGGTAGGATTAGCCCCACTGGTGGGAAGGCATACAGCTGCGCCTTCCGCCAGGGGGCATGCGCGAATGTGAGATCCACCTTGGCCCTGCCGATCCGAGCCCAGAGTTGGGCCAGAATCCGAGGATGTAGGCTCCACTCGCCTGGATGAAGCCTGCCTCAAGACATCAAGTCCGCCCTGAAATTCAGGCAGCCGGCAATGTGCGGTGCCATCAGAGACCGGAGGTTGATATGGACAGATATCGATATTGATATGTAAGTGCTGGCGACCGAACTGCCCTTGCCAGTTGATGTAAGCTACTGTGGTCTGGTTGTCTAACTGCACCAGGACATTGCGCCCCCTTACCAGGTGGGCGAAGTGACAAAGCACCAGCGACACCATCTCTAACTCAAGGAGGTTGATGTGGTGCCATTTCCCAACGGCCCACAAATGACCCATGGCCTGAGACAGACGTATACCACCCCAGACGTCTAGAGACGTGTGTGAAAACGGTGATGCCTATTACACGCCGGTCCCCCCAATAGCTGAAGTCCACTTCCAACAACCTCGGTACCTTCAGAAGGTGACATCTGTTTTTCACAAGATTTAGACGGAGCCATGCGAACCACCTTGGGTGCATCTCAGGTGCAGCAGACCCAGTGATAACCACATGAGCTGAGTATTCTCTAGCGTTTCCCTGCTTGGATCGGACAGACATGCTCTCATGGTGCCCGTGTCCAGATTGATACCTAGGTAAACAATCTGATGGGCCGGCCACAGAGTGCTCTTTTCCCAACTGACCGCAAACCCCAGCTTGGTGAGAAGTCTCATCACTGTGGCCGTGTGCGTCAAATCCAGAAGAGGCGACGGCACCAGAACCAGCAGGTCATCCAGGTATGCAAGGATCCTGATTCCCTGCCGGCACAGTGGTCTCAACGCTGTCTCCACACAAATGGAGATGGTCCTGGGTGCGAGCGCATATCCAAACGGGAGTCTGGTATATTTGTACTCCACTCCCTGGAAGGCAAAATGCAAATAAATCCAGTGCCAAGGAGTTATCGGTATGCGGAAGTAAGCGCCTTGCAGGTCTATACTGGTGCAAAAATCACCAGGAAGGAACAGGAATATTGGTTTCATGCTCCCTGTCTTCTTTGGCATGAGAAAAAGCGGGAATAATACCCCTCGTTCCTCTGTTTCAACGGGACCATAGTCATCGCTCCCTTCGATAAAAGCTCTGCAATCTCTGCTGACAGAGCTGTGGCTTGATCGAGACACGGTATCACTGTCTCCACAATGCCCGTGAAGGGCGGAGGGGGGCAACAAAACTGAATGGAATACTCCTCTGTCAGAACGTGCTGTAACCAGCTGTCCAGGATGCACTTCTCCTGCCAGACTGTGGTTGAGATCGTGGCATCAGATCGAGGAATCTGCTGTAATTCAACTTGGCCCTAACCGCCACTGGACAGCAGAGAAACTCTGGTGTCCTGGTCCAAGGCAGGCCAATCTCGAACATGGAAAATCCCCATCGGAAGTTTCATGTCCCGAGTCAATATGAGGGTGAATGGCATTCCTGCTGAGAAGCACTTCATTCATAGAACAAGAAAGTGAGTCTACAGCATCCACATTACTGACAACCCGCCGTCGATTTGCCCATTGAGACAAAGTGGCGGTATCTCGTAATTCAGGGAATCTTGTCACTGCATTTGCATATCCAGCCATCGTCTGCTCAACGCTCGCCACCGCTAGTGAAGGCAGAAGGCAACGTGACCCAGACAGTTCACAACCGCTATGCTCAACAGCAGCGCGCGAGCTAGCCGGCGCATGCGTGTTGTGGGAGAGAGAAAGTGCTGCTTTCATTCATGACATTTTCAGGTAAATTTGACATCTCATTTGCGTGAGAACCAGACAGTGTAAACAATGGCCTGCAGAGTAACCAAGCGTGAGCTCATTGACTCATGCACATCGTGAGACAGAGAACAAATGCCACCGTACACAACCAACCTACAGTTAGATGAAGGCTGAGCATTAGTGATAAAAACACCTTTCTCACACTGTCCCCGCCGACAAGCAAAAGTTTTAACCACCGTAGAAGCAGAAAAAACATGTCGCCGCTCTAACCGAGGATCCAACAAGGTTGATGCTAGAATGGACGGGCCGGAGGGAGAAGGGGAGGGAACTCCTCTGCACATCATCAGATGCTCACAGCGGCATCAACCAATCACAGCAGCGTATGGTTTCTGCCATATAATTCAGTTTATCTGCGTTCCTGCGTGGTTTCTGGCATATAATTCAGTTTTTCTGCTTTCCTGCTTTCTCCTTCAGAATGCAATAGCCCGCCAGAATTACAATGACAAAGGTAAGGAAATTAACAGTAAACAAATGATTTCTAGTTAAGCTTGATATCTTACTAGTGCTAGCAAAGCCAGGTAACATGTATTGTTGTGGGATAGCTAACATTAACGTTAGCTAACGTTAGGTTATCTGACTGCAAACCCTTTCAGAAATTTTCTACCACCGCCGAGTTATAGTCTTTCATTAAAGGAGTGGAGGAAGAGTTGAGGACTAAGTTTATTTGTTACAATGTGGACCAGCATTACAATGCCAAAGGTAAAGAAATCAACAGCTAGCAAAGTCAGGTAACGTTAGCTTTTAACTAGCTTCAGTGTTGTGGGTTGACGTTAAAGCTCAATGAGATAACTTTTTTATGGTTCAATATTCACTTTTACTTGCTATTAGTTTATGAATTGGCCTTAGCAAGACCGCAAAAATAATTTTCGTGACATGAGACTGCATGAGACCCTGTGAATGTATTATTTTAGAATTTCGGTGTACTGGTTAGTACACTGGCGGGAAATCTTGTGGTGGAAACGGAAGTGACACGTTTTGCTCGTCACAATATCAGGAAGACAACAAACACTTCGCCCAAAGAAACAAGATCTACATGCACATAAAAGAAAGAAGACTGGTATTTACCTGCATTGAAGCTATCCTTCCAGAAAGTAGCTACAATCTTCCAATCCAGTCTGCGCCACGCGCGTTTGTTGTAATTTTTCCCCCATCATTACAGCGAGTGAGTGGGGGATTGTGGGAAGTGTGGTTCTTAAAACGCAGTGCCAATTTTATCGGGACCAGAAGGGCTGCCAAAGTGCTGAGTTATCTCATGTAGCTTTAACGTTAATTAGCTAATTAGTCAGTTGACGAAAATTAGAAAAGTAAATGATACATTCTTGTTATAAGGGCAAGTGGTGTTATTTGTTATACAGATTGGCAACCTTTACCCGGTAACCGGGTCCACTGTGCCAGCCATTGAATTCAACGGGATCCCATTTATGTTTGTGGGGAGTAAAAAGCTGCTGTGCCATCAAGGCAAAGATCTCGCCCTAGCCCAGAAGCAGAGGTATGCTGAGGAAAAGGCTAAAATAATGGTGAGTTATTCTGTGTACGCACACACACACACAGATACACACAACTGCCAATGTTGTTAACTAATGAATTAAGTTACAAACAATTATAATATTCATAATTTCCCTCACATTATACAGACGGCGGACCACAGTTTTGGCACTCACAGGTCTCTTTATCAAAACACAAAGAAAGTGGGGTGTCCAGCAGCCATATCAATCAGCAGGATTGCAACATTCCCTAAATTTAAGGTTGGTCTAACAAATTGCACTGCTGCCGTGATATGATAGGGCCTACACAATCATCTGGACAGACATTTTCCCTATATTTTAATTTTTCTTTTGACCCTTTTAGCATTTATTGAGCTAGGACAGTGAAGAGTAAACAGAAATAAAGGAGAGAAACTAGACGTGGGATCGACTGAACCCAGACTCAACTACTGTACATAGTGCTACATACATTGTCTTTGCATAGGTGTCTGTATATAATCACTATTATGATTTCTATACACATGCTAGATAGTTGAAAATAAGGAATGGAGTAAGAAGATAACTTCCAAAATGCTGAGAAGTGTTACGGCTCGCATGCCCTCGCCTCCACAACCGTCTCCCTCTCTCCCCTCTGGGCCCGCTGCGCGCTCGGGGCGTCCTACGCGCTCTACCGCACGTCGCATCAGCCCGGGCATACAACGCTCTGGCTCTCCGGAGTTTCCCCCCACTGCCGGGCGTTCCCCGTCTCCGGCCAGCTCCGCGGACTCGGCAGTCTCCTCCCTCTCCGGTGACGAAGAATCGGATCCCGACATGCCCAGCACATCGGCCCGTGCGCAAAGACAAGAACGGCGCGCTCGTCTCCGACGATGACGCTGGCGCGGCTCTACTCACCGGTTCCCAATTATCATCACCACACCTGTCCCTCGTTCTGCAATCACCTTCAACCTCTACAAGAACCTGGTCTACACTCCACTCATCGCCAGATCTTACCATAATACTCTTGTGGTAAAGTATAGCCTAGCCTACAATCTCCTTACCCGTATTTTGTAGTGTTTTTCCCGTTCCCCGTTTTCGATTACTCTCACTCACCCTGCCTCCCCTCCTCATCTCTCCAGTTCCTGCCTGACCATCGCCTGTACGACAACCCCGCTCCTGCCTGAACATCGCCTGTACGACCCCGCTCCTGCCTAACCATCGCCTGTACGACAACCCCGCTCCTGCCTGAACATCGCCTGTACGACAACCCCCGCTCCTGCCTGACCATCGCCTGTACGACAACCCCGCTCCTGCCTGACCATCGCCTGTACGACAACCCCGCTCCTGCCTGACCATCGCCTGTACGACTACCACGCTCCTGCCTGACCATCGGCTGTACGACTACCACATCCCCCTTTTTGATCTTATTAAATCGCCCCTCCGGGCTTTACCGTTCCTTGCCTCCTCCTTTCCTGTTGCGCCTGGGTCCCAAACCAAAACCCTTACAGTAAGATCTGGCCCTCAACTCCCGCCAGGCGCGGTGGTCGCAGTTCCTGGGAAGGTTCGACTTTACCCTCACCTTCCGGCCCGGCTCCCGCAACGCCAAGGCCGACGCGCTGTCCCGCCTCCACGCGCCCGAGGCACCCCCCGCGGAGCCTGAGACCATCCTGCCGACCTCGCGTGTCGTAGGGGTGATCACTATGAACATTGAGGCGGTGGTGAGGCAGGCCCAACGCGCCCAACCCAGTCCGGCCAACGTTCCTCCTCGCCGGCTCTTCGTGCCGGACTCGGTCCGGTCCCGGGTGCTCCAGTGGGGCCATGCCAGCCGGTTTGCGTGCCATCCCGGGGTTCACCGCACCCTCTCCTTCCTGAGCCGACGGTTCTGGTGGCCCTCCATGAGGTCCGACGTCCGGGAGTTTGTGGTCGCCTGTCCCGTCTGCTCCCGCAGCAAGGCGTCCCACCAGCCCCCGGCTGGCCTCCTGCGTCCTCTCCCGGTCCCCAGCCGTCCCTGGTCCCACATCGCCCTGGACTTCATCACCGGTCTTCCCCCCTCCAGGGGCAACACGGTCATCCTCACCGTGGTGGACCGGTTCTCCAAGGCGGTCCATCTGGTGGCGCTCCCCAAGCTCCCGTCCTCTGCGGAGACAGCTGAGCTCCTCGTCCAGCATGTCTACCGGCTCCACGGTCTCCCCGGAGACATTGTCTCGGACCGTGGGCCTCAATTCACCTCCCAAGTCTGGAGGGCCTTCTGCAAGGAGATAGGCGCCACCATCAGCCTCTCCTCTGGCTACCACCCGCAGACCAACGGCCAGGCCGAACGGGCCAACCAGAGCCTGGAGTCCGCTCTCCGCTGTGTGTCGGCTCTCCACCCCACCTCCTGGAGCAAGGACCTGCCCTGGGTCGAATACTCCCTCAATGCCCTGACCAGCGCTGCCACTGGCAGGTCTCCGTTCGAGTCATCCCTCGGGTACCAGCCCCCGCTGTTCTCTCTCCAGGAGTCGGAGGCCTCCGTCCCCTCCGTCCAGGCCCACCTCAGCCGCTGTCGCCGTGTCTGGAGGGAGGTCCGCAGGGCCCTGCTCCGCTCCAACGAGCGCTCCTGCCGCGGTGCCAACCGCCGCCGCACTCCTGCTCCGGCGTATCGGCCCGGTCAACGTGTCTACCTCTCCACTGCTGATCTTCCGCTCCAGGTCCCCTCCAAGAAGCTGGCTCCGCGCTTCGTTGGGCACTTCGAGATCGACCGTGTCCTGAACCCGGCTGCGGTACGTCTTAAGCTCCCTGCTTCCATGCGGGTACACCCTGTATTCCATGTGTCCAAGATCAAACCTGTCTCCTCGAGTCCTCTCATGCCTTCTGCCCCAGCTCCTCCGCCTCCCCAGATGGTCGACGGGCATCCCCAGTGGACGGTTCGGCGGCTGCTGAAGGTGCGCCGCCGGGGTCGGGGGTTCCAATACCTGGCGGATTGGGAGGGGTACGGCCCCGAGGAGTGCAGCTGGATCTCCAGGCAGCTCATTATGGACCCGTCTCTCCTCCGGGACTTCTACCGGGCCCATCCTGACGCCCCCGGTCGGTCGCCAGGTGGCTCCCCTCGGGGGGGGGGTCCTGTTACGGCTCGCATGCCCTCGCCTCCACAACCGTCTCCCTCTCTCCCCTCTGGGCCCGCTGCGCGCTCGGGGCGTCCTACGCGCTCTACCGCACGTCGCATCAGCCCGGGCATACAACGCTCTGGCTCTCCGGAGTTTCCCCCCACTACCGGGCGTTCCCCGTCTCCGGCCAGCTCCGCGGACTCGGCAGTCTCCTCCCTCTCCGGTGACGAAGAATCGGATCCCGACATGCCCAGCACATCGGCCCGTGCGCAAAGACAAGAACGGCGCGCTCGTCTCCGACGATGACGCTGGCGCGGCTCTACTCACCGGTTCCCAATTATCATCACCACACCTGTCCCTCGTTCTGCAATCACCTTCAACCTCTACAAGAACCTGGTCTACACTCCACTCATCGCCAGATCTTACCATAATACTCTTGTGGTAAAGTATAGCCTAGCCTACAATCTCCTTACCCGTATTTTGTAGTGTTTTTCCCGTTCCCCGTTTTCGATTACTCTCACTCACCCTGCCTCCCCTCCTCATCTCTCCAGTTCCTGCCTGACCATCGCCTGTACGACAACCCCGCTCCTGCCTGAACATTGCCTGTACGACCCCGCTCCTGCCTAACCATCGCCTGTACGACAACCCCGCTCCTGCCTGAACATCGCCTGTACGACAACCCCCGCTCCTGCCTGACCATCGCCTGTACGACAACCCCGCTCCTGCCTGACCATCGCCTGTACGACAACCCCGCTCCTGCCTGACCATCGCCTGTACGACTACCACGCTCCTGCCTGACCATCGGCTGTACGACTACCACATCCCCCTTTTTGATCTTATTAAATCGCCCCTCCGGGCTTTACCGTTCCTTGCCTCCTCCTTTCCTGTTGCGCCTGGGTCCCAAACCAAAACCCTTACAAGAAGGGCCTTGGAAAAACATGCAGTTGTATGGGAAACATACTATGTTGTCTCACACCTAAGTGCACATGCTGGTCATGCAACAGGAGGAGAAATTGTATTAATCTGCTCACAAAGTACAATGCACATTTATTATAATAAAATGTTATAGTGTGTGAAACATGATACTTTGATATGAAATTACAAGTATGATACTTTTAAAGGAGGCATCAATCCATGAGCCTGCGGACATCAGAGTAGAGCAGCAAGTAGAAGAGCTCAAAAAGCAGGGTGTGAGGAAGGTCAGTGAGGTGAAGCGGCAACTTTCTCAGTTTGTAAGAGCTGAGCTCTTTAGCTGAAAAAACCCACCTCCCCTCTCTAGACACCGCTACTTTCCATCAGATAAGGATCTGAGAAATATAATGGCTACAGCCAGGGACCAGACTCGGTACTCCAAAATTGATCAGGTGAACTTGGAGGTGAGAGGCACTGTCGTACTCCCCCTGAAACCTATCTTAGGAAAGCATCAGGGCAAGAATAGTTATTGTGAAAATGTAAAAATTTAGTGACAGCGTATACTTGCATCTGTTGCAGGCCTTGTTTCAAAAATGGCGTGCTGCTACACCAGAGGACAAGTTCCATCTGCGTCTCCGTACAGAGGAAACACCCTTTCTCCTCTGCCATCAAACCGCCACCTACCGAACCCGCCACTACGCTCTGCCACTGTTTTTCTTGTGTGTCCGCACCAATGTGTGCTACACTGTTGTGGGAGTAATGTAGTGCAAGAAGAAACCACAGAAGCCATCAAAGAGGGCTTGGAGGTGTTCAAATATTGGAATACAGACTGGAAGCCAGCCCACTTCATGGTTAATTACAGCATTCCTGAAATCAAAGCTGTTGAGTCTGTGTTTCTAGGTGGTGTTGTAGTGAAAATGTCACAATGACAGCTTCTGAACAAAACTCACTCATGAATGCATACATTTCTTGTGACTATGTATGAATGCTGTATACTCTATTCTTTCTTTCTTTCTTTCTTTCTTTCTTTCTTTCTTTCTTTCATTCTTTCTTTCTTTCTTTCTTTCTTTCTTTCTTTCTTTCTTTCTTTCTTTCTTTCTTTCTTTCTTTCTTTCTTTCTTTCTCTCTCTCTCTCTCTGCAGGGACCAAAGCACTGCTCTGTGTGACTTTCATAGGGAGATGGCATGGGGTGAACGGATTACGGAAGCAAGACCATCAAGTATCGAACAAGGAGGATGCCATTGCAAAGATGAGGGCAATTGCCAGAGCAGACACCACTGAGCAGTATGAGGAGGCAGTGAAAGACCTGATGGACAGCTCAAACTGGAATGAAAACAACGCTTTTCGGAACTGGTTCTCAGATACCTAGTTGTCAGAGGCCAAGGTAAGCATAGAAATTACTGTAATTCTGGAAATTAATCCAAATGATAAAGGCTTCTGCAAGGAGAGGGAAGATCAGAGATTGGTAAGAGTCAATAACTTATCCATAGCACTTCATGATCTCATGATGGTTACCCCCAGCCCATAGGCGAAGCCATGGCAGGGGGTTATGTCGTCACTCGCGTGTACTGTATCTGTCTGTGTGTGTCTGTATGCACGTCACCAAGATAACTCAAGAATGAAACCTCCAATTCGCACCAACCTTAGTAGGCGTGTGTAGGGTGGGACACAGTAGAACGCTATTTGATTTGGACCTGATCCATCCATAGGTGGCGCTACAGCGCCCAACTGAAAACTTTAAACAAGCATATCTCAGGCCCTGTTTGACCTACAGTCATGATATTTTGATTGGGTGCTCATGCCAAAAGCATGTGGGTAGCCCACAAAGTGCCTGGTCTCACCTGTCAAAAATCACATAAGAACAGTGCTTAACAACAGGCAAGCTGCCACCTGGTACATCTTGAGAGTAATCTCAATGAGTTTTATATGAAATATAGAGTTAAATAATCAACAGAGCCTGGTGATGGTCAGTAACCCTTTATAACAATAATTATCTTATCATCAGATTACAAATGGTTATTGATACAATCTTGCAGGGGTCATGACAAGCCTATGGATTAGAAACACTATTAAATTATTATTTTATATACTGATTCTGTTGTAGTTAATAAAGACACGCAGTTGCGTGTAGCGTACTGTATATAAGATAGAAGTTGTTTGCCTCATTCTTCATAATCCTGAGCACTACAATATCAAGGACCCTTTATTTGATATTGTTTCTCTTTCTAGTTTGAACTAATACAGATTATCAAAATGGTGAAACAAAGTTTTGTGACACATTGATGTTGTAACCACATTTTAACTGATTGAAAGGAGGTATTTCTTGACGTTCAGGCTGAATATTTAAACAGTTGATTAGCACGAGTGCAGTCCTACATGTATAAAAAATATGCCAGAAACCATACGCTGCGTTGATTGGTTGATGCCGCTGTGAGCATTTGACGACGTGCGGCAGAGTTCCCTCCCCCTCTCCCTCCAGCCTGTCCATTCTAGCAACTCCACAAGTACAGTACATTCAGTGCTCGTCAGGCATGTAGCTGCTCCGCCTGTCGAAACAACTGGGAAAGGCTTAGCCGACAGTTCACAAAGCTATGCATACAGGCTGCGTGCGAGCTAGCCGGCGCATGCATACTGTGAGAGAGTGAAAACGGCACTTTCATTCTCGATAATTCTGGGAAACTTGTCCTCATTTTCTATCTAGCTAAAACTGTGGCTCCCGCTAGATTTCTGATGCATGAGAACCAGAGTATGATCAGACGTTAGCCGGCTCATGCATGCGTACTATGAGAGAGGTGAAAGTGTGCGTTATAACCACCCAGCTGGCATTTCAACGTTGATTAACAGGTGATTCAACGTCATGTGATGACGTGAATCAACGTTGGATTAGGTTTAGATTTTGAAAGGTGAATTAACGTTGATATCGCGATATTGTTCCAACATCTTACTCTTCAACATGGGTGAATTAAGGTCTTACAATCACTGTTGAATATGTGTTGAATTTGAAATGTGAATCAACTTTGAAATCCCAACTTTGTTTCAACGGCTTATTTTTCAACATGGGTATATTAAGGTCTTTGAATCAACTTTGCATCACTGTTGAAACTGCAACTTTGTTTCAACTTCTTACTTTTCAATCATGTAGCCATGGAGAAGAAAGGCGTGAACTTTTTACAATTTTATTTTACATTAGAATCAAGATGCACATGTAGGCCTACAACAGCAGTGAATGGGGTTGCAAGACAACTGTGCAAATAGCAACAACATCGATCCAACAATAATGTGAAAAATAAATGTTTGTGGCACTGGCATGCACACACACAAACAGACATTTTGTGACATACTTCTATACAGCAATGCTACAGAAAAAGGCATTCACAGTCAATCTGCCGGCTGGTAACAGCTTTTAGCTTTCTAAACATAACCTCATCTGCAGCACAATATGACCCAGGATGTAGCCTATGTTAAAACGCGAAAGCAAAACCAACAAGCTAAACAATATATTAATCTTTCCATCTACAAGTAGGGGCAAAAGTTGAACAACAAGGGAATGACTGGCACATTGCTCAGCTTGTATAGAAGTAGATACTAGCTACGTCCAGCTAGTGCGAGACAAACAATACATCCATGGAGACAAACATTACACACGATACATACACCGCACCAACATTGCCAAAGAAACTACGGTGTCCATAATAGGACATCCTCGGATGTCCATGAAAGGAAATTTGAATCTCATTCTTTGTGCAAGCGCAAAATAAGGATTTGTGACCAATAAGATTACTTTATTGCAAAGATATATAAAGCAAAACCTTCGTTGGGCCACTTTTTACCCATATTGTGCGTTAAAGGGCTATAAGGCAGGTTGAAGACATCATGTTGATGTAGCCTACATCAACGTACAGATCTTCAACAGAATTTCAACGTTGATTTATAAGTATTTTATCAACCTTTTTCAACCATTGAGCATTCAATATTGTTTCAAGGTTGAAACGATGACTGACATTAATACAACTATATTTCAATGTTGAAGGTCGGTCGTGTGCCAGCTGGGCAGTGTTTTCGAGGGCATCATGCAGAGTAGCTAAATGTGTTGAAAAACGATGATAAATGTGCTTTTCTGAGACGGGAAGCACAGGGCGTAATCTTATCAGTCTCAGTATGCTCTCCTGTGAAATGTATTGCAATCGGAATATTTTTATTCATACTCTATGCAAGCTACGCTAGCGCGAGCTACGCTAGCGCGAGCTATGCTAGCGCGAGCTACGCAAAGTGATGTTGACGCGTCCTTGCGTAGAAAGTCACAGCCGCGTCAGCGTAGCTTGTGTAGAGTATGAATCAGGCCATAGGCATGACTTGCACATAGTCCTCGTTGGGAACAGTGAAAACAAGTGCCAGGGGAATGCGAATGTCCAAGCCATGCCAAACATGTAAAAACATTCGGATATGAAACATTTCAGAGGAGAGCATACTGACACTGGTAAGATAACATTATGTGCTTCACGCCTTGGAAAACCACTTTAGTTTTTCCAATGCATTTTCGTATTCCCCATTGACTTCCATGAGAGCCTGCATAAAAACTGCAGCTAGCTCAATACTGGAACGATTAGTGAAGTTATGGTATCTATGTTTCAGGTTCATGGTAGACAGATCACAAATAGGGCTAAATGTCCAAAATAGCCCTTTAACTGTATTTTTATTGTAGTGGACCGCCAACATCTTCAACCCCATCTGAGCGCCCTCCGCAGGTACAGAATCAGTATACTGGGCAGCGCTGGCTGGGGATCCCTGAAGGACGCCGCCGGCTACACGGTGAGTCACTGCGAAGTCATCTTCTTTCTTCTCATCACTTGCAGTCTTCTAGCAAGCTGAAAGTTTCATGGAGGAGATGTGCATGCGAAGCCCGCTAATACAGTAGTGCACCGGACCTGGTTGGGCACAGGCAGGCCCGCATTAAGGCACCCATGGGCCCCGGGGCTAGGCATTTTCCTAGCCCCCCCCCCCCCCCCCCCCCTCCCAGTAACAGTACCCTCACCACCACCAGCAACACCACTCCCGCCACTGCTACCAACACACACACAATTTCACTATATTGTAACAATCTCTGCAACTCAGCATATTGTATTATTAATTTGCTTATTATTTGAGCCAAGTTTCATATTTATAAGTCAAAATTAACAATTCTACACTCGCCAGGCGCACACACTCCGGTCCAGCAACTCAACATCCACACTCTAGCGCCACATCACTCTGAACTAATGACGCAGGCACGCTCCCTTTAACCCCCCTCCCTCACCAACACAAGCCCTGAGCATCAAGAACAAAAACCTATTCATCACATACAACCTGGCTGCACGCATCATTCTGTCCACTCACAAGTAGAGCAAGCATAAGATAGCCTACTGATCAATAGAAACGCGCAGGTAGGCTAATAATGCCTTAGGTTTAAATTTGATTTGCATTCAATGCATTCTTACCTTTAAAAAGGCTTCCTGGCTTTACGCCTGGCAAAGTTCTTAATTAGAGCGGTAAAGTGCTCTCAGAATGTCATTTTCCAAAGACATCAATGTCAAGTGGTTGAGTCTTTCTTGTCCCATTGTAGAGCGCAGTCTGTTTTTGAGGTCTGAGTTTTGAAAAGGAGCGCTCTCGAGAGGCATTGGATACAGGCAGAGTTAAGTAAATCCTTAAGGCTATATCCATGTTTGGAAATACTGAAGACAGGTCCATCTTTCTTATTAATCTGAATGGTATTTCTTATGAAGCATTGCAGCAGCTGAATTTAGCTAAAGC
Source organism: Borostomias antarcticus (assembly GCF_949987555.1). Lineage (NCBI taxonomy): Eukaryota > Metazoa > Chordata > Actinopteri > Stomiiformes > Stomiidae > Borostomias > Borostomias antarcticus. The sequence continues at coordinate 6,861,237 of NC_140244.1, forward strand.
TTTCGCTACATTTTCAAAAACGAGTAAAGCTATGCTAGCTATAGAGCATAGCCCTGTTGCACAGCCAGGCAGGTAGCTAGCTACTTTGCATCGGTGTCATTAATAGCTTTGATTACGGCCCTGTTACAATGGAGTAGAACGTTAATCAACCTTATTAATTAAACTGGTCATTCTCGTTTACAAGCTCAAAATATCTGGTGTGCAAAAGGCCTAGCCTGCTTGTGGATGTTGCCCGTCTCCTCGGCTCTAACTGCCGGCGACTCATCGGCCAATGTTGACGCAGGGTCTTCGTCCTCAGGCCCAGCACTTGCAGCTACTTTGAAATACCCCGTTAACTTTGGGATTTTTGTCAGTAAATGTGTTTCCATTTCTAATTTATCTCTTTGTTTTTTTACGTTTAGTCGACCCACTTTCACTTTTCTTTGAGTTTCCATTGACATCTTTGGCTATATTATGTTGTCTCTCAAGTCGAAGTCGCTCACAAAACTTCACTCAAGCAGCCAGTCAAATCACCAGCTAATCAAATCACGGTATGTAAATACTCCAGTCACAGAGCCAATCAAATCACGGTATGTAAATACTCCAGTCACAGAGCCAATCAAATCACGGTATGTAAATACTCCAGTCACAGAGCCAATCAAATCACGGTATGTAAATACTCCAGTCACAGAGCCAATCAAATCGGCAATCGATTCGCGCTTATATTAGCGGAGCTTTGAACTTGAGCCACTTCGAGTCCGCTCCAAGGAACGCAGGACGCCCGTAGCGGGCTGTGGGGCCCTTTACGCCGTCGGGCCCCGGGGCTCAAGCCCCGGTAAGCCCGTGCATTAAATCGGGCTTGGGCACAGGTGCGTGTATGTTTTTTTTTTCTTCAGTCAATTGTAGCTGGCTAGGTTTCACAAGCCAATAGGAGCTAGCTCCACAAAATACAACAAAGAAAGGACACATTTCTTCATCAATGCACTAACACAGCACAATAGCAATACCTCCAAATTCTAGAAAATCTATGAAGAACAACACCAAGCCCTCACTCCTGCAACAACTAGATTCAGGCCTAATTCTTGACAATATTAACATAAGAAACACATTTAGCCAACACTTCAGTAATGCATGCTACTTATTTGAAAAAACTGAGACCCCTCAAAGGCCATGCAGGGCCCCCTCTGGGGACGGCAGCACGACAACATTCTCCCTTAGTCTCTGCTCGGAAGATGAAGTCTCCAAAATATTAATGAATATCGACATATAAAAAAAGCATTGGGGAAGATGATCTGGAGAAAAGAAGAATATCCACACACTGTTTTTATGCTCCCATCGTGATTGAATAAGGGAGGGTACAACATTTCGAACTACAAGGTCTTCATCAGGTACTGTACATCCATACATTGGATGTACCTCATGAAGAACTTGTAGGTCGAAATGTTGTACGCTATCTTATTAAATCACTGTGGGAGCATAAAAACTGTGTGGATATTGCATATTGATGCAAAAACAATGACACAATAGGAGACCACAGTTTAGTAAACACTAGGATCATAAACGAGGCCTGGAGATGTTGTTTTAATCTACCCCCTAGAGAGGTTATCCTGTCACAAACCAAGAAATGCCCAGGGCTTCAAAGGATGAGGACACCAGGCACACAGAGGTTAGTAGGTTGAAACAGGATGGCCAGGGCAGCAAAGAACAGCTGAAACTCATCTCTCTGCTTAAGCCCTCAACTTTCTATCACACAGGCGAAGCCCGCTTATACAGTGGTGCACCAGATCTGATTGGACACAGGTGTGTGTATTTTTTTTTTTCTTCAGTCACTTGTAGCTGGCTAGGTTTCACTAACTAATATGAGCTAGCCCTGTGGGGCTACGCTCCACTCAGAGCTACAGTCGCCATACGTAGCCATCGTTTTGAACTATCCCACTATCTCACACATACCACTAGCATTAAACGTCTCTACAGCTAAAACGAATTGGTGGAAACAATGCTTTTCGCATTGCAGACCCTAAACTCTGGAACTCCTTTCAGAAACAAAACAAGCTCCCATCCCTTATTCCCCAGAGAGAAAAACCCCTACAGAATTATTAGCTGATATGGGACATTGTAAATGCCATTGATGCTAGTCATTACCTTATTGCTCTTATGATACATCCATTATTCCCCTACAAACTTAAAGAATTATTAACTGATACTTATGGGACTATAGTTTATAAATGGCATTGATGCTAGTCATGCCCCCCCCCCCCCCACCGTACTATGTCACTATTTTGCATTTTACATACTGTGCTACTGTATTAGGCTACTGTAATTGTTTGCAAGTTGGTACTGTCATTGTTGTCTGCATTATGTCACTGTTTTCTTTTCTTTATTTTTTCCTCTTGTCTTTTTGTATTTTTCTGTACACTGAATTACTATATGTTTGTAAGCAGGGCACATCTGTATATGATACCTGGTTTCAGTATGTTCTTCTATGTCTAAATAAAAGCTTCTACCTATTTAAGTGGAATGCGACGATGTAGATGTGAAATGATGGCATGACAGGCTGAAAATAACTTTTCTGCCTTCCCATTCTTGCAGACTCGATCAATTCTTAGGAATTAACCCTTGATTTAAAACATACCAAAAGCTTCTGCAATTTCATAATTACAAAATATTTTGAATACTTGCCATAGTTGGAATTATCCAGTGGTATCAATGTATTTGCTGACTAGACTACCCAGTGATGTACAAAAACGTTTATATATAAAAAAAAATATATCTCTCTCTCTGTACCATGACTTGGCATTTCCTTCGAGAGAAGTGACTCCTCTAGCTAACTCATCTAATGACTCAACACAACATGAGAGCTGAAACTTTTCAACTCAGGTAGGGCATCTGATGATGGTGGTGAAAATGATGATGATGATGATGATGATGATGACGGTGGCTATGAAGAAGACGATAGTGGTGGTGATGATGATGTCAGTGATGAGGATTGTGGTGAGGATGGTGATGATGATGATAATCATAATGATGGTGCTGCAGATCTGTCCTCTGGAGAGAAAGATAGCATCATGGATCTCCGGCAGTTCTGTCCAGGGTTGATACCCTATCAGAGACTGCCCTGGGAGAGAGAGGGGGGCTGATCCCCTATCAGAGGCTTCCCTGGAAGAGAGGGGCTGATAGCCTATTAGAGACTGCCCTGGAAGAGAGAGGGGGCTGATCCCCTATCAGAGGCTTCCCTGGAAGAGAGGGGCTGATAGCCTATCAGAGGCTTCCCTGGAAGAGAGGGGCTGATAGCCTATCAGATGCTTCCCTGGAAGAGAGGGGCTGATAGCCTATCAGAGGCCAGCCCTGGGAGAGAGGGGCTGAAAAAAGCTAGAATTACTCTTTTCTGTACGCAAATTTGCTGCTTAACTGATAATCTTAACTCCGATCCTTGTACAGTATATCCTCCTCAGTCAGTAACTTGCCTGCCAGCCCTCTCTCTCTGTCTCTCTCCCCTTCGCTTCTTCTCTTTCTCTCTGCCTCTCTTTCTCTCTCACATAATCTTTGTCTCCCTTTCTCTGCCCCATCTCTCTCCTCCATCGGCCAACTGTATTACATGCTCTTCCTCTGTCTCTTTCTCTCTCTCTTTCTCTCAAGGCATTTGGAGTCCAGGCACGGTGTTCCTCCAACATGGAGAAATAGCTTTCGTCCGCCACCCTCCTCTCCCTGACTGTCATTGATTTCCTATTGATGTGCCAAAGGGAGGGAGAACCCAGCCTGGAGCCTTGGAATGGATCTGGCCCTTCAAACCATCTACTTATCTTCACTCTCTTTCTTCTCCTCTCTGTATCTCTCTCCCTGCCTCTTTCTCTTTACTTCTATTTTCCCACCATACATCCCTCCTGTGTACTCATTTAATCCATGTATTCACAGTTCCATCCCGACATCCTTTGGTAGAACACATTGACAGATAATGAATGTTATGATGATGGTCACAGTACAGTAGTCAGCTACAGTATAAGCTCACTTGCTCTGCTAGATGTTGGGTATTGGACTCATAAACCTGGATGCTCATCAATGCCCACCAGAGTTTTAGGACATTTCCCTGGTTCACTATCTCTCGAAAAATGGCTAGCAGTGCTTTAACATGTTTTGTTGTCAAGGTAAATTCACTCACCATTGCATTTTTAAGAATGCCCAAGGGAGGCAAGGCCAGGTGAGGCATCTCTGATCTCAGGACCATCTTAGGACACTAGAATCAGTTCATTACTCATAATGCTGTACGTCTTCTGCCTATAGGCAAGGCAAGGCAAGTTTATTTATACAGCACATTTCAGCCACAGGGCAATTCAAGGTGCCTTATGTGAGACATTAAAAGCATTAAAACAAAATGCAAGACATTATAGACACTGAAAACAAAAAGCAGGACAAATAGAATACAGGAATAAAAGTGACAGTGCAGTATACTGATAAACATAACTCCTTTTAGAAAGCAGTGGCAAAAATAAGTCTTCAGGCTTGTTTTAAAAGAACCAAGAGTTGCAGCAGACCTGCAGTTTTCTGGAAGTTTGTTCCAGATATGTGGGGCATAAAAATTGAACACTGCTTCTCCATGTTTTGTTTTAACAAACAAGACTGACTTATGCCAGTCTGTGCGCTGTGCGCATGCATGCTGGAGCAAGTGGGGAAGCTGTATTTCGTTTCTAAAGACGTTTCTAAAGACGTTTCTAAAGATCATATTACAGAGGCAAAAGACCACATATTTGAAAACCACAACAAGCCCTCGCTTTAGGGAAGCACAACTAGCAATCCATTAAAACAGATTGATGAAAATAACCTAAAAAAAAAAAATCTACAGGCCTCCGAATTACACCAAAGTTGTCTCGGTGAATCAACCGTCTTATAATATGTCGTAAATAAGATCCAGGTTGTCGAAAAAGAACATTCTCCTTTAAGAGTGGCTTGATGACTGCAGTTTTCAGGGTTTGCGGGAACACACCTGAAAGAAGAGATGTGTTTACAATTTGTAATACATCAGAGGCCATGCAGTTGGATACGGTTTTGAAGAAGTCTGTAGGTAGAACATCAAGGCAACAGGTGGTGGATTTCAGATATTGTATAGTGTCCCCCAGGGTTTTATGGTTAATCGGATGAAATTTCGTCATGGTATTGATTTTAAGTGGACACTGCAACGACAAATGTCCTGTACCTGGAATGGAGGCACTAACTGCTTATCTAATTTTCTGAATTTTGTCAGTGAAGAATGAGGCAAATTCGTTACAGGCCCTGGTGGAAAGAAGTTCAGAGGCTACTGACACAGGACGGTTTGTCAGCCTATCAACAGTGGCAAATGGAAAACCATAACCATTGTTATGGTTTTTGGTGATGATGTTTTAAAAGAAGGTCTGCGTTGCATTCCTCAGCTCCAGATTATAAATGCGAAGTCTCTCTTTAAAGATGTCATAATGAACATGGAGATTTGTTTTTCGCCACCTGCGTTCAGCTTTTCGACACTCTCTTTTTTCTATTCTGACCAGCGTGGCGTTTCTCCATGGAGATCGTCTCTTACCAGAGACCACTTTCACCTTAGTGGGCGCAACGGCGTCAATAATGTTTGTAATTTTAACATTGAAATGATCTACAAGCTCGTTGACTGAGGCCATAGAGGGGGCAGGTGTGGACGAGAAAGCCTGAGTAAATATCTCACTGGTGTTTTCAGTGATGTGCCATTTTGAGATAACCTTTGATTAAGAATTTGTGTGCATGGAGATAGTACTCTCAACAAAAACACAGGAATGATCAGAGAGCGCAACATCAGACACCTGAACCTTAGAAATATTCAGACCTTTGGTGATGATTAAGTCCACAGTGGGCCCCTTGTTGTGTGTGGGCTCCGTCGCATGCTGAGTCACACAACCTAGCTCTTTAGTCCCTCTGCCCTGAGGGTTGTCAACATGGATTTTAAAATCACCAACAATAACCACACAGTCAAAGTCGATGCAGACAGTAGACAACAGTTCAGCAAAGTCATCAAAGAAGTTTGCACAGTATTTGGGTGGCCTGTAGATGTTTAGAAATATGGCTCAAGAAGAGGAATTCAACTGAAGAGCCACATATTCAAAGGAACCAAAATTTCCATAACACATCTGCTTACATTGGAGGGAGTCATTAAACAAGATGGCTACTCCACCTCCTTTCTTATGTACTCTAGCCTCACTCATAAAGCTGAAGTTGGGAGGAGTTGACTCAATAAGAATAGTTGCACTGTTACCTTGGTCTAGCCAAGTTTCAGTTAAAAACATAAAATCAAGATTGTGTTTGGTAATAAAAGCATTGATTAAAAATGTATTTCCTGCTAAAGATCTGACATTTAATAAAGCTAAGTTTAGTGTGCTGAGGGTATTATCTGCACATTTCTCTGTGATAGTTTGTGGCTGACGAGGAATAGATACTAAATTTGATTAATTTGTAGAGCTGGTTGAGTGTTTCCTGTTACTTCACCATAGTTTTTCTATTACCTATCAAGACAGGAATTGAGGAGGATACCATCACGTTGGGTCCTGGCTTGTCCTGGAAGGGGTCATGAGTGCCATTAGCCTTGTAGCCTGGACCCAGTACATATCAGTTACAGCTTGCTGTATTTTGTAAACAAGTAACTGAATGTGCTGTGCCTTTATCAGGCTGGGCCCAGCGTTTCTCATGGGAGTTGGGGGAAGAGAAAACGGAAGTATTGCAGGGGGTAAGGGCGGTTGGGAGCGCGTAATACAGCGCGTGAAGGTGCTTGCTGGTGGGTGCCGGTGAGAGGAAGCGAGTGAGAGACTCCCCCTCTTAGGGGGGTGGATCCTCGCTGGTGAGTGCTAGCGGGAGGGGGGGACTGAGAGACTCCCCCTCTTGCAGTAGCTCATCAATTTGGCTGAGCTTCAGTGTGGCAGCTTTGATGAGGCCCTTGATTGGTGAGCGTGGTGGAGGAGGGGAGGGGCACCGTTGGGTTGTTGTCGGTGGGTGGTGGTGTGAAGATTCTTCTTCCTGTCTCCCATAATCAGAGCTTTGTTGAAGCGGCGGCTCTTCAAGGTTTCTGCCATGTTATGATATGTCTTCCTTCTGTTTTGTTATTTCTTGTCTCTTGTCCTTGACCATGGCAGAGGGAGCAGATGGATGATGCAGAGAATAGAACAGATTGGAGATAAACAGTTTTACTCCTGACCTTTTGAAGCAGGTTTTTTCTCTGAAAAAGATGGTATCGTTCCCCCAAAAATGGAAAATTGTCAATGTAGCGCACTGAGTGAGTGGTACAGGCAGTTGAGAGCCATGTGTTCAGTGCCAACAGTCTGCTGAATCTCTCAACCCCTCTTCTGACTGGTGGTAGAGGGCCGCTGATAAACACCTCCGCTTTCAGAGAGCTGACTGTGTTAAGCAGATCAATAAAGTCTCGTTTAAGAACTTCCGACTGCTGTTGCGAAACGTCATTTGTCCCCATGTGCACAATGATGTTTTGCACAGTTGGATGTGTAGCCCCGATATGCAAGATTTTTTCTGTCATGTCGGCAACCATATCCTTGGGAACAGTGGCGTATTTAGGCATGGGCAATATGGCGGCATCTCGGGGGGGGGGCGGCAAGAGGAGCAGAAAAAAAACTCAAATCGCACGTCAATCAGAATTGCCTGTCAGCACATTCACTCATTCACAATCGGAAAGCCCGTTCATTTCACGTTTACAAAACGAAACTCAAAGTGTTCCATCTCATCGCGTCGGATTAGGGTCGGGGGGAGGGGGGGGGGGGGGGTGCGCCGTAGCAGGGGGTTCGCCCAGGGTGGCATATAAGCTAGAAACGCTACTGCTTGGGAAAGCAGAGTATACACTCTACTGTGGGTCTAAACCTTAACACAGTTGGTGTGTCTCTTCTGTAAAGCTGGAAATTGACTTTTCATTCTAGGCCTGCACGAGAGTAAACAACATTCCAGCCCAGAGGGTGGCCTCGGTGAGCATGAGTCATAGTTTAGATTGGAAGGGTAAACAAAACTACAGTGAAGGCTAGCGCATGACAAGAAGAAAAGTCAGGTGTATACACAGCAAAAAGATAACAGAATGGCTGTAAGCTAATGTTAGCACAGGCTTTGTCATGTTTTAGGCTTATGAAATGGGTAAAGGACTGCCTCCTGTATCTAGCATACCTGTTAATAAACAACAATCTCAATGCCTTAGCTTATGGCCTCATTGTAAATCGACATAAGCGCTTCATGTCTAGCCTAATCTACATTATTTATAAAAATAAAAAAAATTGTATTACTTTAGGCTAGAACAAATTTCGGCCTGTTCTAGGTTTTCATGTCATTCAAATGTAACAATGTTTTATCTTTCACATCCATAAAGTCCTGTTGCTGTCACGCCTGTCACCCTGGACGTCCTGTCCTCGCCGGTCACCCTGGACTTACTAGCCCCGCCTTTCACCCTGTCTTCATGTGTTAATTGTTGTTTTTCCTCATCGTGTCTCGTTTCTGTCCCCAGCTCCCCTCCTCCCAACTATTACAGTAGTTCTCCCTCCCTCTAGCCCTAGGTTCCCTCTCACTCCTGCTCTCTAGTCTCTAGTTCCCCCTCAAGATTCTAGTCCCTCTCTAGCTCCCCTCTAATTCCCGTTTGGCTCCCCCGTTAGTTCTCTGGTTCCCCCTAGAGTTCTCTCTCCAGTCCCCTTCTAGTCCTGCTCCAGTCCTCCTTTAGTCCCCTTCTAATCCCTTTCCAGTCGCCATTCTATTCCCTCTAGTCTCCTCCCAACTGTAGCCCCAGTTTCAGTTCCCTAGATCCAGTCTAGTCCTTGTTCCATCAGCCCCTGCGTGTCTGTTGTACCTGTTTTATTCAGTCAACCCTTCACTAGTCTTGCATAGCCAGACCTATCTCAAAACTTTGTTTACGCTGTGCCAGCACTGGAGAAAGAGGTGAGGGGGGGGGGGGGGGGGGACCTTAGTCAAAACTTTTTTTTTTTCAGTGTGTAGGTTCTAGTTCACCTCAGAGGTTGTTGTTGTTTCATGCTGTGAAAGGGACTTTGAAAATGGTAACACACAGTTAGGGGAGGAGTCTGGATTGAATCTGATCACCGATTGGCCAACCACATGAATCGTCACCACAGTAATAGTAATAAACAAATGACAAGGCTTATCCCCAAAACTTACATCCGTTGAGTCAGACCAACCCTTCAGTCTGTCTTACGTGTGACAACATTTTGGTCCAAATCAAAACTGGTTAAACACTAGCCTACATTGTTTTGTAATAGGCTTACTGAAGAAAACATCCCTTCACGCGCAAACACGACATCATTATCATGGTTTTGAAAGCACATTTAGGCAGAAATATTTATAAAGTAAGATATTTTTTATTTAAGACTTTAATATACAGTACAGTGTTTCCTGTGGAATTGATCTCCTATCTTATCTGCATAACAACAGATAAGATAGTTCTCCCAACTTTTGCTCTAGCTGGGTCTATCCTAAGCAGGAAGCATGGCCTTGCTACGTTCGTCCATAAAAGGTTGAAGTGGACTTTCATCGATCAATCCTCGACTGGCTCGGAGATTACGTGGTTGTGCGTGGATGTTGCCGGCTTCAAAATCGTCAACGTCTACAAGCCTCCGCCCTCACAAATCACACCAGCGTATCTTCCAGTCTTCCCCCACCCCTGTCTCTATGCTGGTGACTTCAATTGCCAGCATGAGGATTGGGGTACAGCACCAATACATCCAATGGAGAAAACCTGGCTGCTTGGGCAGCTAAAAACAGCCTGGCTCTGTTGTACGGTCCCAAGGGCAAAGCCAGCTTTGTCTCAGTTCGCTGGAAAACTGGGACGAATCCTGACTTGGCATTCGTGAGTATCAGCGTTGAAAACCGGCTCCTTGATGCGTGCTAGGAAAGTTCCCGCGGTCCCAAAATCGACCATCGCTGATAACCATGCCTAAACTTGTCTCGTCCCAAGCAAGCCAGTGAAGCGATGGAACTTCCGAAAGGCCAACTGGAAACGCCACCGCCTCCTTACCCATAGATCCATGAGGATCCCACCACCTAACACCAACAACGTGGACGAGGCGTACTGGGAACTCTGCGACGGCATACTGGTGAAAGTATGCCGCAGGGCTATGGAGCCTAACCACCTGCTCCACGACAGGCACAGGCAACAGCGGAGCCTCCCTTTCGTGCCTGCAGCACGGGATTTCCTGCAGCAATGCAGAGATCTTAACATCAACGAGACAGAATGGGCGCGCTACACCTGCCGTGCGGAGTGGGAGGCAAATACCTCTAGACTGTGATTTCATCCCGGCCGCCGGTCCTTCCCCTCCCGGGATGGACTTACCCAGACCCGCGTGGGTGGGGCTTAATCGTCTCCGGACTGGCATCGGACGCTTCCGCTCATCGATGCACAGATGGGGCTTGACATCCTGTGCGGTGTGCAAGTGTGGTGCCAAGGAACAAACCGCAGACCACGTCATCCAGGACCCAACTGAATGCATGGCCTGACGGTTATGGATGACCAAACGTTGACATGGCATTTTGGCATTGTCTGTGTTTTTCTTCAATAGCAAATATAGCTAGATACAGGGTCTGACAAATGTTCTGAGTGACAAATGGCTACCCATAGACATATATACTAGACGCCACATTGACGTTGATTTGATTGCTGCCGGACGAAAAACGCGGCCGCCATCTTGGTCTGGTACGGAGCTCCGCGAGTGAACTTCTCCACAAAATAGACTAACTTTTTGAATTCTTAACCGATTTTCATGAAATTTGATTTGTTAGAAACGTGGGAATGTAGGCATGTAACAACTCATTTGTTGGAAGTGAATTGTTTCAGGCTGAAGCGATGGCAGAAGTAATCACCTATATGCCTGACTTCAACCTTCTGGATATGCACAATTAAAGGGACATGCATGGTATGAAAGAGAATACCAAATGTGCAGTAAATAGCCGATATACGTTTATATCCATGCTAAAGCCACCTGATTGTTCAATTTTATTAATAGTAGCCTACCAATTCACAAATAAAAACAAGTAATCTCCAGCACAATTTTTTTTTCAAAAAGTATTTTTATTGAGGCATCAAAGCCAACCCACTTCCCATCCTCCCCAACCCCCCTCCCTCCCTCCCTCCCCCTCTTATCCCCATAACCACCCTCCCTCCCTCTCCCCAACCCCTTCCCTCTGTCCCTTATCCCCATGACCACCCTCCCTCCCCATAACCCCCCTTCCCCTATCCCCCCTCCCTCCCCAACACCCCCTCCCCCCAATCCCCCTCCCTCCCAAACCCCCCCTCCCCTATCACCATAATCCCCATTCCCCCTTCCTCCCCTAATCCCCATCCAACTCCCCCCCCCCCCTCCATCCCCATTAGTATCCCTGAAACAGGATGGTTTTAGTGAGCTTCTTTCTCAAGCTACCTCTCTGTAGTTTCAGAGTATGAGTTTTGACGATGTGGTACGGCCTTAGCTTTTGGAATTTGCTAGCCACTAACGACAGGAGGCAGAAGTGATGGTTGTCAATGCCATCCTGAGTTTCACCAATGTGTTCTCCAAGATTGAACACATCCTCTGACCCTATGTCAGACCGCACCATGTGGTTCAGCAGAGAAACGCTGCACTGATGCCAAGCCGATGTGATGTTGGTGACTCGCCGAAGGCAGAGCTCTGCAGAGCGGATCACTGGGACTGTGCCTACAAAAAAAAAAAATATTTTTCCACATACACAATAAATACAAAAGCAGGGACAAGAACTCTAAAGGAAAACATCCTAAAGGTGCAATATGTGGCCGCCGATTGTTGGCAGAATATTTGTAAATTACTATTATATTATATTCCAACAGTAATCAACCGTAATACACAGATAAACAAAATCCATAGTCTGTAAGAGGCAGAAGCAAAAAAAGATGGAATCATACTGATTGAAATGGCTAAGCTATCTGTCAAACTGCATCAAATCTGTTTGTGGGTGTATGTGTGTCTTTGAAGGCATTCCAAAATGCAGGGGGGTGGGGTGGGAATAAGTTGTGGGATGTTGTGAACTGGCTGTGAACAACTACCAACAGGACATACACACAGTGAGAATTACACACATACAAAATGTAACATACATTAACACCTTATGAGCTGGGGAAGGGGGATGACCGTACCTAGAGATGGAATCATCAGGCCCCCTTGATTTCTCAGGCTCAACAATGTCACTTTCAGACACATATACATACCCCCCCCACCCCACAATCCATTATCCCACTGTAGATTGGTGGGGCTGGGAAACACATCTATCCAGTTTATTTGAATCTAAAATAATTTGTAGCAGGGGGAGGGGTGGTGCAATAGTCTAGTCCAGGTTCGTTGCTGGCAAGTGGCGAGCTAGTGTAACATGTCACGCCATGGATGAGCTAGTTGCTTTATCAAACTCTCTGACAACCTAGTCAATCAGAAGCTAGGATCCTAGCCTAGAGAGCCAATCAATAATTCACTATCGTCAAAATAACCCTGCAATGTCGGAGACATTCCAAAATAAGTTATTCATTAGTTTTGATGCATATTTTGCTTATCGAAATAATTATATAATCATTATAATATAATATGTCAAAGAAGAATAAGTCAAAAATCAATACTATAAGAAAAATATAGGCCCTATCTTCACAATGAAAGTCATTCAGCTAACAGACACAAGTCAAAGTTACTTACAGATTTTTATTTTGTGTGTGACATCATTCTCACCAGGGCCCATTGTTGATCACTGCGTGTTAGGCTATTTCAGTAGGCCCATTTCTTGTCAGATGGCGCATGCATGTGTGGATACTGTATTCTGTAAAACTTAAAGAATACAAGTACATTCAACATTAATTGGAGTGGTCCAGTTGGATAGGCTAGCCTAATATAAATAAATTGAGGACCTGTTTTTTCAGTGTTTGCTGGTAGCAAATTCCACAGAAAGACAGGGAGGAAATGTATTTGTTTCATTGTTAGCGATGATTTGATTGTTCAATGAATATCATTAGGTCCTCGCTCGCGAAAAACCTATTAAATAACGACACACATTCTCTCCTACTCCACTAGGTTAGCTATCTGAAATAGCACTCTAAATGTCTTGCTTTTGAAACATTAGGAAAATAAAAGCATCACAATATAATAGGCTACATTTTAATAAATGCTATTTTAGCGAAATTGAAAGTAGGCTGTAGGCTATACCAGTAGCGAAAGAAAGACAGAGGTACAGTACAGTCTACGGTAGATACTGTAGCAAAATACATTGATTACATTGATTGATACCAATGCTCTAGAGGCCATCCAGGGTTTCCTGCCCTCTGAGGCATGCTCCGCCCTGGCAGAACATTGTCTGCGCCATTACTCAATTCTGACCTGAAGGTCCAGTGCCTCGCACACTGAGCCATGGTTGGAAATACATGGACAGTTGTTGCACATTCAAAAACATTCCCCAAGTCCCCCAAGCTTCCATCTTCAAAGTGCCGTATTTCAACCCACTTAAGAGGACCAGCCCCCCTCAGTCCTGCAGTCAGCTAGAAAATAAACTGCAGATTACATTATTATCCATTAAAAGAAACTCCTCCATTAATCCTGCCTGCCCAGTGTGCGCCCGGGGTAAGGTGTCCCACCAGCCACCGGCCGGACTCCTGCAACCCTTTCCTGTTCCCGGGCGTCCGTGGTCGCACATCGCTGTGGACTTCGTCACCGGTCCTGTTTTCATGTTTTTTGTCAGCACTTCTCACTGGATTTGCTTCCTTGTCCCCCTGTCCAACAGTAAACTAGAGTTTGTAGAGGAGAGGTTAGAGAGTGTCCCTGGGCCCTGCCGGGGAGAGGAGGGGTGGGGAGGAGAGTGGAAGGGAGAGGAGGGGTGGGGAGGGGACACTCCACTCTTATGCTGCGTTCATGTGGTGTCGGGATAACTGGAAAAATAAGTTTCCCACTTGGAAAATTCACGTGAACACCCCCTCAAGCCAGAACAACAAGTCGGCAAGTGGTGTCCCTAAATTTAACTCGACTTGCTGACCTGTGACGTCACAGGCCCCTATATGTGGAAACATGACGGGCGAAAAAAAAATTTTGGTTGATGTCCACTGATGTTATTGTTGTTCCCACATTATGACGTAAAAGCACATGACCCACACCACATGACACACCGAAGTAGGAAGTAGGACCTCACAATTCAGGAAACATGACCGTCTGACGAGTACATGAATGCAGCATTATATTCAAGAAAAGAATGGAACACAGCTGTTTGATTTTTACACCACTTCCTGTTCACCTACCTCTAACATCCAACTTTTTAAATTCACAACTGTGTGCTGCGCACCAAGACTTAAGTGTTGAAAATGAGAAAGTGCATTGGGCTGAGGATGAAATAACCTTTCCAGTACATTTTCCTACAATGTTTATTATTAAAATAGATTGTTATTGCTCACAATCTGTTTTTATAATAAAACAAAGTGGAGAGCACACATCCCCAGGATGGCCGCATCATGGTTAGAGTAAAGAGAGAATAAAAAGGTTACAGCAACATCCTCAGAACACATTTGTGATGTATGCTTTGTCTAAGCGTAAAGGTTCTTCATGAAATCTGCTGTCATCATACAGTCTTGACACAGCCACATACGTGAAGGAAGCAGTTACATACGTGTTCTTACAGTATCTATCAGGTCCTTAATTCCATCCATCCATCCATCTTCATCCGCTTATCCGGGGTCGGGTCGCGGAGGCAGCAGCTCCAGCAGGGGGCCCTAGACATCCCTTTCCCTAGCAGCATCAACCAGCTCTGCCTGGGGAATCTTTAGCCGCTCACAGGCCAGTGCGGAGATGTAGTCCCGCCACCTAGTCCTGGGTCTACCCCGCGGCCTCCTCCCAGCCGGACACGCCTGGAACACCTCCCTAGGGAGGCGCCCAGGAGGCATCCTCACTAGATGCCCGAACCACCTCAACTGGCTCCTTTCGACGCAAAGGAGCAGCGGCTCTACTCCGAGTCTCTCCCGGATGACTGAACTTCTCACCCGATCTCTCAGGGAGACCCCAGCCACCCTCCGGAGAAAACTCATTTTGGCCGCTTGTATCCGTGATCTCGTTCTTTCGGTCATGACCCATCCTTCATAACCATAGGTGACGCTATGGTCTACAGGGACTGTTTTTCCTCACGGACGGTGAGCTCTGGATCTTACTCATCCTTTGAAGTTCTTACGAATAAAATCGGACGCCTGAATCCCTTCTACTGTGTTTTAATATATCGCCCCCCAGGCAGAAATTGTTCATTCTTAGCAGAATTCGGTGACTTCCTAGCCTCCATCATTCGCCTGGACAGAATCCTTATGATCGGCGATTTCAACATTCATATAAATAATAGCTCGGATACATTTGCTGTGAACTTCCTCAATGTTACTGAGTCGTTTCACTTTAGCCAACATGTTACTGGTCCTACACACATCAAGGGCAATACTTTGGACCTTGTGTTTACGTTAGGTCTTAAAGTCAGTGACGTTTGCGCTGAAGAGATGCTAGTGACTGACCACAAATGTATACTGTTTAGTCTGTCTTTTGACAACGATTTTGTGCCGGAGAAGCGCATGAAAAGCTCACGCATTGTGAACTGCTTAGCTGTAGATAATTTCACTGCCAGCTTTGACTGTGATATTTTAACGTCGCCTGACGATGACGTAGACCGCCTGCTTCATGCTTTTAACTCGCGCTGCACGGCTGTTTTAGATGACGTAGCACCCATTGTGACTCGCAAAGTTTGCCCTGTCAACTCATCCCCGTGGCTGAATGATGAGATTCGTGATCTCCGCCGCAAATGCCGCAAAACAGAGAGGCTGTGGAAAGCTACCAACCTCCAAGTGCATCGTCTCTATCTCAAAGAGCTTTTAGTCGATTTTAACGAACTGGTTAAGACTACTAGAGCTGCATATTTTGCCAAACTTATATCCTCCACCAAGCACAACCCTAGAGTGTTGTTTAGTACTATAAATAGTATTGTTAGCCCCCCTCTCCCATCTGCACCTATCCTTTCTAATGAAGACTGCAATCTTTTTCTCCAGTTTTTTATAAACAAAGTTGCTGATGTAAGGGCTAACATCGCCCCTCCCTCCTCCCCCTCCTCCATCCCTCTCTGTCAAGTCAGGGATTCAGCTCTGAGCAGCTTCTCTAGTATCTCCCTAAAGGACCTAACAGGCTTGGTGTGCTCCATGAAACCTTCCTCAAGCCCCCTAGACATTTTACCAACGTCGATGCTGAAGGAAGTTATGACCTCTGTGGGCCCAAGTCTTCTCACCATCATAAATAGGTCCCTAACCTCAGGTACGGTTCCAGCCCTTTTTAAGCAGGCGGTTGTTCAGCCGCTGCTCAAGAAGCCCAATCTGGACCCCTCCCTGCCAAGCAACTAGAGGCCCATCTCTAAGCTGTCCTTTGTCTCGAAGGTGCTGGAGAAAGTGGTGGCAAACCAACTCACCACCTATCTAACCAACCATAACATCTCAGACAAATTTCAATCCGGGTTCCGCAAGCAACATTCCACGGAAACTACCCTCCTCAGGGTCTCCAATGACATCATGATGTCGTCTGACGCCGGCGAATGCTCCGTCCTGGTCCTGCTAGACCTCAGCGCAGCGTTCGACACGGTGGACCACGGCATCCTGCTGGATAGGCTCAGGGAGTGGGTGGGCATCACAGGGAGTGCTCTTAGTTGGTTTGCCTCCTACCTCAGAGAGAGAAGTTTCTCTGTGGCTGTTGGTCCCTTTAAATCGTGCCCCCATCCCTTGTCGTGTGGTGTGCCACAGGGATCCGTGCTGGCACCAACTCTGTTTGCCCTATATATGCTCCCCCTCGGTCTTCTCATCAGCACATTCAAGGGTGTCAAATATCATCTATATGCTGACGACATCCAACTCCAGTTCTCTTTTAAACCCGGGAAAGTCGAGGGACTCAGCATCCTTCATGACTGTCTGTCGGCCATTAACCAATGGATGGCGGATAATTTCCTGCAATTGAACGCCTCCAAGACTGAAGTGCTGATCGTTGCAAATGATAAGACTGCCGCTACAGTGGTAAACCACATGGGGTCCCTCAAGGGAAATGTGAGGCCCTCTGTTAGAAACCTGGGTGTCTTCTTTGATCAGGCTATGCACTTGGACAAACATGTCAAATCCCTAACGCGTTCCTGTTTTTTCCACCTCAGAAATATTGCCAAACTCCGGTCCATTGTATCACATGCTGAATTAGAAATGTCTGTCCATGCATTTATTTCATCACGACTTGACTACTGTAATTCACTGTTTACCTGCCTCAACAAATCCTCTGTGGGACAACTTCAGCTAGTCCAAAACGCTGCTGCAAGACTACTCACCAGGTCAAAGAAGACATGCAACATCACCCCCATCCTGGCCTCCCTGCACTGGCTCCCAGTTCACCTCCGGATCGAGTTCAAAGTCCTGGTGTTTACCCACCGAGCTCTCCACGGATGGACCCCGGCCTACATCTCAGAACTTTTACACCCTCACTCTCTGAGTCGGTCTCTGAGGTCATCCGACCAGGGTCTCCTGGCGGTGCCCCGGACCAGACTAAAAACTCAGGGTGACAGAGCATTTGAGGCGGTGGCGCCAAGACTCTGGAACGCTCTTCCCGAGGCCCTGACAGAGCCATCCACTGAACTCATGTTCAAAAAACTTCTTAAGACACACATGTTCAGGCAGGCCTTCGGCCATCTATAACGCCTTACTGCTCGCAATGTTGTTGTTTTATCTGTTCTGTGTCGTTTTAATCTTGTCTCGTGTTGTATTGCCATTTTAATTTATTACTGTAAAGCACTCTGTGCATCCGTGCTGTGAAGAGCGCTATATAAATAAAGCTTACTTACTTACTTACTTACTTCCACGACCAGGACGAAATCCGCATTGTTCCTCTTCGATCTGAGGTTCGACTATCGGCCGGACCCTCCTTTCCAGCACCTTGGAGTAAACTTTCCCTGGGAGGCTGAGTAATGTGATGCCTCTATAGTTCGCACACACCCTCTGGTCCCCTTTTTTGAATATTGGGACCACCACCCCAGTCTGCCACTCCTTCGGCACTGACCCAGACTTCCATGCAATGTTACAGAGGCGTGTCAACCAAGACAGCCCCTCTACACCCAGCGCCTTCAGCATTTCTGGACGGATCTCATCAGTCCCTGGGGCTCTGCCACTGTGGAGTTGTTTGACTACCTCAGTGACCTCCTCCAAGGAAATTGACGACCCCCCATCATCTTCCGGCTCTGCCTCGATCGTAGAGGGTGGATTAGTCGGGTTCAGGAGTTCCTCAAAGTGCTCCTTCCAACGCTCAACAACCTCCTCACTTGAGGTCAGCAGTGTCCCCTCCTTGCTGTATACAGCTTGGATGGTCCCCCGCTTTCCCTTCCTGAGGTGTCTGATGGTCTTCCAGAAACACTTTGGTGCCGACCGAAAGTCCTTCTCCATGGTTTCTCCGAACTCCTCCCACACCCGCTGCTTTGCCTTGGTCACGGCCGAAGCCACAGCCCTCCGGGCCAGTCGATAACCTGCAACTGCTTCTGGGGTCTCCCGAGCTAACATATCCCGGAAGGCCTCCTTCTTCAGTCGGACGGCTTCCCTGACCACCGCTGTCCACCACGGTGTCCGAGGGTTACCGCCCCTTGAGGTACCTATGGCCCTCAGGCCACAGCTCCCAGCCGCAGCTTCAGCAATGGAGGCTTTGAACACCGACCACTCATGCTCGATGTCCCCAACCTCCACAGGGATGCCTGAGAAGCTCCGCCGGAGGTGGCAATGGAAATCTCTCCGGACAGGCTCTTCCTCCAGACGTTCCCAGTTCACCCTCACTACATGCTTGGGTTTTCCAGGTCTGTCCAGAAGTTTCCCCCGCCATCGAAACCAGCTCACCACCAGATGGTGATCAGTGGACAGCTCTGCCCCTCTCTTTACCCGAGTGTCCAAAACGCATGGCCTCAGATCAGATGATACGATAACGAAATCGATCATCGACCTTCGGCCTAAGGTGTTCTGATGCCAGGTGTACTTGTGGGCATCCTTGTGTTCGAACATGGTGTTTGTTATGGACAAACCGTGACTAGCACAGAAGTCCAACAACAAAACACCACTCGGGTTCAGATCGTGGTGGCCATGCCTCCCAATCACGCCCCTCCAAGTTTCTCCATCATTGCCTACGTGTGCATTGAAGTCCCCCAGTAGGACAGTGGAGTCCCCTGCAGGAGCCCCCAAAAGGACTCCACTCAGGGTCTGCAGGAAGGCCGAGTACTCTGAACTGCTGTTCGGTGCATAAGCACAAACCACAGTCAGAGTCCCCCCCCCCACAGTCCTAAGGCACAGGGAGGCGACCCTCTCATCCACTGGGGTGAACTCCAGCACAGAGGCGCTCAGCTGGGGGCTAGCTAGTATAGCCACACCTGCCTTACGCCTCATACCGTGAGCAACTCCGGAGAAGAACAGGGTCCAACCCCTATCCAGGAGTTTGGTTCCGGTGCCGGTGCTGTGCGTGGAGGTTAGCCCCACCAGGTGTAATTGGTATCGCAGGCGGGCCCTCCGTCTGGGCCTGGCTCCAGACGAGGGCCCCGGGCTTCCTCCGGGCTGGGTCTCTCTTCCTTTAGGTTGTTTTGTCATCAGGGTTTTTGCCTGTAACCCCAGGTAGGGGGGCTAGGGGGTACTACCACTTGCCCGAGGTGGACCCCCAGACTAGTGGAGGGAAGGAGGCGTCTTACTTCTCCATTCTAGTTTTGCAACTAGCCACTGCCCGTCCTTAATTATGTTTTGAAAATGCCTTGGTTCATTGTTAACAGTGCTGTCAAAGAGTTCAGAAATGTTCGGGTAGTGCTGTGCAAATTCTTGTTCAGGTGCAGCCTGTTGCTCCACTGTGGTAAATGGGTTTCTACCAAACAGCGACACTTGTGTCAAAGAGGATCCCACTTCCCGGTCATAGTAGGCTGCAGCCTCCGGCAAAATATCTGCAGGCAGTTTCTTTGGGCATCCTCCCAGAGCCAGCTGATTGGGGATTCCCTTGCCTAAATACAATAAGCAAATCAAAACAAATCAAGGTCCATGGTTTGTGTAAAGTTACAGTGCGTATTATCATCATGCATATCAATGCACCTCAAGCAGTACGTAATCTTGGGCTGGGTAATATGGACAAAATCAGATCTCCCAACATTGTGTTTTTAATAACAAATGTTTTGATAAAGAGGCACGACAAATGTCAATATAATTACCAAACGTGGGGTCAAACAGCAGTTGGAAAAGTTAACGAGTTTCTATGAGCAGGCTGGCACCTTGCATGGCAGCTGCCACCATGGGTGAGTGTGAATGAGTTAATGAGAGGCCATTGTAAAGCGCTTTTAAGTGCAAATCATTTAACATAAAATGTATCAGTTTAATGTAATGCAAGCTCTACCAGAATAATTCTCATGTGAAGACAGCACAACACAATCCCATGCAATATTTATTTTCTTGTCAAGACAACAATATGATTTAGACCCCAGCCTTTTAAACTCAGACAACTGAAATCTGGAGCCATCTAGATTACTACACTAGTATGCAAACCTTGGATCCTGTGTGCATTCCGGGACTGCACCAGCCGGTCAAGTCCAATTTGAGCTACCTGACAGGTATGTGTGGGCACGCGCACCGTGTTGTCTTCAAGGTTAAGTTCCTCCCAGTCAACAAGGTGGATGAGAGCTGCTTTCAGTGGATAGTTTACCCTGTTGTTGACCTTTGGCCACATCCTTTCTACTGTGTGATTCTGTCATTTCGAAAGAGTAAACAAAAATGACAAATGTTTAATTTTAATTTCAATAGCAGATCACAATTTCAACTGCGCAACAGCGCCACTATAGCCACTGTATCTGTACCACAGTTGACAGACTGTATTGCACTAGGAAGTCAGAAAATCAGACACCGCTCAGATCAAGTCATTTTTATTGAGCAATACGGAATATAAGGCACTTCTGAGCAGCCATATTGGTGTGTAACATCCGTGGCTATTAGACTTTATATTTTTACTCTGAACGTTTATGGAGACATACGACTGCCGGAGACGGAACTCCATTTCACCATTTGGCGTTCTCTCCAAGACTGTCATGTATGACAGTCTTGTACCAAGGCTAGCTCCGTGACAGAGTGGTGAACTGGCCGAGCAAGCCTAGGCTAATAGTTCACCGCTCTGCACCAGAGCTATGAGCAACATAGTGCTATGACAGAAACAACAGTATCATTAACTAACATTCAAGTGATTAAGGGAAAGAGACAATGAACCAACTCTGTTGACTGCGTTTGCATGTTTGGCTGCCTTTCGGTGTTATTCCTGTAGCCTGCCAATTTCTCCTGCATATAAAGAGTCAAGTAAAACTCTTTTCTGTGGTCTACCAAGATTTGGCCCACATTCTATATTCTAGAACAGCACTTCTGCAAAACAGCAAACATCGCCACATTAATAAACACAATGCATTCATATTTATGTCAGCAGTTTAAAAGTATCAATTTAGAATGATGGGATGATAAAGCTACAGCTAATCAGCCAATGCATTTCATTTTACTTCATAAATGGGTAACATTAGGCTAGTTGATTAGTAAAACAATATCTGCTGTTCCCTTTCTACCTTATTACAATGGAACACAGAGTTAACTGTAAACCTCTTGATATATGATGAGATTCTTTTTAACCGGCATGGTGGAGTGGCTCACAATTTTTCTGGAGAATCCATACAGCAAGGACATGGGTCACCCCAAACATCACCAGTTTCTCGTTTTGGTCGATGTGCAATTTGTGACCCATGTACTCTGCACTGTATGGCACAGGATTTAAGTTTTGTGATCTCTGAGGAATTAATAAGGAAAAACAATTAGGCTACTGTTCTTAGGGTAGTATTGTCACAGTAATCTATGACAAAGAACATCTATAAGCCTTTAGAACACCTACATGATAGCGGTCTGCATGGTATGGCTGGTTAGCATGTCTAAGGACATGACCAACGCACCCCTCCGATACTCGGATCCCTTTTGAGGCCAGGTAGCCAGTCATCATTTTCCTCCCATATGCTGGTCCAGTCTGAAATTGAAAAGAAAAAGAAAACAGAAAAAAGATGAGAAAGACTATAAAATAAGATAATCATAACTGTTTCCGTGTTGAATGTTGAATGGAAATGTCTTTTCAAGTCCTATCCACCAAGCTATTTGTAAGCTCTACCGAATTATCACAGTTGATAATTAGATATCACAGTTGGCCTACACTGCATTTATCAATCCTAAAAAAATGTAGGCTAAACTGTATTGTGGTTTACCTCATTAATTGCTTTAGCAACCTCGACTTCCAGTTGGGAATCCTGCTCTGCCTATGCCATTTTGGGTGCAAAAGCGACAAATGTTTGTTTTGGAGCATCGTTTAGTCAATCCACATTCAAACTGGAAATTATTGGATATGTCTTCATCAGAACAGCCATGTTTTTTAACATACTTTCTATTACTTCTCAGTAGGGTAACAATCTTGACTCCCTTTCCAACAACAGCATGGCACTTCTGTTGCAAACTTTCACTTCTTCTTGTAGGCCTAGTCGCCCTGCCCTCTGACCCCGCCTTAATTGGCCTTGCAGAGACAAATGCAGTAGGCCTACTGGCAAAAAATTGATACATTTGTTCTTTTTAGAGCATGCACACGACAGAGTTAAATAATAGTGAAAGAGAGGCACAAATCTTTATGGTAAATGCACAGGCTAGGCTACTGTATGTATATAATGATATTGCTTGTTAATTATCTTACATCTTAATCTTAAAAATAGGGCCTACTTAAAGAATAAAATACATTCATTTTCCGGAAGTAGTCATTTGTCACGCTGCTCATGCAACTACAGTAGCATAAATTGGCCTTGTGCCCTCCTGCCCCCCTCTTTCCCGCTATTTCCACCTGCCGGACGGCCGACTAGAAGCTGCGGAGCGACTATGGAAATCAGGGGCGTCAATTGGGTGTGGCAAGGTATGGAAGCTGCCATATCTTGGCTTTCTGGGGGAAATTCAAATGTATTTTTTTTTATTAAATGTATTACATTTCTGTGTCTATCTGCATTGATTATTCTGTTTTTAAATGCATGTAAAATAACTAAAAATGCAAATCAGAACAAAATGATTGATTTCACAAGGTATTATATGTTTCCCAACACTTGTATTCCCCCTATCTTGAAAAATGGTGTGTTCCCACCCCTCCTGATGGAGGTCAGAGTAGGTCAGCGCAGGTGCAATGCATTATTGTTAATTGGCACGTGTTGCAGCAGTTGTTTACTTACTAAAATACTAAAACGTAAAAATGAAAAGGAAGCAGACATCTCTGCATGCATTCTTTGGTAAAAAAAAAGACTGGCGATAATGTTGCCCCAGCAGCAGTAGGACCAGGTAGCCAACGTGGCCTCGGGATCGAGTTAATTAACAAGCCCACTGTGAGCCACTCCAGCACTGGTGACAATGCTAATGCTAGCAGGGAAGCAAGCATGGAGACTTCACCAAGGGAGCAGTCGTCCCCACCAATTTCTCAGACTGAATCAAGTCCAGGATCAGACTTGCACAGCGATGACGGAGGCCAGGGTGCCACTGCAGCTGTGCCAGCCACTGGGCCTACTGGAGCAGAGGCGAAGCTGGATATTAAACAGATGATGGATGTAAAACGGATGAACTCAGGCGTCCTCGTTTGTCCCACTTCCCCACTAGGAATGGAAGACGCTTTAATGTCAGTGTGTATGAAGAATATGACTGGGTTGAGTATTCAATGCAACAAGATGCAGTTTATTATTTTCATGCCGTCATTTTGGAGGGTCATCAACTTCAACAGGCATGGGAAGCGTGTGTTCATAGACACTGGATACACATGCTGGAAGAACATGAAGAAAAATATTTGGGATCATCAAGGGAGCAGTAGACACAGATGCAGCAATAGCGTTAAAATAGCAATAGCGATAAAAAGAATCTATCGCAAGTTGGAGTGACGCTAACAGGTCGAATGAAGTATGAGAAAACCGGGCGCATGTCAAGTCCTTGTTTAAAATCACATCCTTTCTGGGGCGACCGGGCTTCCCTTTTCCGTGGCCACAGCGAGCAAGATGATTCTGAAAATAAAGGAAATTTCCTTGAACTTTTGGATGTTCTTGCAACAGATGACAAGCATGTGAAAAGCAAACAGGATCGCAGTTATGGGCACTATTTTTCCGCAGAGGCTCAGAATGATATGGTTAAAGTTTTTGGAGAACAGATGAGGAAAATAATACTAAGTGAAGTAAAAGAAGCATGTTTCTTTTCCGTTTTAGTTGATTAAACTAAAGACCTGTCTAAGAAGGAGCAGTTGGCAATCTTGATCCGTTATGTACATGACGGGATGATAAAGGAAAGAGCCGTATTGTAGGTACATTCCACATGGAGGACCTGCCAGCTGAATCCCTGGCCCAGCAAATAATAAAGGAAACATCAAGTTTAGATATTCAGTTGTGTGTTGCGCAATGCTATGATGGAGCAAGTGTTATGTGGGGCAATGCACGTGGAGTGCAGGCTTTAATATGTGAAAAAGTGCCTCTTGCTGCTTATATCCACTGTCATGCACATAGATGGAATCTTGTGCTTGTGAACTCAATAACTGAAATCCCTGAAATAGCAGTTTTTGTGTTGTTCAAACACTTTTCTTTGAGGCTCAAACTAAGTTAGGATACAACAAAGTACAACACTTGGAGCGCACATGTCCCGCCCAGTGGCTGTATTGGCAAAGGGCTCTACAGAAGATAAAGTTGCGCTACGAGGCTATACAAGCTGTGTTAGATGCCACAATTGACGCTCATGCAGAGGGATCCAAGGAAGCAGGTGGGCTTCGGTCGAATATGCTGACGGTCTCGTTTGTTGTGAGTCCTCATGTCCTAGAGAAAATCTTGAGTCTCACCTATGAACTGTCTGAACAGCTTCAGACAAAATACACTGCAATCACAATGGCTTCCAATCTCATACGGAGTACTAAAGGCCAGCTGGAACAGATGAGGTCAGATAGAGAGTACCAGGCTACAGTGAACAGAGCCACGACCAGCGAGAGCACGGAGTGTGTCCAAATCTTTGGCAGGGTTTATAGTTGGATCATCTAGTGGCCAGAGACAAAGAGGAGATGACCAGGAATAAAGATTGTTCTTTGAAACACCGCTTCATCTCTGAATTTAATCGACGATTTACAGACAATGATGAGCTACTTAATGCTATCCAGGCATTTGATTGTTCGTTCGCCCATTTCATGGATGTGATCAGAATGGAACAGTTTGTGCAACTGTATGATAAACTCATTGACACCACCCTTCTCAATTCCCAGTGTCAAACGGCAAAAGCTTTCCTTGAACTTGAGATGAAGGACGTGGAGGAGAATCATGTAAGCTATCACAAAACTGAACACCATGTCCGTTGCATTCTCAGAGGTGATTTAATTATTTCAGATTGCCGCAACAATATCAGTTTCAACTGCATCAAACGAGAGATTTTTATCAGTTTTAAAGAGAGTTAAAACTTGCCTGAGGACCACTATGGGTGATGACAGACTAACCCATCTCATGTTAATGGTTGTGGAACCTACTGTTGTCAAATCACTGGACCCCGATGAACTCGTTAATGACTTTGCCGGTTTGAGGCCTCGTCGTTATCCACTGATGGACCAATCATCATGCCTGTTTGCATTAAGTTCATCTTAAGGTAAGTTATCACATCACCCTCTTATAACTTTGCTTGGCTTATTCTATTTCTCTTTCGCTTATTCTCTCTCTTTCTCTCTTCCCCTCCCTCTCTCTCCTTTGATGCATTTGGACTTAAACTGGTTAAAGTTAAACTGGTATGTTCACGTGATACTATTGTTGCAGGCTTGCATATTAAATGAATAGAATAAGTCAAATTGAGTTGTTATCAATAGACAGGCTATTTCTCTCTTCTGATCTCTAACCCTGCCGCCCACTATCCATCCAGGCAGTAAGAGACCAGGCTGTAAGAGACCAGGCTGTAAGAGACCAGGCTGTAGGACAATAAATCAGGCTGTAAGAGACCAGGCTGTAAGTGACCAGAGACCAGGCTGTAAGAGACCAGGCTGTAAGAGACCAGGCTGTAGGACAAGAAATCAGGCTGTAAGAGACCAGGCTGTAAGTGACCAGAGACCAGGCTGTAGGTCAAGAAACCAGGCTGTAAGAGACCAGGCGGTAAGAGACCAGGCTGTAAGAGACCAGGCTGTAGGACAAGAAATCAAGCTGTAAGAGACCAGGCTGTAAGTGACCAGAGACCAGGCTGTAGGTCAAGAAACCAGGCTGTAAGAGACCAGGCGGTAAGACCACCCTTTCGTGCCACCCCAGACACCCACACACAGTTTGATATTGTTTATTGCATTCATGTCTGAAATACTCAACGGAAAAATAATTTCCAGAAGTGTAGTAGTTGTGCGATTTGTCGAAGAAGAGGCAAGGGTTCCAGTAAAATAAATGAGGAGGACTACGTCCTCACTGACAGTGTGGGAAATGAGATCCTAGAGTCTGAGGGGATAACCGGTAAAACATTGTTTTGTGTGTGGCTGGCCAGCCGCGCAGCTAGAATAGCAAATGTCCAGTAAATGTCCCTTTTTCCGTTTGTCCCATTGTTGACCTGCAGTTCTATGTTGCTACCACAAGAGGCAGTGGTCCCAGAACCTGCAGTTCTATGTTGCTACCACAAGAGCATTTACCGTTTTCGGCCACAGGGGGGCAGCAACAGGCTTAGATAGACTGGCCGTATCCGAGCATGCTAGCATGCTACTTAGTACCTACTACTCCACGAAAACGATATAGCAGGCGAGAAAATGCAGCATGCTACTCGAGTCAGGTGACGGGAATGCGTGGGTTACGTCGTTACGCTGAGGCGAAAAGGCGCTCAGTTACCCAGACCTCGAACCTGTGGTTAGTTTTCTGTGGTAATTTCTGTGGTATTTTTATTTCTCCACAACGCCCAGTATATACACCCGGCATCAAACATCAGGGTATTATTATTATTACACGTTCATGTGGATTTTTAATGAGCGTTCACCGCTCTCCCCGCTGTATTGATGTCCCTGCATTAGCATTGTTAAGTACCTACCACCAAATCACGATTCTGTCAAAAATATCGTTTCGAAAAATTATTTCTTATCCAAGCATCTTAGTTTTAACAGTTTCTCTCTAACCTCTCTGGGCCACCCTCTGCACCCACTAGTGAAGGCTGTGTGTCTCTAGCCCACTCAGGGGCCGAGTTGTGGGGTTCGTGGCGTGCTGGCCAGACTCCGTCCCCTCGGGTCAGAGCCAGTCAGGAACAGTGTAGCTCTCTCTGGGCCACCCTCCTGCACCCACCTGCGAAGAGCCCACTCTGAGGCCGAGTTGTGGGGTCGTGGTGTGGATAGTGGCGTCCTGGCCAGACTCCGCCCCTTCAGGTTAGAGTCAGTCGCGGACAGTGTAGCCCTCTCTGGGCCACCCTCTGCACCCACTAGTGAAGGCCATGTGTCTCTAGCCCACTCTGAGGCCGAATTGTGGGGTCGTGGTGTGGATAGTGGCGGGCTGGCCACACTCCGCCCCCTCGTGTCAGAGCCAGGCAGGAACAGTGTAGCTCTCTCTGGGCCACCCTCCTGCACCCACCGGGGAAGACTGTGTGTCTCTAGCCCACTCTGAGGCCGAGTTGTGGGGTTTGTGGCGTGGATAGTGGCGTGATGGCGAGAGTCTGCCCCCACACTTCCGTTGTGTTGTGGCTCACTTCCATTGTGTTGTGGCCGGTTTGTGTTGTGTTGTGGCCGGTTTGTGTTGTGTTGTGGCCGATTTGTGTTGTGTTGTGGGGCGGCTGTAGCTCAGTTGGTAGAGCGGGTCGTTCAGTGATCGAAGGGTCAATGGTTCGAATCCCAGCTCCAACTGTCCACATGTCGAAGTGTCCTTGAGCAGGACACCTAACCCCAAATTGCTCCCAATGAGCAGGTTAGCACCTTGCATGGCAGCTACCACCAATGGTGTGTGAATGGGTGAATGAGAGGCCATTGTAAAGCGCTTTGAGTGCCGCTAAGGTGGAAAAGCGCTATATAAGTGTAGTCCATTTACCATTTACCATGTTGTGTCCAGTTTGTGTTGTGTTGTGGCCGATTTGTGTTGTGGCCGATTTGTGTTGAGTTGTCACCTTTTTGATGCGTTGTCACTTTTATTAATGCGTTGTCACTTTCTTTGATGCGTTTTCACTTTTTTGATGCGTAAAACCCCGGAAGTAAATTTGAAGACGGGGCACCAGCTAATGTAGCCAAGTCTGAGCGCAGTAGGCTATATGGCTTCAGTACGATACAAAGAAAAAATAAGCTTGATCGACTTGTGGATCCATACAAAATTGACATAGTCGCCATGAGTAAAGATCACTCATTGCCAATCATATCCGGACATTAACTATCTTGTGCATAGATAGCGGCAGGTTTGACAGTGAGTGCGTTCACATGCACAATATACACAATATTTTGTTGATATATATATATTCAAGATCATTCAAATAAGAAATATCGTGTATGTTTTTATTTATTTATACCGGCCGCCAGCCGTTCAATGAACGGCTATAGGGAATGCGCAGTTTCGCGCTGGCTACAGCCTATTATATGCACAGTTTTGCGCTATGTAGGCTATTATAAATAAGTATTATTCATTGGGCGAGCTTGGACTCGCTGGGCACTGGTGGAGAGACACAGAGCCTCCCCAGACGCGACATCCTCCAGTTGGCTGAAGAGCTGCGCGCTCTGGCGTCCAAACAGCCACCGGCGGCGCCCCTCGCAGTGTCCACAGAAGAATACCCCCCCCCCCAAAAAAAAAAACCTGCATGGTGAAGACAAGCTGCAGCAAGAACAGAACTGTCTACCAATGCATGAAGTGCACCATAGCTGTCTGTGGCAGTTGCACTGCCAAGGTGCAGAGGATATGTGCGAAGTGTATTTGAGCTGCCGCCTCAACCGTGCGTAAGAGCAGAGCGATCAACTCGTGTATAGCTACAACTAGTAGCCCATAGCCATTAAAACGGCTTATTGTTTTATTCATATATCAACTAGATAATTCGATAATAATGAGTAGCCTAGTAGGCTATAAAAGGAATTTAATAGGGCCTAATAAGCCTTAAGTTGTAGCCTAGGCTACAGTACAATCACAAGACGCATAGGCCTAGCCTACCGTAAAAAGCGTTGCGTTCTCATAGGCCTATATTAACTTAGATAATTATTAATTATGCTCAGGTCATAATGTCCATTGAAAATAATTCCCTCTAAGCAGAATTTGAATTGTATTAAAATAGGCTAAAATTAAATTTCCACATATTCTGATTCCTTCTAGGCCTATATAAAAAAAAAAAAAATTTTATGTGTAGCCTAGGCTATAGGCTTCTGCGATGAACAAAACAGCCACAATGTAGCCTGCTTAGCGAGCGAGAGGGCAGTCTACCATAAAGTGTAGGCTATAGTCTAACCATAATGTAATATATCTAGACTACATGCATTGTGATATTTCTTTATATAGCCCAGCCTGCAATTGTTTCTCAATAAACAGTTATGTCATCCTCTGTGTCCGAATGTAGGCTAATAGACCGGCAGCTCTAAATGCCTTCCCAATCAATGAGACGTGGTTGTAAAAATGATGTTTTATTGATGAAAAGGGTAAAACTGAAAAACTAGGAGAGTCATTGCATTGATCGATGCAGTCCGTTCAAATAGCCATCAAAAGATAAAGTAGGCCCATTTAAAATGACCAATTACATCTTCAAATCCCTTCTAATCTTGGCCTTTGATAGGGTTTTTTCCCACCCTACTGCCAATTATATCCGGACATTAACTATCTTGTGCATACAGAGCACAAACAATGAAACAATGAAACGAATAGATTTCCTCCCTGTCTGTCTATGGCATTCGCTACCAGCAAAAACTGAAAATACAGGTCCTCAATTTATTTAGATTAGACTAGCCTATCCAACTGGACCACTCCAATGAATGTTGAACGTAGCCTACTTTTATTCTTTGGGTTTTACAGAATCGGCCTACAATGTCCACACATGCATGCGCCACCTGACTAGCTCGCCACTCGCCAGCGAACCTCGACTAGACTATTGTAACCCCCCCCCCCCCCCCCAAAAATGCTTTTATATTCAAATAAACTGGATGAACTGGTTTCCTAGCACTGGATCGTGGGGAGGGGGGTAGCCTGCGTTAGCGGGTGCTTTGCCATGACCGGCCATTCCACAGGTGTTGGATTGAATTCGCTAGTTTGATTGATAGATGGATTTAACGTCCAAAGTAGATTGTGCAAGTATTGTATAGGCCCATGTGTAAGAGATGAATGGTTGTAACCATGAACTCAGCCAGAGGTAGGCCCTACTGTAGATTATCAGCATTATCACCAGTCTCAATTGATGCTTTCCTCTAGGCTACGTGTTGCCATTCATTTAAACCACCATCTCACCTAGACTACTTCTGTTGCTGCATTTTTACATTTATGCTTTCATGATTTTAGAGCGCAATAAACATTTTCAAGGATTCCAATAAGTCCATCCATTCATCCAACTTTGTGCTGAGCGCAGCGCAGGCTGGTAGCCTACTGTCAAGGCTCACGACTGATGCACTCCCTTAACACGTCTCGCAACTCCCCAGACCATCAAGATAATTTCAATATGAAAGACCTTAAAGTGGGGTATTCCAGGAGGTAGCCTAATGTAGCAAGTCGTCGGTCTTCATGACGCACTGTTATGCTTGTTTACTATGTAGATCCAGTGATAGAAGCGGGCATCTCGTCCGCCGATTTGAAACAGCTGGTCAATTCACCCCAATAAGAATAGCCAAGAGAAGGACAAAAATGAAACCACAAACGTTACTACTGGTCTTGAAACAACTGTGTTAGCCTAGTTCCATATGAGAACACTCCTCGGTCCAATTCCGTATAGTAGATCAGCCTGTGTCCACGTAGTTGCTAGCTAACTGGTACTGTGTACATTCCATGAATATCTGAAGCAATTGTTCCCTATGTAGTTCACTATGGGTAACACTACATAGGGAATAGGGAGTGAGTGAACCATTTCAAACACATCTCTAGTCAGCCCCGTTAGCTAGCTTACTCGTCCTGATGCCATGTTCCATATGAGAACACTCTGCTAGCTAGCTAGTTAGCCTACTGTATTAAACCTCTACTTGTCCCGATAACTTGTTCCATATGAGTTAACAGATACAGACCCGACGACAGTTACAGAGATAGATACTATAGATAGATAGGCTTTGTTCGTAATAATTAAAATTACAACCAGACAGAGAACAAGGAGTTTGAGTTCACATAGTTGTTAGCCAACTGGTACAGTTGTTTATGTTGCAGTCTAGCTTACAATAGCTTCTCACGCCGTTCACTACCATTCCATATTTTTTCTGATTTAAGGTCCCATGACGGGTTTCTCTTCCTGCTTCTGCCTAAGCACTCCACAATACCACAATACAACGGTGTCATGTTTTACCGAAGGAGAAGTGAAGAAGACGGTAGTTATCAGTGGCTAAAGCAGTTAGCTAATCCCTACTAACACACGCAGGTTGCGCAAACGTTCGACATACGGCCGCTATAGGTGACGATTCGTCTGCGCCGCGTGCGGAAATTACGCGGCCATTTACGGAAACGCGAGATCTGCCGTTTAGTAGCCGCTACGTAAGAACGACACGTCATTCCGAAGTTGCGGCCGCGTGCAAAGAACGCACGTGATCACGTGGGCAGGAACCTCCGTTATAAACTCACTTGGCTGACACTAGATTAACAGGTATTTATATGACTTGGTCTGCACGTCTTTTTCGCACGGTGCAAATACGGTGCGGCCGCGTGCAAAAAACGTGGGCAGGAACTTCCGTAATAAACTCACTTGGCTGACACTAGATTTACAGGTATTTATATGACTTGGTCTGCACGTCTTTTTCGCACGGTGCAAATATGGTCACTTACTTACTAAACCCTGACCACTGGCTATATTTAGCATTTGCAGTACCACTGGCTATATTTAGCATTTGCAGTACCACTGGCTATATTTAGCATTTACCAGTACAAAAACGAATTAATGCTACATGGGGATATAGCAGCAAGCATTATGATACAAACCAATATAAGACTGAACAGTTTAGAACATTTTATTACACAAAGTACATTACAAATTAAAAGTATACATATTTACAAGGATGAGGTTTACGGTCTGTCACATTACGCATAGCCAGAAAAGCAAAAAAAAAGCATGTACAAGCTCTGGCTAGCAACCCATTATCTGACAATTGCAAAAGTTCTAAAAACAAAAATGAAACAGTGCGCATTCTGTGGCAGGCAGACCGGGAACAGACCGTTGTATCCCACAAAAAAAAGGTTAAAATTTACAAAAACTATTTACAAAAAAGGCATCCATCCTGGCAGGCTGGAAAGGCAGGTTTAGGGAGACGGGCTGGGGGTCACCCACATCTGAATCGAGGGTCTGGGCAGAAGAGGTCATCCTCATCTGAATACTCCACTGTGGTCAGGGCTGGAGCTGCGGTCAGGGGCTGGGCTGGGGAGGTCAGCTGGGCTGGAGCAGATGCCTAAGGACATAATGAAATGGCTGTAAAAGCAAGTCGCATACGTTCATTGGAAGCGTGCCATGTCACTGGATACGAGAAAATTAACTGCCTGACATCACATACCTTTTTGCATCGAGCAGGGGCATGTTTCAGCATCTCCTGCAGCTGGGCAGACACCTCCGTCACAGTGGTGCTTGGCTTACAGGCCATAACTGCACCTTTTAACCAAAAAGGGAATGGTTTCAATGCACATGGCATGAAGCAAAGACAATGTATTATTTTGCGAAAATATGAACAATCCCTTACGTAATATGACATTGTAGAGGGTCATATTCTTCAGAGGCTTCTTCCCCCTCTTCCCATGGACGCTGTAGACACACCACACTCTGTGTATGGCAATGGCTGACAGCACCCGCCGGACCACATCTGGCAGATCTTTGCCGCCAATGGAACTCAGATATCGTGTCTGCAAAACATAAAGACAATCATTTACTTTTACATTTCCTTAACACTTCTCTGCAAAAATAAGGAACAAAGTTCTGCCTTGAAGTTACTCACCATCTTCCTTTGATGATCCTTGTCCTTCAGCTACTCCTCCAAGACCAGCAGCTCCTCCTCCGTTTTAGCAGGGTGCAGGTCATCCAGTACTGCTCCCCGATAGCTGTCTGCAGACTCGCCGGACAGTCTCTGCTCCAGTCTCTGCTCCAGCCTCATCATTGTCTGTGCCATCTCCCTCAGACTCTGCATGACGCTGGAGAACTGCTGACACATCATCCTCTGGAAGTCTGGATATTAAACACAGATGTGGCTATAAGTAATTGTACGGTCCCATAATGGATATTCAGCTCAAAGTATATCCCTACATGCAGCATGAAGTAGTTCACAAAATTCAGCATACCAGCATCTGCAGAGCCTGATGGCAACCCTGCTGGAGCTGTTGGTCTCACAGGCGATGGCATCAGAGAACTACCTGAAAACCAGAGGATAAAGGGATGAGCAGGAAACTATGGTGCTGGCGGCGTAGTGATTCTGGCATAAGGGGAAGAATCAACTCGACATGAGACATGTCAGACCCTGACCTGGTCTGGCCGGGGTGCTAATCGCTGATGCATGCTGCTCGTGCCTGGACGTCTGAAGGGCTGAAGGGCCTGGGCTCACAGCGCCTTGGCTCAAAGGACCCGGGCGATGAACATCTACTGCCGAGTAGTGAGATGTGAGATGAGCGAATTAGTGAACTGAGTACATGAGTCTTCAGACAGTCCTGAGTTAACTGTAAGTGTGCAAATATGCATAGACATTTCACCAACACAAACATGCATGGATACCTGCATTGATAACTGGCAGAGCAGGCCTTCCGGCTCTGGCACCTGGCATAGCTGGTCTGGTCTGAGTTCTGCCGACCGGCTGCCTGGGCACTGGAACATATAGTAGAGGTAAATTAGCTCAGATTAGTCAACTCAAGTAGTACTCTTTTGGGACTGTTGAATGCACTTTATTATATTACCTTCGTCACTGGAGTCATAGCGTGTGTTGCGCTGTCTCTTCCTTGTGTCTTGGGAGTTAATCCATTGATGACTGCTGCTCAAACACCTTCGCCAAGGCACTGGCTACTTCATAATGCTCTGTGTGTTCCTCAGCAGAGACAGAGGTTGTCATGGCTCCTCTTGATGTGCTTGTGGAGGTAGATCTGGGAGGTATAGGAGAATGGGCACTCAGAGCAGGAGAACACCCAAGTCTTGCACAGCAATGAGAGAGACCATTAAAAAGGATTATCTCACCTGTAGTACAAGTTCAAATATAGAGTGATTATACGTCATTGTAAATGAGAGCTTACTCTCAATTGATTCACGAGGTTAAATAAAGATTGAATGAATATGTAGCTAGTGGGGGGTTACAACCACACAACTGTGGAGAGAGAATGAGACACTTGGTTCCCTCCTCTACTGGTGTTCATGGCCATGGCCACACACCTGGAATACTCCAACCCTGATTTAAAGGCATAAAAGTGGGGAACACATTCTTGAGACGGTTCCTAAAACTGGAGGGAAAAAAAACGGGAAAATGATCTTACCTCTCCTCATCACTCACTTCTGCATGGGGCTGAGCTCTACCCTGTCAGCAGTGAAAATACATGGGATAGCGGCTCAGCACACAGGAGAACTGCACAGAGAGGAAGGAGGAGAGAGAAAACCAACAACAAAAAAGGCAAGAAGGGTTAATAACTGAGCGAATCTTGCAAGTTTGCACTACAGGGAAGCAATTGCTCAATTTCCCTGATATTGTGGCGTCACTGGCGTCAGTGATGCGTCTTATGAATCTCACATGTCTACCGCTAACTCAATATCAATATTCCCATTTGTTTATCCCGTCTATGGAAACGTATGTGCATTTGTACTTACGTGTGCCTGCCTATATTGATGATCAGGTGTTTCTCCACCTAAGGGCTGGCCAGACAGAACCATCAGAGACCATTGGGCTGAGCTGAGGAGAGAGCGACATGTTAGAGTGTATGTGTGCATATGTATATGGTGCTCTTCTGTTAATACTCATGAGGGCATTCAACTGAACAAGACTCACAGAGCCTGTGGTGCTGTCCCAGGACTGCCCCTGGCCACGCCTGTCCCCGTCTTAGCGCCTCTTCCTGCCCCGCTCACCTGCTTCTTGCTCAGTTCAAACAAGAACTGGGAGGTTGGCAACTGAGAGCATGGGAGGGGAGAGAGGGAGAGAGAGAGAGAAAGTGGGTGGGTGACCCTCTCGTTGGCTGACATGCACACTCCACAGGACCACGTGCCAAAAGCCAAGATGGCTGCTATAACAAATCCTGCTAGCTAGCCTAGCTCCGTTGTTGGGGCTTCTAGTATTCTGTTAACGTTAAAATCGGAAAAATGAATGCCTAAAAACAAACACATACTAACGGTGTCGTGGGTTAATGCGAAATCAATGAGTAAGCTAATTATCGCATTTTATTCCAAGCGATGAAACAGTACGAACGTGCAGGAGCTCGCGCGAGCCTGCTAGACTCCACCATTGCCCATAATTAGGAAACAATGGCCCACGACAACACTTCATAAAAGTTATAGTGTACACAACTGAAATATTCTCACGTTGCCAAGCCAACATTATAATTTAAGCTACAATTACACAAAAGCTAAAGTTATAATAATTGCAACAGAGTAATTTTACGTAGGCTACTTAGCTAGCCATGTACAGAAAAAGGCTAATCACGTTAGCTGGCTAGCTAGTTAGCTAACATTGGAAAGAGAGCATCTGCAGATAGAGAATCATTACAAAAGGGTAGCTTGCACATAACGTTGGTGTTTTATCTGGGACGATACCAAAATACATAGTATGTATGTATACATACTAATGTATACATTGAAATTGAGATACTTACAGGATCTGTGTTGTCGCGGGGTCTTTCTCCATCGTTTCAAACGGCGGAAGTTTCACCCGTCCTCGTTCTTCTTCTTCTTCGCTGGGTTTAGTGGCGGATCGCAAACAAGTTTAATGTGCATACAGCCACCTACTGGCACAGAGTGTGTAACTTGTTTGTCTAGTTCTTAAATTGTGTCACCTAAGAAAGTAGCCCAATGCCTTGCATTCTACGTTCACTGCTCAGCGTTCATGCTCACATTTAGGTTGCAAAATTAGGACTTTATTCATAGGCATATTTTTTATCTTTATTTTTATTAGGCCTAGACTGCAAATCTTTAGTGTTAATATTAACTGTAAATGAGAAATTACACACAAAACAGACATGCAGGATTTCTCCTCAGTATTACAATTCTGTAACTGTATGACTTCAAAATGTATTTTAAAACCTAAGTAATTTACAAATGTTCTGACCCACTGTGACACATTTCCAATAAAGTCAGATTGGGACTGTGATGTAACCACATTGTCACGTTATTTAATTACATCGTAGTTACGGATTTAAGCAGCAGTGGCGGCTACGTTCCCTTACAGTGTCCTTGAGGACGGCTATTTTGGTTATTTTGCGACTGAAAAGGCAAGTGTCAGCTAGGTGTCAGCTAGGTCCGCTGCTGGTGACGTCGCAAAGTTACCACAATTACACCAATGTGTCCCGTCAGTTTTACGTACTGTGTTAGTAGGGATGTTAAGATCATTCCTGTAGCTGCTTTGCTGCTAATGCGAGTTGGTCTCCGTTCCTGCCCGAAAAACAGAAGTTGAACTAATAGCATCAAAATCAAAATAGCTACAGGAATCATCGTTGTAAAGTTAGCTATCTGCTTTTTAGCCACCGACAGCTATACCGTTAATATTATGGAAGCTGCTGTCATGAGCTAACTTGCTATCACGGTCTTATCGTGCAGCTTCACAGCCTGCTATTAGCAGACAGTACTAAAGTTGACAAAATCACACTTGCACATCATTAGAATTCCAACCATTTATATGGGATTTATCATTCAACTAAACATGGAAACTGAATACTACCTGATATTTCAACCTGCTGCCAACAGCGATCGGCGCGTCTGCTTGTTTGCGTCATGAATATCTTACGCAGTGACATTCCATGTAGTGTCCCAAAACTGTTAAATCATTCCCCATGTAGTTCACTATGAGTCGCACTCAATACATCCATGGTAGCACTACATAGGGAATAGGGAGTGAGTGAACCATTTCAAACACATCTCTGGTCAGCTCCGTTAGCGATCTTACTCGTCCTGATGCCATGTTCCATATGAGAACACTCAGTTAGCCTAATGTATTAAACTTCTACTTGTCCCGATAGTTAACAGATATAGACCCGGCGACATTTACAGAGATAGAAACTATAAATAGATAGGATTTGTTCGTAATAATTAAATTACAACCAGACAGAGAACAAGGAGTGAGAACGGTAGGCTCATCTAATGTGCGAGATGAGCTACAGCAATGGGTCAATGAGTAGTATTACTGCGCCCCTATTGGCGTGCGAGCGGTGGTGCGGAATGCCGTAAAGCGCCTGTTAGAATACCGCGGGTCAAGTTACATTCTTATCTTCTCACATCTGTATGTTGTTTTGGTTCTCTTTACCTGTGTATTAATCTCTTACTGCACTGCACTTTGCATTGCATCGCACTTTGTATGTCATTGCACTTGTACTTTGCTTATTGTTTTCAATCTGCCTTTTTAATCCCTGTGCAGCACTCTGTGCATCCTTGCTGTAAAGAGCGCTATACAAATAAAGTTTTACTTACTTACTTACTTACTTACAGCACTCACCTTTTTCTGACTTGATCATAGCCCACAGCTGTGGAGAGAGGAAACCACACTATTACTTCATCATAGTCCCATGCATGTAATACATATCCATTGCAGCCATTGCTGAAACTGGATGTTCAGACTGAAATAAGACTTAAGTGTGGCCTACAGGCCTATCTGAACCTTTCATACTGGTGTGGAAGATCCAAGTGGGAACTACAACACAATACAGTTAACAGACGGTGTGCCCTTTACAAAATGCACTGAAAGGGTTGTGGTACAGTATACATAAGGTTGTTGGTTAAAATCCCAGAGCCAATTTCATGGTATCACATTCAGCAAATACAACACAACCCCAGGATATGCTGCACTATGGCTGAAGACCAAAACTTGAATATAGCTGATTAGAAGACTATGACAGGACAGAAAGACGAGGTGAGGTCCCAAGATGAGTCAAACACCAGTCTCCATATAGAGCTCTGCATGCATGCACGATGGGCAACACCAAGACACTACTGTATGTGCATCAATGGTCAATACAGGCAGGCGTGATGGAGTTAACATGTCAGTGTAATCAAGTGATGGATAAGATACTGCGCTGTCTCCTTTCTCCTGATTTGGTCAACATGTTGTGGAATACAGAAACGGATAGCCTCCTCAAGTCCTACAAATTATATTAATGTATTTTTGTGCGTTGGCTGTAAGCCAGCGCACCTAGAAGAGCCAATGTCGGATTGTAAGTATGTCCTGGCGGGGTTGTAAGTATGTCCTGGCGGGGTTGTAAGTATGTCCTGGCGTTGTTGACCTGCAATTCTATGTCGCTACTTCAAGAGGCAGTGGTCCCAGAACATGAAAACAAAAAGACTCCACAGATATCCCAGGTCAGCGGTGGCCGAGTGGATAGTGCTCTGCCTAGCACCGCAAAGATTGTGAGAAAGACTAGTATTTTATATACCATCAAGATGTCTGGCTGTTGCGTCTACGGGTGTACAAATCGGCGCTCTAGTGGCAAACTTTATTAGTTTCAAGAGGAAACCGGCCTTTTCAGAACTGGAGTTGCCTGTGACTACAAGCCATTAAGCATTTGCGGTGCCCATTTTATATCAGGTAAGTTATTTTGACTACTTGGTTTCACTGGAATATCTGGTTGAAATGTAGAGTAATATCTTAATTAAACAGTAACCCATAACCTGGCTGCAGGCTAAGCTGAAGCTAAGTTCAGGAAATGAAGCCTAATGATAGCTAGCTAATGTTAGCTAGTGCTAGCTAACACGCTAGCTAGTGTTAGCTAGCTAACTCAAGGCCCGGGGAGTCGGAGATAGCTAACGGCTAGCAAAACAAATGGCGAGTCCTGCTTTGCAGCTTTATGCATTTCAGAATGATCATGTTGGCAATGTGTGTGAATGTGCTGCCATGTGAGAGATAAGGACCTGTTATTCAACATGTTTTTGAATGATTTTTCACGGTGCCCACTCGGGCTGGGTATCATTTCAAAAATTACGATACCAGAATCAATACCAGTACCCTTAAAGGACAATGCTCGTTTTTGACAACCTGGACCTTATTTACGACATATTATAAGACGTTTGACTCACCGAGATCACTTTGGTGTAGTTCGGCGGCATGTAGAAGAAATTTAAAATCCAGCGCGAGCCAGTATATCCATGTAATGGCGGTGGTCGGGGCACTTAGAATGCAGTTTCTAAAAATCTATTTTCTGCCGCGAAACGGTTGTTTTCATCAATCTGTCTTGATGAATCGCTTGTCAGGGGCCGGAACGCGGACCCTGGACCCGTGTAGTGAGACCCCCGGACAGAACAGGCAGACAGAGGGGAGTGGTTGGCACTTGGCCGTTTAATAAATAATAAAATGGGGAGAACTGGTGCCACAACAAAATGGGGGAGGTGCAAACCAATGGGGGGTATGTATGGATGCGTGTGTGTGGTATGTACATGAGATGGGGAAACAAAGAGGGGTGTGTGGGTGCGGTGTGTGTGGTATGGGTATCAGCCGGAATGTGTTTGTGTATGTGCTGCGAGGCCCTACGAGAGGTGGAGGGAAGGGTCCGGGAACTCTGGCGGTCTCCGGTGGTGAGAGGAGGCGGAGCGGCGGCAGGCCCGCGGAGCTAGGGAGGTCCAGGAGGCGTGCGGGGAGCGGAGTCCGGGAGGGGAGAGTCGAGGGCAGGAAGCGAATGGGAAACGCGGCGCGGAGGCCGGGAGGACGCGGGGGCCGGAGAGGCGCGAGGACGCTGGACCTTCCGGGGGGAACAAAAGAGAGAACACAACACAGGGAAAACAAATGGTTAGTCGATAAGCAAACTTTCGTAATAGATCAGGGCGATAGCCGGCTCGTCTGATTACCCTATGAGGGCTAGAAACGTCTGAGCCCCGAGCGATGGTTCCAGCGTCCTCTTGTAGTGGCTCCGCTAACAGGCAACAGCTGCAACGAGTTGGTCGGTGATTGCTGCTGCTGCTGCCGGGCGGAGCCGGCCTCTCCGGCAAGGGGTGGAGTCCGCGTCCTCGAAGCGTGTGCCTCACTGCCCCTACGACTCGACTCCCGGACTGGACCAAAAGACCGAGCCGGGCCCACAACAGGACCCCCCCCCCCGACGGGAGACACCGGGCGACCCGATGGCGTCAGGGTGGGCCCGGTAGAACTCCCTAAGGAGGGCAGGGTCCGCCAGGTAGGAGCGTGGGACCCAGCTCCGGTCCTCGGGCCCGTACCCCACCCAGTCCACTAGGTATTGGTACCCCCGGCCCCGACGGCGGACGGCAAGGAGGCGATTGACCTCCCACACCATGTCACCCCCGTCGAGGACCCGAGGCGGAGGGGGCACCTGGGCAGGCTGAGACAGGGCACTGGCGGCTACCGGTTTCAGCAGGGACACGTGGAAGACGGGGTGGACTCTGAGGGATGGAGGGAGGATGAGGCGAACCGCGGCAGGGTTAACGATGCGGTCGACGGTGTAGGGACCGACGTAGCGGGGGGCCAACTTGCGGGACGTGAGGGGGAGAGGGAGATCCCAGGCGAGGAGCCAGACCCTCTGCCCCGGCCGGTAGGTGGGCGCTGGTGACCTCCGCCGGTTGGCGTAGCGCTCTGACCGCTCGGTGGCCCGCAGCAGAGCGGCCCGGGCGGTTCTCCAGACGCGGCGGCACCGGCGTAGGTGGGCCCGGGTGGAGGGCACCGAGATCTCAGCCTCCTGACTAGGGAACAGGGGGGGTTGGTAGCCCAGGGACACAAGAAAGGGGGATAGACCGGTAGCCGCGCTCACCATGGAGTTCAGGGAGTATTCCACCCAGGGGAGGTATTTGGCCCAGGAGGCGGGGTTGCTGGTGGTGACGCAACGTAGGGCCGCCTCCAGGGCCTGGTTGGCCCGCTCCGCCTGCCCGTTGGACTGGGGGTGATACCCGGAGGAGAGACTGACCGTGGCCCCAATCCCACGGCAGAAGGATCGCCACACCTGTGAGACGAACTGGGGACCACGGTCAGACACAATGTCCTGGGGGATCCCATGGAGCCCGCACTACGTGGAGGACCAATAGCTCCGCAGTCTCAGCCGCCGAGGGGAGTTTGGGCAGCGGCACGAAGTGGACGGCCTTGGAGAACCGGTCGACCACGGTCAGGATGGTATCATTGCCCTGGGAGATGGGAAGGCCGGTGACGAAGTCCAGGGCAATGTGAGACCATGGTCGACCGGGGATAGGCAGCGGGTGGAGGAGGCCCGCAGGGGGACGATGGGTGGCCTTACTCCGTGCGCAGGTCTCACACGCTGCCACAAACTCCCTGACATCCGCCTCCAGGGAGGGCCACCAGAACCGCCGGCGGATGAACTCCACAGTCCGCGTGGCGCCGGGGTGACAGGCAAACCGGCTGGAGTGCCCCCACACCAGCACCCGGCTTCGGACCGTGGAGGGAACAAAGAGGCGGTTGCGGGGACCGCCGCCGGGGTCAGGCTGGGTGCGCTGGGCCTGTCTAACCGCCGATTCGACCCCCCATGTGACAACACCCACCACCCGGGCGGGGGGTAGGATGGTGTCGGGGACCTCTGGCGCGTCAGGGGAGCCCTCGGGGAAGCAACGGGAGAGGGCGTCCGCCTTAACGTTGGCCGAACCCGGGCGGTAGGTGAGGGTGAAGTCGAACCTGTTGAAAAACAAGGCCCAGCGCGCCTGACGGGGACCAAGCCTCTTAGCCGTCCGGATGTAGGTCAGATTCTTGTGATCTGACCACACCACGAACGGCTGCTTGGCCCCCTCCAGCCAGTGCCTCCACTCCTCCAAGGCG
Source organism: Borostomias antarcticus (assembly GCF_949987555.1). NCBI lineage: Eukaryota > Metazoa > Chordata > Actinopteri > Stomiiformes > Stomiidae > Borostomias > Borostomias antarcticus. Next base: position 6,903,260 of record NC_140244.1, read on the forward strand.
GCGTGCACCGCCAGCAGCTCCCTGTTGCCGATGTCATAGTTCCTCTCCGCGGGGGTGAACCGCCGGGAGAAGAAGGCACAGGGGTGTACGCGCTGGTCCCCCGCCGACCGCTGGGAGAGGACGGCCCCAATGCCCCCGTCCGACGCGTCGACCTCCACGAGGAACTGACGGTCGGGGTCGGGCAGAGAGAGCACCGGAGCCGTCGTGAACCGCTCTTTCAGGGCCGAGAAGGCGGTCTCCGCCTCCGGGGACCAGGAGAAGGGGCGGAGAGTGGAGGTCAGTGCCGTGAGGGGGGCAGCGACCCGGCTGAAGCCTCGGATGAACCGGCGGTAAAAGTTGGCAAAACCGAGAAACCGCCGGAGCTGAGTGCGGTCAGCGGGTCGCGCCCACTCCTCGACCGCACGCACCTTTTTGGGGTCAGCGCGCACCTGCCCCTTCTCCACGATGTGACCCAGGTACTCCACGGAGGCGGCGTGGAACACGCACTTCTCGGCCTTCACGAAGAGCCGGTTCTCCAGCAGCCGTTGCAGGACCAGGCGGACATGCTGGCGGTGCTCCACCTCGGAACGGGAGAACACAAGGATGTCGTCAAGGTATACCACCACAAAGGTATTGAGCATGTCCCTGAGCACATCATTGACCAGAGCCTGGAAGACGGCCGGGGCGTTGGTGAGGCCAAAGGGCATGACGAGGTACTCGAAATGCCCTAGGTGGGTGTTAAAGGCCGTCTTCCACTCATCCCCCTCCCTAACCCGCACCAGGTGGTAAGCATTCCTAAGGTCGAGCTTGGTGAACACAGTGGCGTGCGAGAGTGGCTCGAATGTGGAGTTAAGTAAGGGGAGTGGATACTTGTTCTTGATAGTGATGTCGTTTAGGGCGCGGAAATCAATACAGGGCCTCAGGCTGCCATCCTTCTTTTTCACAAAAAAGAAGCCCGCCGCGACCGGGGAAGACGATGGTCTTACGATGCCTGAGGCTAGGGACTCAGCGATATAGCTGCGCATAGCCTCCTTCTCAGGGACGGACAGGTTATATAACCTGCCGACAGGGAGGGGGGCCCCCGGGAGGAGGTCTATGGCGCAGTCATATGGCCGGTGAGGGGGAAGTGAAAGCGCGCTCTCCTTGCTAAACACGGCTGCCAAATCGTGATAGCAGGAGGGCACGCCCGTGAGAACCGGGGCCGCAGGCACAGAACCGGAACCGCTGGGCGGAGAGGGGGCAGAGCGAAGGCAGTTGGCGTGGCAGGCCACGCCCCACCCCAAGATCCGCCCAGAGGCCCAGGATACATGGGGTTCATGCCTGGCAAACCACGGTCGGCCCAACACCAGGGGTGAAGTGGGAGCGTGCGTAACCATAAACCTAATCTGTTCACTGTGATTACCGGATATGGTGAGGGTGAGGGAGGTCGTGGTGTGTGTAATGCGCCCCAGGGAGTGCCCGTCTAGTGCCTGAGCCGTGAGAGGGCGCTCGAGGGGAACGAGAGGGAGGCCTGCTTGGCGAGCCAAGGTGACATCAATCAGGCTCTCGTCCGCCCCCGAGTCGAGTAACGCACCAACAGAGAGAGAGTCCTTACCCCAAGTGAGTGTAACCGGAAACAGATGGCTTGGCTCTTGTGCACCCCGTGGGAGGTTGATAAGGCTCACTAGTACTCCCTTACCTAGTGAGCCTGGTCTTTTGGCCGCGTGGGACATGCTCGGATCAGATGTCCTGGTCTCCCGCAGTAGAGGCACAGGCGGTCCCGCATCCTCTGCTCCCGCTCCTCCTGGGACAGCCGGGACCGGCCCAGCTGCATGGGCTCCTCCTCCTCACGCGAGGTGGAGGAGAAATGACCTGGAGACGGGGCGAGAGGAGGGGGGGCGCTCTCCCGACGACCGCTGCTGCTGCTGCCACTGGGTGAGCCTCCGGGAGGGGGTCTGGGGGGCCCCCCAGGGCGCTGGGCGCGCTCCACGCGGCGTTCCCGGAGCCGCTCATCCATCAGCAGCGCAAGGGAGACCAGTGCAGCGAAAGAGGTAGGCCGGTCCCGGATGATGAGGTCCTTGATGGCCTCGCTCAGGCCCCTCCTATACGCACTCCGGAGTGCGGTGTCGTCCCATCCGCTGTCCGCTGCCAGGATGCGGAACTCCAGCGTGTAATCTGCCACCGACCGAGTCCCCTGGGCGATGGGGTGGAGGCGGCTGGCAGCATCCGGCCCATCGGCGGGGTGGTCAAACACCAGGCGGAACTCAGTGATAAACGCCTGGTAGTCCACCGAGAGCCGGGAGCCACTGCCAGCCGCCGCAATGGCCCAGCGGAGGGCCCGGTCGGTGAGCAGAGACATCACGAGGGCAATCCTGGCCTCCCCAGAACCGTAGCGGGAGGGCTGGTGGCGGAACAGGAGCTCGCACTGGCCGAGGAACCCCTGACACAGCTCGAACTCCCCTCCGAACGGCCTGGGGCAGGGAAGGTTGGGTTCGCAGCGGGGATCAGGGGGAGTGGCCTGAGCGTGAGGGGGAGCCGCGGGACTGGGCTCGGGGCGGTCAGCCACGGGAGGGGAACCGTCAGCCGCTGGAGGCGTGGGGAAGGCGAGCGGCTGGTTGACCGACCGGGCGAGGGCGGCCACCTGGCCGGCGAGGGAGGCTAGGGCCTCCGTGGTGGCCCTGGAGGACCCACGGAGGGACCCAATCTCCCCGGTAACCTGGCTGAACGCCCTGGTTAGCTCCGCATTAAGGGAAGCCAGCTGGGTAGTGTGGGCGGAAACTACTGAGTGGATCAGCGGCGGTATGTGGGGAGGGGGCGGGGATCCGCCTGCCTGCCCAGGAGTCTCACTTGGGTCCGACATGGCTCAGACGTTCTGTCAGGGGCCGGAACGCGGACCCTGGACCCGTGTAGTGAGACCCCCGGACAGAACAGGCAGACAGAGGGGAGTGGTTGGCACTTGGCCGTTTAATAAATAATAAAATGGGGAGAACTGGTGCCACAACAAAATGGGGGAGGTGCAAACCAATGGGGGGTATGTATGGATGCGTGTGTGTGGTATGTACATGAGATGGGGAAACAAAGAGGGGTGTGTGGGTGCGGTGTGTGTGGTATGGGTATCAGCCGGAATGTGTTTGTGTATGTGCTGCGAGGCCCTACGAGAGGTGGAGGGAAGGGTCCGGGAACTCTGGCGGTCTCCGGTGGTGAGAGGAGGCGGAGCGGCGGCAGGCCCGCGGAGCTAGGGAGGTCCAGGAGGCGTGCGGGGAGCGGAGTCCGGGAGGGGAGAGTCGAGGGCAGGAAGCGAATGGGAAACGCGGCGCGGAGGCCGGGAGGACGCGGGGGCCGGAGAGGCGCGAGGACGCTGGACCTTCCGGGGGGAACAAAAGAGAGAACACAACACAGGGAAAACAAATGGTTAGTCGATAAGCAAACTTTCGTAATAGATCAGGGCGATAGCCGGCTCGTCTGATTACCCTATGAGGGCTAGAAACGTCTGAGCCCCGAGCGATGGTTCCAGCGTCCTCTTGTAGTGGCTCCGCTAACAGGCAACAGCTGCAACGAGTTGGTCGGTGATTGCTGCTGCTGCTGCCGGGCGGAGCCGGCCTCTCCGGCAAGGGGTGGAGTCCGCGTCCTCGAAGCGTGTGCCTCACTGCCCCTACGACTCGACTCCCGGACTGGACCCAAAGACCGAGCCGGGCCCACAACATCGCTAGTTGTGCTTACATAGAGCATAGGCCTGTTGTGTTGTTTTTCACATGCCTCTGTAATATGATCTTTAGAAACGTCTTTAGACACCAAATAGCTTCCTCACTTGCTCCAGCACGCATGCGCACAGCGTGCTGGAGCAACGATTGCGCGCTGTGCGAATGCGTGCTGGAGCAAGTGAGGAAGCTATTTCGTTTCGAAAGACGTTTCTAAAGATCATGGCATGTGAAAACCACAACAGGCCTATGCTCTATGTAAGCACAACTAGCGACAACAAGAGGCAGTAGTCCCAGCACGGCAAAATCAAGAAGGACACCAAAATCAACCCACCGATCTCCTCTGCACAAGTATAGTAGTGGTGAGAGCATTGGACTCTGGAGACTGGGGTTAAAGACCCGGTGGGGATGACTTTATGGGACTATACCCCAAAACTCCACATGTTCATCCTTTCTCTCCAACCTTTACCCCTTGCCTTATAGATCAGATCCTGTCCCAACCCCAACCCATATTCTAACCCCAACCCACACTAGGGACTGGAAGAAGGACACCAAAACCCACCCACCTCTTTTATTGGTGAGTGCTACCATGCATCTTTGATGTCCTTTTTGATGTTATCGATTTTGTTTGTAAACTATCTGGCATTTATTTCTTAGAGGGCCTGCCCTGTGAACCCCCCCCCCCCAGGCCACAGTAGAGTGGAGCGTCACCGGTCGGTGGGCTAGTCAGTTTTCCCCTCCTGCACTGCATGTCTACACCCCGTTTGCTGTGGTTGAAGTAAGGTTGCCGTGCCTTGCTGTTCCTTCACTAGTGTGCGTGTGAAGTATTGCACCCCCCTGGGCTCAGCCCTCTTAGTCTACCCCCGACATTGGTGGCTCACCCTCTACTAGGCTCGCCAACCCCCCCTAGCCCTCAGGTGCTCAGGCCTGTTAGTACTGTTAGTGTAATATTAATAAAGTTGTTCCCCTTTTTTATAACTTGTAATAAACATTTTACCCTGATTTAGAGGTTAGAGTAAATAAACTTTTGTGCTCTTTGTTGGAAACACGTCTCTGGCTGTCAATGGTTGAACTTGTGTGTCACTGTAGTCCCGAGGACCTCACCTCCTGTATAAAAAAAGGTGGCGTTGTCGAGCTTATCCCCTGGTTACACAAAGTCAATTAGCAGCATCCAAAGCTTAAAACACCATGTTAGGGAACATATATTTATTAGATATATGGCGCTTTCAAAACCCAGGTACCAAAGATTATACTTGTTTTTCAGCCTACCACAAATCACACTCAAGAATAGATTATGTCCTACTCTCCCGGAATTTGAAGGACTGTGCAGAACCCTTGGCTGGGATGAGAATCAGCAGAGGCCATGGTTCTCAGCAGGAAACCGGTGGCCTGTCCGCTCCGAGTAGGAAATGAGTCCTTACCCCAAGTGAAGGAGTTCAAGTATCTGGGGGTCTTGTTCATGAGTGAGGGAACCATGGAGAGGGAGTTTGGCCGGAGAATCGGAGCAGCTGGTGCGGTTCTGCAGTCGCTTTACCGCACTGTTGTGACGAAAAGAGAGCTGAGCCAAAAGGCAAAGCTCTCGATCTACCGGTCTATCTTCGTCCTCACCCTCACCTATGGTCATGAAGGATGGGTCATGACCGAAAGAACGAGATCACGGATACAAGCGGCCGAAATGAGTTTTCTCCGGAGGGTGGCTGGTGTCTCCCTGAGAGATCGGGTGAGAAGTTCTGGAGCTAAAAATGCAAAATTAGCTGGTCAAAAGTTAGTGCGTCGCCATACGTTTCAATGGGGAGCGCAGTTGCTGAACAAATCGTCATAACGCGAAAACTATAAATTGCACAGCTTAGATAATTACATTGTAAGAATCAGCACAGTTGTGTGAACATTTCGATGTATAATATGTGTATACAAACTGTTAAAACTAGGAGTGCCAGCAGTTTACAAAATGTGTGAATAGTTTCAAAGTAACAGCTGCCACCACTCTAAAAACATCAAGTTACTGAACATTCCACCAGCAATTTCAATGGTACAAAAATTACAGGCAGAACTGGTTGATGCTGCCAGGGAAAGGGATGTCTGGGGCCCCCTGCTGGAACTGCTGCCTCCGCGACCCGACCCCGGATAAGCGGAGGAAGATGGATGGATGGATTGACAAAAATTACTATTAAAAGTTAAATTACTAAAAAACTATCAAAAATATCAAAAATCTGAATAAGTCTGGGAAACAGCTAAACATCATGAACATTTTAAAGTTTGAATGAAGTTTCTAGCACAAAGTATGAAGAAGTAGTTAAGGGCCAAAAAACTGGGGAGCACAATAAGTAAGAAAGAAAGAAATAGTGGGAATATTACAAGTTGGGCTAGCTTCTACCACCTAATAAAACGCCTAGATGGAGGTTTAATATGACACTATTACAGGACATTCATTACTCAATTTAGAGAGGGCCTTCTTGAATTTTTAGAATGCAACATAGGCTCAGTAGAAGACAATAGATATACTTGGATGGCGACCAACGGGTTTATTAGGAATTTTACATCATCTTACGCATCTCAACTTAAGAAGGAAAGGAATCATAGGATATGTACATTAGAAGAGGTATGTCGATCATTGGAGAAACAATTCGAAAACAGATATTCTGATCCAGTGTACAGGGAGCTGAAATTGTCCAGAACGGAAATTAATGACCTACTGAGAAGATGGGCAGAGTTTATTATGCATACTGTAGGGTTAGGCAGAACTACTATTTCAATGGGAGCAGGCCCAGCAGACTTCTAGCCCTGAAATTAAAGCAATCAGAGTCCCGAGCATCGATAGATATGATAAGGTCAGACACCAAAGGGCTGGTCTCACACCTGAAGGAGATCAATACTACATTCTACTCCTTTTATAAAAATTATATAAATCAACTCAAAATTTTGACCATGGGAAATGCAAACACTTCTTAGACAACCTGGGTCTTCCCACCTTGAACGAACAGGAAGCATTAGATCTGAGTTGACCTCTATCTTTAGAGGAACTAGAAGCTACACTAAAATTAATGACGAAAGGGAAGTCACCAGGGCCAAAGGGCATCCCTCCGGAGCTATTACTACATTTCTGGTATCTCTTGGGGCCAGTGCTGCTCAGCTTCATTATATCGGCAATTGAAGGAGGCTCTTTTCTGGACCACAGTAACAGCACCCTGATAACACTGATTCCTAAAAAAGGGAAGGACCATACAGAATGCACCAATTATAGCCCGATATCCCTAATTACTCCCTAAGCACTACTTTTTGATTCCAAGACAAATTTCTCCTTCGGGAGACAAATAAATCCAAACCTTGAACCTTGATCATCTAGACCAGAGCATTTTGAATCATAATTTTGTGCATGTAAATACTGAACTCTAAGTAAACACAAACTGAATTGTATGAGGTGCCAGGTGCCTCAACAATGAAAGCAATTCAACTCAATAATGTTAAGTTAACTGAATTAAAAATGATGTGTTTTTACCAGAGAGCAGGCTAGCCATACAGTGCAGGGTTAGAAATGGAGGGCCGGGCCCCAGGGAGTTCTTGATGGTGAAATTATCTGTGTATTTCTCCAGGGGGGGTCATCATGTACGTATCAATCAAACTATGCTCATTAAATGAACTCCAACATCTGAGCTTTTAACTTGTATAAAATATGATTAATAATATTTACATTTTATCCCTTGTGAACTTTTTTTGTTTTTTTCTTTTAAACTATATATCCTGCTATCTAAATGATTTTTAGCTGACATCTAAATAAATGAATTTAGCCAGGGCTACAGAAGTTACAAATGTACAAATTACACGATAAGTACAATGGTAATACATTATAAAATAAGGGTAAGAAAGATAGATATCAGTCTGGATGGATTATGTACATGTTATATATGGATATGAATAAAGAAATGAATAACCTGGGGATGGGGTATGGGTGTGTTGTGTACATGCTATAGCTTAAATAAATAATCCTGGAGGGGGGAGTATATTGCCATTTGCATTTACAGGTATGGTTATGTTACTGTATGTACACTAGATGTTCTAGATTGAGTCATTCAGGTGCCGGATGGCTTGCGGGTAGAAGCTCTTCCTGTGCCTCTCTGTGCTTGCCATGTGAGTGCGGTATCTCTACCCTGACCTTAGCAGAGAGAACAGTCCATTTCCTGGGTGGCTGGGATCTTTCAGGATCCTCTTGGTCTTGCATCTTCCCTATGGGTGCCACGGATTCAGCTCTTTATGCCCCCTTGAGCGGAGTATAACAGTGGTCTAATGTTCTTGATCCTCGTGTGGCACAATCTATGTGTTGGTGAAACTTGGACAACACTTTCTTTAGGTTCGCCTGGTTGAAATTGCCAGCTACAATTAGCACAGTATTTGAGTCGCTAGATTGGTAGCTGTTCAATGCTCTGTGGAGTGCACTGAGAGGGCAGACAACGTCATCGCCTGTTGTGGAATATAGACTTAGGAATGAACTGGCAAACCGCTGAATACTAGCAGTCAGCTGGTTGTTTTGAAAAGAAAACACAAGCTGTCTGTCACCATGGTAACAGACAATATTGCAGAGCCAGACTTTGTGTCCCTCCCTGCCCTTCTCATCTCTTTGAGACTCTCAACCCTCAACCAATCATGTGAATGCCACTGCTGTCTGAGGTGGTGGCTGAATGTGTGGAGGTCACACTGTTGCGCCCTCCTGGCGTCTGATTGGCCCAGCTGTCATGGGAGGCCATGACATGCCAATGACCCACAGCATAGCTGTGTGTGTTTGTGTGCATGCCAGACCTAACTGTAATGGAGCGATACCGTCACCCCGAGTGGACCTCTTGGTGTTGTGGTGCTGCCAGTGTTTAATAGCAACTTAACTTCATTAGCCTCTAGCCCTGTTGGCATCTAGCGTCAGTAGCAGCAATATAATGCCAAAATGTTGCTGTGTAGACATATAGCAGTTGTAGTATTATGTCTTACATAGAATAGTTTGCTCTTAACATCTTTCTGCAGCTATTTAAGAAATTTGACCTCCTAGCAACATTTCTATATTATGTCGACTAGAGAATACAGTTATCTGGTAGGATTAGGGTTACACTATGTTCAGACTGGATGCGAGGGTGCCGTGAAGCATCAATACAATAGAGGACCCGGAGGGTCTTTGTAACACCACAGTGATCACACATTACATATCGTGAGGGGACAGACATCACACAGCACACACATGCAACTTTCGTGGGCCACCGGTGGAAATTGTTCCCTGCATTTAACTCATTCCAAGCCGTCCTCCAGGAACAGCCAGGAGCAGTGGGCAGCCATCATTCCTGGTGCCCAGGGACTAAGTCCAAGTGCTCAGTCCAGGTCTTGGTCAGGGACCGGACTGAAGAACCTCTGTTCTTCTGCATGTTTTTCCTATACCAGTATATACCAATACTCACTGTTCACACCAGAAGTGCATTTCTCCACGCTGGTAACCAAGCGACTTTGCTCCTCTGTACTTTAATTACACACATTAGCTCGTGGAAAAAATAGACCAGACTCTGATTCTGAATCCAGAATGCTTGTATGATGTACCAGGTTATTCATAAACTTAATCATAAATTATGTGATCTTGTTCCAATCCGGCATCATATGCACAACCATGACACTAGGAATAAACACCTAATTACTGGGAAAAAACGAAGGCTAAAAACCACCAGCTTCAGTGTTGTGTGCAGAGGACCGCAGATTTGGAATGAGCTTAACGAAAAATTAAAAATGCCACATTCCATCTCCACTTAAAAAAAAAACTTTAAAATGCAACTCTTATAAACATGTTTGATTACCAATTTATGAAGGGTCTTGTTTATGAGTCGATCTGTATGCCAGTGCCATTATTCTTTTAATTATTGTTTCCTTGTTTGTTGTATTCATTAATTTGTCTCATATCCAGAATTGCACGCTATCTTGATTTGTTATTGTAATGTGGTTCCTATGGGTACTTGGGCCTGAGTCACCGAAAAACATTGTTTTGTTTGTATTTAATTAACCTCTTATTGCGTGCCTTTTTTCAATTACCTACTATATGACTACAAGTGTATACAAATGCTGGGACTGTCTATTGTATGTATGTTTGTTTGATTGTTGCATCTATGGACGTTTGGTCAATATCCTGTCCGTCACTGTTGTTCTGAGTAATTGGGCCCCCTACTACAAGCTTTAAATAGCTTCCTTTTCACACATCCAACTATTGTAAAATGACTATGTAACTCTGTGATAGATGTGTGAAATAAACCTAAACCTATACAAGAAAAATGTGACTAGTGGGAGCTGCAGGGAGTTGATAGCAGGTGCTAATGAATTTTGAAGCAACATACACTAAATAATACTACTACTACAGAAAATAAGAAGTGATCCCAGGCTAGGCTACATAATTGAATAATTGAAAAAATGTCCTCTTAAACTCCATTCCACTGGTTCCAAGAATATTATGGCATTCATGTTCTCACATGTGGAAAATGAGAACAGAATCTATGAACACGGAAGAGCAGTCTTAAGTAGGCTACAGACATATTTGTGTGGGGAAGCTGTATTTCGTTTCTAAAGACGTTTCTAAAGATCATATTACAGAGGCATGTGAAAACCACAACAAGCCCTCGCTCTATGGACGCACAACTAGTGATTCATAAAAATAGATTGATGAAAACAACCGTTTCGCGGCAGAAAATAAATTTTTTAGAAGCTGCATTTTCGGTGCCCCGTCCGCTGCCATTACATGGATATACTTGGCTCGCTCTGGATTTAAAATGTATTCTACAGGCCTCCGAATTACACCAAAGTTATCTCAGTGAGTCAAATGTCTTATGATAAGCCATAAATAAGGTCCAGGTTGTCGAAAAAGAACATTCTCCTTTAAAATGTAACCTATTAGTTTGTGATGCTTTTATTTTCCTACTGTTTCAAAAGCAAGACATTTAGGCCTGGACTACACATACACAATTTATTTCTAAACGCACATTATTTTGTACAATTGGGCCTCTCAACCAAACGAACACGGCGATTTCACCCACTAAATTGGAGATTTCTTTAAACAGGAAAAAAGTGAAGAAATAAAAGAATGTCCGATTGAGTGGATCTGTGTGGTTATATTAAACGGAGCTGGTATTGATGCAATGACGTCAAGCGTCAAGCCGTGCACACATGCGCATTGAAGCAAAACGGTTTTCAAAAACAACAAAAATGTACCATATTATTCTTCGCCATTATTTTTCTGTCTATTTTTTACTTTTTTCTGTCTGTTTCAAAGAGTGTTCTGTTCACGTCTTGAGTCACTGCCGCCGTTTGAGTACAACTGGCTGTGCATGCTCATAATGTTCTTCTACGGTATTTGACATTTTGCTTATTGTTACCTACTGGCATGGCATTGCAGGCTTTAGGGGCGAACATGTTCGGTTTTGGCTGTTCGTATGGTCAGAGATATTTTTGTGGTGTGGGCAGTTTTTTTTTTTTTTAACAAGGACGAAAAAATATACATGTACGTGTAGCCCAGACCTTAGAGTGCTATTTCGGATAGCTAGCCTAGTGGAGTAGGAGAAAATGTGCATTGTAATAGGCTAATAGGCTTTTTGCGACAGAGGGCTGAATGATATTCATTTAACAATCAAATCATCATTAACAATGAAACAAATACATTTCCTCCCCGTCTTTCTGTGGCATTCGCTACCAGCAAACACTGAAAATACAATACAATCAATGTATATTAGACTAGCTTATCCAACTGGACCACTCCAATGAATATTGAATCTACTTTTATTCTTTAAGTTTTACAGAATACAGTGTCCACACATGCATGGGCCATCTGACATCTGAAATAGGCCTACTGAAATAACACGCAGTGATCAACAACGGGCCCTGGTGAGAATGATGTCACACACAAAATATAATAAGTAGATTAATAAAAGTGTAAATGTTCAGCCATCCAACAAATGCCAACAGTCATCAACAAATCTATCCCTGTTTGTCTGGTTCGCAAGAAAAATAGACCCTTGATTGCTAAAGCTCAAACTCGTAAATCACCTGTTTGATAAGCTGGTGGTGTGATGCATTTTTGGGCATGTTAGTGTGATAAGAGATTTGAACAAATCTTTAATTTCGCATGTATAATCGCGGATCGTTTTCCCTGTTAGAAAAGGTAGCCATGGACATTGATCCGCGCTAATGTAAGGACTTCGGTCTTCGGTTGTCGTTTTCATCGCAGAACAGTTCATTAGCAGTGGTGCTGTATTCTGAGATTGACAACAACCCCATGTCACAGTAATATTCTGATGTCGTTGGTAGAGTAACTTGCCTCCCGCAGTGTCTTGGTCTGCACACTTTGCTGAGCTCTTGGGTCATCTTGCTGTAATCACAGTATGTATTTGTCAGTTCTGTGACGTGAAAGGCATATGTGCGTCAAGCACTGGTTAAATGAAAGTTGAAAGCTTTTAGGCAAAACTTGTTTGCATGTATTGGGTTCGACTGTGACTTGTGTCTGTTGGCTGAATGACTTTTATTGTGAAAAGATAGGGACTATATTTTTCTGATAGGATTGATTTTTGACTTAAGGGGAGGCACGGTAGGTGAAAACATCGTTTTTCAACGCCCTGGTCAAATGTGAGATTTTGTGCTAGTTTGCTTCCATAACATGTCTTCTTTCATACTAGTGGAAATAAAACATCAAAAATACGCATTTAGATGTTTATTTTACTTCATTTAGTCTGTTTGCGTCTGTAGATTCTTCCTAAAATCACCAAAAGTTAGCCTTTTTTCGGAACTTCTCGCAGCGTTTCTTTCGTCTGGATCCCGTCATCCGGGGTATCTTTAGAAAGCTCTGGCTCTCTAGCACACTAACAAAACCTGTTAGTTTCATTTGTATTAGCAACCAATCGTGGAAATACAAAGGCGGGTTTGATGCTAACCGTGAAATCTCATTGGCTGTTGTTGATTTCTGAGAACGTGATTGGTTCAGCGCGTCATGTGACACGTTTCCACTTCCTTATATCTAATCCAAACAATTCCGTCTGTAAAGCGTTCTAAACGTAATAAGCAACAACGACAACAGTGTTTGCCCGCAAGGTTGAACAGAAAACAAGAGAAACTAAATGGAAAGGTTTACATTTATGAGATATAAAGTGCCTATTCGCGCAAGTTGTCATTAGCAGGTGCTAGCATGTCCAGTGAGCAGCAGGGAGATGAGGCTAGCGTTAGCATGTCCAGTGAGCAGCAGAGAGATGCGGCGCGTTTGAATGAGCTGATAACTGGGTTGATTTGTCCTAATTGTGCAGGGACTGGTCTTAAAATTAACATAGATCCTCAGAATATAGGGTTCTGTAGTACTTTGCTCTTAGAGTGCAGTCTTTGTGAGAAATGGCTATCGCAAAAGTGTCTACACATCGACTCGGCTTCATGATACAACTAGGAATGATGTTGCATTTGATGTCAATGTGAGGATGGTCCTCTTAGCGCACGAGTTAGGGTTGGGGTATGCAGCTCTCCAAAAGATTAGTAAAGTGTTAGGGATCCCAGGGCTTCATCTGAAAACGTATCAGAAACATGACAAGAGGGTGACAGGTAGGCTATTGAAACGTGTTCCCTCTCTCTCTCTCTCTCTCTCTCTCTCTCTAGCCAATATCAGAAGCCTATACATATGCACAGTAGTCTCCCTCTCTCTACCTGTGGCATTTCTACATGCATCCATAAACTGAACAAATAAACTGTTTTAATTTCAGTTGCTGAAATAGAGAGAGGTCTGGAGTCCTTGCACAGAAGCAGAGAGCAGATTAGGCAGGCATATGCAGATGTGGACCCAGAGGTAGGTAAGCTGACTGCCAATAAATACAAAATGTTACAAAATGATTACAGTTATTGAGAATTATTACAATAATTCTCAACCAGCATTCAGTGAACAACATGAAGGCGGCAATATGGGGTAGTCTGCTTCACTGATGACAACCCCATGCGCACCAGGAACATATTGTGGTTTTAGGACAGTTTTGTTGACTGCAGCTGAGTGGGTTCTACAGACCAGCTGCTTAGAACAGGTTTGTGAACTCCAGCTGAGTGGGTTCTACAAACTAGCTGCCTAGAACAGTTTTGTGGAAAGCTAGTGTGGTGCCATCTGAGTAGTAGTACTCTGTAGACCTATGACGGCGTAGCTTGATGTCTCCTATGGTGTTGCTTTTGACGATGGTTATATTACTTGTTTGTTTGGCAATCTATATTTAGCTTCTATTGGTGTTTACCCTGCATTGTTTACCACATCTTGTCCTGTGTATTTATGAATCAGCTTACTCTTCATGTTCATTCATTCATTCATTCATTCATTCATTCATTCATTCATTCATTCATGTTTTCTCCATGTAAAACGCTTAAAAAAACACAAAAAGCTAGATAATCTGTTTTCTCATGCATGTCCTCGTCAAATGTGTCTATCTTTGTCCATGATCTGTTTAACAAAATAATACAAGCTTTCTAAAAGGGAATGTTCTCTTCCCTACTAACATTGTCTCGTATCTAGTCTCGTCTTACTAACATCCCACTCGTGGGCTGTACCTTGACGTGGTGAGTGGGCTTCCAACTAAACAGGTCTTACTTCTCTATACAAAATGTCTACTCCTGGACTATTTTGAATCCACAACATGCTGTGTTATTCAGTTTTCAGTTTCTATGTGTTTTCAGATGTTGTGTAATGTTGTTAATAATGATGTGATTGGATATTGTGTTTGTAAATATTAGTTTACAATGCAAATGTATGTTTTTTTACAATACAAATTTTCAAAGCCCGTTTTCTCAAAATGAGTTATTTCTCATCTTAGGGACATCAAAACCACCACTTGAGTAGCACCTACATACACCTAACTTTCCAGTTTTGTTCCAATCCATATTCTGAGAGTTTGTCCAAGGGGGATTTTTTTAATTTAATTCATAGCCTGATTTATATAACTGCGGCAGTGGCTAGTTGCAAAACTAGAATGGAGAAGTAAGACTCTTAGTAAGCCTCCTTCCCTCCACTAGTCTGGGGGTCCACCTTGGGCAAGTGGTAGTACCCCCTAGCCCCCCTACCTGGGGTTACAGGCAAAAACCCTGATGAAATTACAACTACAAGGAAGAGAGACCCGGCCCGGAGGAAGCCCGGGGCCCTCGTCTGGAGCCAGGCCCAGACGGAGGGCCCGCATGCGAGCGCCTGGTGGCCGGGCTTACCACGGAGCCCGGCCGGGCCCAGCCCGAATAAGCAACGTGGAAGCACCATCTCCTCCTCCATCGTCCCGTGGACCCACCACCCGCGGGAGGAATTGTCGGGGTCGGGTGCGCTGCCAACTAGGTGGCGGTGAAGGCGGGGGACACCGACGGACCGGACCCGGGCGGCAAAGGCTGGCTCTGGGGACATGGAACGTGACCTCGCTGGGGGGGAAGGAGCCGGAGCTTGTGAGGGAGGTGGAGCGATACCAATTACACCTGGTGGGGCTAACCTCCACGCACAGCACCGGCGCAGCTGTCCACTGATCACCATCTGGTGGTGAGCTGGTTTCGATGGCGGGGGAAACTTCTGGACAGACCTGGAAAACCCAAGCGTGTAGTGAGGGTGAACTGGGAACGTCTGGAGGAAGAGCCTGTCCGGAGAGATTTCAATTGCCACCTCCGGCGGAGCTTCTCAGGCATCCCTGTGGAGGTTGGGGACATCGAGCATGAGTGGTCGGTGTTCAAAGCCTCCATTGCTGAAGCTGCGGCTGGGAGCTGTGGCCTGAGGGCCATAGGTACCTCAAGGGGCGGTAACCCTCGGACACCGTGGTGGACAGCGGTGGTGAGGGAAGCCGTCCGACTGAAGAAGGAGGCCTTCCGGGTTATGTTAGCCCGGGAGACCCCAGAAACAGTTGCAGGGTATCGACTGGCCCGGAGGGCTGCGGCTTCGGCCGTGACCAAGGCAAAGCAGCGGGTGTGGGAGGAGTTCGGAGAAACCATGGAGAAGGACTTTCAGTCGGCACCAAAGTGTTTCTGGAAGACCATCAGACACCTCAGGAAGGGAAAGCGGGGGACCATCCAAGCTGTATACAGCAAGGAGGGGACACTGCTGACCTCAACTGAGGAGGTTGTTGAGCGTTGGAAGGAGCACTTTGAGGAACTCCTGAACCCGACTAATCCACCCTCTACGATCGAGGCAGAGCCGGAAGATGATGGGGGGTCGTCAATGTCCTTGGAGGAGGTCACTGAGGTAGTCAAACAACTCCACAGTGGCAGAGCCCCAGGGACTGATGAGATCCGTCCAGAAATGCTGAAGGCGCTGGGTGTAGAGGGGCTGTCTTGGTTGACACGCCTCTGTAACATTGCCTGGAAGTCTGGGTCAGTGCCGAAGGAGTGGCAGACTGGGGTGGTGGTCCCAATTTTCAAAAAAGGGGACCAGAGGGTGTGTGCGAATTATAGAGGCATCACATTACTCAGCCTCCCAGGGAAAGTTTACTCCAAGGTGCTGGAAAGGAGGGTCCGGCCGATAGTCGAACCTCAGATCGAAGAGGAACAATGCGGATTTCGTCCTGGTCGTGGAACTACCGACCAGCTCTTCACTCTCGCAAGGATCTTGGAGGGGGCTTGGGAGTTTGCCCAACCTGTCTACATGTGTTTTGTGGACTTGGAGAAGGCTTACGACCGGGTCCCCCGAGAGGTCTTGTGGAGGGTTATGCGGGAGTATGGGGTGAGGGGGTCCCTACTTAGGGCCATCCAATCCCTGTATACCCAGAGCGAAAGCTGTGTCCGGGTCCTCGGCAGTAAGTCGTCTGCCTTTCCGGTGGGTGTTGGCCTCCGCCAGGGCTGCGCTTTGTCACCAATCCTGTTTGTGATTTTCATGGACAGGATATCGAGGCGTAGCCGGGGGGAGGTGGGTTTGCAGTTCGGTGAGCTGGGGATCACGTCACTGCTTTTTGCAGATGATGTGGTCCTGATGGCATCAGCTGCCTGCGACCTCCAGCACTCTCTGGATAGGTTCGCAACTGAGTGTGAAGCGGCTGGGATGAGAATAAGCACTTCTAAATCTGAGGCCATGGTTCTCAGCAGGAAACCGGTGGCCTGTCCGCTCCGAGTAGGAAATGAGTCCTTACCCCAAGTGAAGGAGTTCAAGTATCTGGGGGTCTTGTTCACGAGTGAGGGAACCATGGAGAGGGAGTTTGGCCGGAGAATCGGAGCAGCTGGTGCGGTTCTGCAGTCGCTATACCGCACTGTTGTGACGAAAAGAGAGCTGAGCCAAAAGGCAAAGATCTACCGGTCTATCTTCGTCCCCACCCTCACCTATGGTCATGAAGGATGGGTCATGACCGAAAGAACGAGATCACGGATACAAGCGGCCGAAATGAGTTTTCTCCGGAGGGTGGCTGGTGTCTCCCTGAGAGATCGGGTGAGAAGTTCAGTCATCCGGGAGAGACTCGGAGTAGAGCCGCTGCTCCTTTGCGTCGAAAGGAGCCAGTTGAGGTGGTTCGGGCATCTAGTGAGGATGCCTCCTGGGCGCCTCCCTAGAAAGGTGTTCCAGGCGTGTCCGGCTGGGAGGAGGCCGCGGGGTAGACCCAGGACTAGGTGGCGGGACTACATCTCCGCACTGGCCTGTGAGCGGCTAAAGATTCCCCAGGCAGAGCTGGTTGATGCTGCTAGGGAAAGGGATGTCTGGGGCCCCCTGCTGGAGCTGCTGCCTCCGCGACCCGACCCTGGATAAGCGGATGAAGATGATGATGATGATTTATATAACAGTTTATCCCTAAAACATGGCGAAAATTGGTCTTTTTATGACTGTTGACAGTATTTTCTGATTTCTGAAGTGAAGAAAAGATATATCAAAAATCCCCCTGGCCAAAGTTTTGAATAGGGATATGTGAACAAAATGAAACAAGAATTTTGAATCTGGCTTGAACCAATTAAAAAAATGGATGTCCCGAAATTATGCAAATTAGCGCATATAATGCCTAATTTGCATATTAATCCATAAGATTTCAGAAAACTTGTAATACAAAAAAGATGCTCCTTAATGTACCTAACAAACTGGGGGAGTTTGATGGTGATACCTATTAATTATTTTTCCTATTCACCTGGGGTGTCTCCCCTTAAATGTATTTCACAACACTGGTTATTCTAGCCAACAATGTCAAATGCAGAGGGTTTTCACGGCCCGTCATCTGTTGGCCATGTTGGAGGTTGATGCTACTGAATGTAGATAGCTAGCTAGATAGATAGATCAATAGACAGGTATATCTATCTACCTATCTATCTAGTCATTAGCCTAAACCTGAGCTTACATCTGCTAAACCTAAGCTTAAACCTCCAACATGGCTGGCCATGAAAACCCTCTATATGTGACGCTTGTTTTGGCTGTCTGGCACAATATGGTTAGCTACATTAGCTAGTCACGAGACAGTCCCAGTCAGCTGACGTAGCATAGCTTTAGATGACAACAAGTTTGCTTGCTGTGTGAATAGTTTAGCTATATACATTGTGAGGCAAGTGTTGGTGACAAGGACTAGCTAGCTTGTAGTAGCTAACCTTAGCTAAAGCGCTTTGAGAGAAAGTGCACAGTATCTCCGAATCCCCGGGCCTTGAGTTAGCTAGCTAACACTAGCTAGCGTGTTAGCTAGCACTAGCTAACGTTAGCTAGCTATCATTGGGCTTCATTTCCTGAACTTAGGTTTAGCTTAGCGTGCAGCCAGGTTATGGGTTACTGTTTACTTCAGATATTACTCTACATTTCAACCAGACATTCCAGTGAAACCAGGTAGTCAAAATAACTTACCTGATATAAAATGGGCACCGCAAACACGGGCATTTCTGATTATGTCCTCAGTCCAGTCCGTACGCTTAATACTGACTTGTAGTCACAGGCGAATTTGTCTGTCTTCCTCTGCTACTGTTTCAAGAATGCGCACGCATACTTGTACTGACTAGGCTGTAAAAGGGTCTATTATTAACAATTATGACCCACGCTCGTTTATTTATGGCCGATGGCTCTACCACATAAATTCAAAACTGACATAGAACCACCAGGTAACTGCATTTTACATAACTTCTATAACATCCAGTGACCAAATATGTCACGGTACCTTGGTATGTCCACACCAAGGATTAAACTCACAACCTTCGCGGTGATAGGCAGCGCACTATCCACTCGGCCACCGCTGACCTGGGAAATCTGTGTCTTTTTGTTTTGATGTTCTGGGGCCACTGCCTCTTGTGGTAGCAACATAGAACTGCAGGTCAACAACCCTCTTCTTGGTGCGTCGGCTTACAGCCAACGCACAAAAACACTCACACACCCTAATATTTATTCACAAATAGGCCTACAAACTTCTGCGTCATTACTTATTTAAACCTCTATTTCGATGGGTGTATAGAGCCTCCATTAGCTAGCTTACTCATCTTAATGCCAAGTTCCATATGAGAACACTCTGCTAGATATCTAGTTAGCTAGCTTACTGTGTTAACCTCTGCTTGTACCAATACCTTGTTCCATATGAGTTAACAGACATAGACCCGACATCAGTTACACTGATAGATACTGTAGATGGATAGGCTATGTTTGTAATAATTACATTACAACCAGATGGAGAACAAGGAGTTTGAGAACAAGGTAAGCTCATCTAATGTGCCAGACAAGGCTACAGCAATGGGTCAATGAGTAGAATTACTTCTCCCTCTATGGGCATGCGATCGGTGGTGCGGAATGCCGCAGTCCGTGCGTTGAGATCCCGCGGGTTAAGGTTACTATCCCCAAGGGCTCCCATCTGTATGTGCGTTTTGATTTTTTGGTGAGAGCTTGATCAGTAACAGATGTACGGACCATCCTAATAATATTTTGTAAGAATGATACACATCACTTGCAAGTACACAATGTATTCAATGTAATAATATGTATTTAAATCTCTTCTGATGTAAAAGTCAGAAGAAATTGAGCTAACAAAACAGTAAAACATTTGTAAATGTATATGGCACATATGGTTATTCCTTATTCCTTATGATTATTCTATTATGTAATACGTCACATTTCGTAATATGACATATTCTTAGAATTGCCAGATGTCAGCATAAGAACATAACACCACAGAGTCTGTTAGCATCATAAAAGTTCCTTTGACTAAAGCAGATGTGTGTTAGCATTAGCTTTAGGCTGTGAGTCAACAGCCAATTCTTCCTCTCCTCTTAGGAGGAGGGGTGTAAAGAGAAGAGGATGTCATTAACATATTTGAAAGACTTGCTGTGCTAATTCTATTTGCTCTGTGTGTCACGTCCTGATGCCTGCTGCTACTCTCATTAACTATGATGGGAGATATTGACTTTTCAGATAACACAGGCCTTTTGATCTGCTACCCCAGCAGCCACTTTGTTCTCTGTCTGGTTGTCATTTCATATTTGCATCGTAGCTGCCTCATTTTCTCTGTTCTGTCCTTTTCTCTGATCTTTTTAGTTATAATATCAGTGTAGAACTTGTATGTACTTCGCTATTCACTTTGATTCAAAACCAAGATGGCGCCGCATACGGCCTCTTTGTTTTGTGCTTCTCATCTACCTCATATCTTTTTGATTTTTTTTTTTTCTTCAAATGTTTTTAACCTCTAAAGTATCCAGTTATGTTATGTAACAAATACACTTTACTGGAGTTAAGAGATTAATGATCACTCACGCAAATCCAGAGTTTCTCCACTGGGATCCCCTGCCCGCTCACAGCACATAGACCCGAGTGGGACTCCCAGAGACACAACGACAATGTCGCAGAAGGCGTAGGACTAGGGCCGGGGTACTAGTGAGATTTAAGTGGCAGGCCAGGCGCCTCCCCTTCACAGTATTCGCAATATCGTATATTAGCAAATGGAATGGAATAGTACCCTCCTGCTTCAAGTCACCGATCACTGTCCATCACTGTGCAGATGTTTGTTTGTCAACAGTTCAGCATTTAAAACACCATAGTCCCCACCAGAGTTGACACCCTGGACTTCCTGTAGGGTCGACGGCAGGTGGTGAGGATGGGCTCCAACACCTCTGACCCTCAACACAGGGGCCCCCCAGGGTTTTGTCCTGAGCCCTCCCCTCTACTCCCTGTAAACCCACAACTGTGGAGTCATGCACAGCTCCACCAGGGTGATCAAGTGCATCGATGACATAAGGACTCTTCTTAGAGCTGGCTGCCCAGCCAAACTGAACAATCAGGGGAGAAGGGCCTTGGCCAGGGCAGTGACCAATAACCTGACCAAGAACTCTGACAGCTCCAGCTTTCCTCTGTGGATATGGGAGAACCTTCCAGAAGGACAACCATCTTTGCAGCATTCCCCAATCAAGCCTTTATGGTAGAGTGGCCAGATGTAAGCCACTCCTCAGTAAAAGGCATACGACAGCCCACTTGGAGTTTGCCAAAAAGCACCTAAAGGACTCAGACCATGAGAAACAACATTCTCTAGTCTGATGAAACCAAAATTGAACTTGTTGGCCTGAATGCCAAGTGTCATGTCTGGAGGAAACCAGGTACTGCTCATCACCTGGCCAATACCATCCCTACGGTGAAGCATGGTGGTGGCAGCATCATGCTGTGGGGATGTTTTTCAGTGGCATGAACTGGGAGACTAGTCAGGATCAAGGGAAGGATGAATGTAGCAATGCACAGACAGATCCTTCATGAAAACCTGCTCCAGAGCGCTCTGAACCTCAGACTGGGGTGAAGATTCACCTTCCAACAGGACAACGACCCTAAGCACACAGCCAAGATAACAAAGGAGTGGCTTCAGGACAAGTCTGTGAATGTCCTTGAGTGGCCCAGCCAGAGCCCAGACTTAAACTTGATTGAACATCTCTAGAGATCTGAAAATGATTGTGCACCAACGCTCCCCATCCAACCTGATGGAGCTTGACAGGATCTGCAAAGAAGAGTGGGAGAAACTGTCCAACAAGCAAAGGCTGGCCCGATATTTATCCGACTTTTGCTCCTTCTTTGGTCACTGAGCTTTTGAGATTAATATCGCATGGTTCGCCAGGGCTCAGACGGAGAAGCAGGACAGTCTGATATTTCAGACAAAATATAATTTTTTACGGAAAAGCAATACTTTTACTCTGCAGCCTTCGTAAAGCCCTATGGATGTATTATTTTTGAAAAAAATGTTTATTCTAATCCACATATAACATATTATACCTTTAATTAATATAAAAACACAAATAAATACACACACACATCTTATGTAGGCACTTGGTCCTGGGGGGTGATTGGCTCAGATGAGCTCCCTCCTGGGATGCCTTCTGCCACTGGTCGCCCAGTGTTGTGGCTCAGGGCCAGCTCTTCTGCCTCTGTCAGAGGGGGTTGTGGCCCTCTTCCCATTTTGCGGGCATCTGCCTTCTTCCTGTTAGCTGAATATAATTGATGCAATGTTATGTCAAATATTATTAGAAGTGAGGTACAATGAGACTATGGCTAAGCAAAATATGCCTTACCTGTTTGGACTAGGTTTTTATATTTATTTTTCAACTGCTGCCAAGTGCGCTTAGCTCCTGTATTGCACCTATAAGAATAGGCGACACGACATTCAATGATATTCCACCACTTTTTCACCTGTAGCCTAATCAAACAGTGTGATTACATGTACACTGAATAAACTACAACTTACGCATTGAATCTGGCAGCAATTTCCTCCCACGCCGACTGTCTCTCCTTAGCTAGCGCAACTGTGTTCCCCTTCTTGCGGATTTGGTGCTCGTATTCACCATATGCACGAGTTAATACTTCTAATTCCACAGGGGTGAAGTGAGCCAATCTTTTTTTTATCTTCGGTTGCCATCATGAATCACTATTGTATCGGAGCTCTACTGATGACAGCGTTTTATAGTTTGTGTACACGTGCACTACTCAAGCGGTACTTATTCAAGGTTGATTGAGCCAAGTGGGATCAGCTGGGATCCGCATTTCTGGAACCGAAAATTCGGAGTTGCCGATGTCAGGATGTATCGATTCAAACCTCAGGGTTAGACACAGGCATTATTGATCCTGCTTTCTGGAATACCCCCCCAGATTCTGATTCAGGCTTCCTCAGCAAAATTTCACCAAAACACTTGGCCGTTTGGGGCCATCAGTGGGCAGAGCTTGGTGATTATGTCTGTTTTTTTTCTCTGCCAGATGCAGTGCCTTCTTCAGTTCTGTAGCTGAGTGACCCGCTCGCCACGCCAGGATGTCTTTGTTCCCCAACTCCACCACATCCACTTTACCCTTTGTTGAAGGAGGCGATAACGCTACGGAAGTCCTTGAAATCCAGGACAACACCCCCAGGCTGCCTCTTCATCTCTTGCTGGACTCCACGGTGGAAGCTGTCGGCGCTCTTCAATGTGTGCCCTGGTTCAGGGTCACATCATTTATTGCGGTCACAAATTTGAACAGACGCCACCTCCTCAGCTTTCCTCCCAGCGATCCCCTTATGCCAGATTACAGAGATACTTTTTCACTTCGATCCGGACTTCTTGCCCACCGTGGCAAAGGTCTCATGGTAGACTGTGATTCGTTTGGTGAAGACTGCCGTCTTCACTCCTGGCATGCGAGGTAGCATTATAACCTTTTGAAGGTCCACACTTCTAATTGTGAGGCCGTCAGTCTGCTCTTGTGCTGCCTCGGCCTTGTAGTGGTGCCTTCCTCTCTCTGCTCTTTTCTTGTGGTCCTCACAATTTTTGCAGGTGAGGCAGTCTGGATTGGGATTACTACCTTCCTGGTTGGCGGCGGCATGGTGTTCTGCCTTCAAGTGGACGTCATGCAGCAGACAGTGCTCGCACTGTTCCTCTCTCAACTTAGTGAAGCTGATGTTTTTTAGCTTCACCTCCTTTCTGTAGGTCTGATATGCACATTTTATGTTTTTCTTTAAAGTCAGTGTAGTGATTTTATAGTTACTGCAATTCTTTACATCCCTTTTCTCTAAAATGGAGCAAGATTGAACTCTGAAACTGTGTCACAAGATTCAAGTTCAATTTCACTTAATTCTGTTACTGTGGTTAGCCTCTGCAGAGCAGTATAGTCCTGGATTGGAACAAAACATTCTAGGGGGTATAGGGGAGCTAAATACCACTCCAGTAATTTATTTAAATAGTAATTATATTACATCATAGTCAATTAATAAAAAAAAATCTCCAAGTCTGAATATATAACTTATTTGGTATGGGGGGGGGGGGGTAAATGTTACAATACACTCATTCTCAGTAAACAACATTTATTTCAAATGTGTAATAATGAAATTCAAAGGTGAGTTTTGAGACTGAGCGGGTTTCAGCCATGGGTTTCAGCATTCCGGACAACGGGAAGTTCACCACCGTGGTCGGCTAGCCTGCGTGCCAGCGTGGACTGAGCTCCCCCCCACCATGGTGCCTGGAGTGGCTATCAGGCACACTCTATTGTATTGAAATAAGATATTATTTTAGCAACAAAGCATAGCTTTTAATGCCATCAGTCGGAGTGCCTACGTGCGATATGCCCTTAAAAATGATGGCCACAACTTGCCCAAGGCCTATGCGATCGCAAAGATGGTCCAGGCTTACGCAGCAGAGCAAGCTCGTGGATGTGTTTCAAATTACGCTCGAGAAAACGAATGTTCGCTTCTCCATCACCATGGACGAGTTCACATCTGTCCAAAACAAGAGATTCATGAATGTGAATCTTCACACTGAAGAGGAGCATTGGAACCTGGGGGTGTTCCGCATCGAGGGGAGCATGACTTCCGACAGAATAGTGGAGCTAGTAAACGATAAACTCAGGGCCTACTCCCTCAACCTGGATGACCATATCGTCTGTGCCACCACCGATGGGGCTTCAGTGATGGTAAAGTATGGAAAACTTGTCCTACCTGAGCATCAGCTGTGCTATGCCCATGCAATCCACCTGTCAGTGACTGATGTCCTCTACACCAAAAACCGTGGCCAGGGAGATGATGAGGATGAAGCCCTGACCAGTGATGAGGAGGACACATGAAGACAACGCTGAGCATGCACGTTTATCGAGAGCCAACTTACGGGAGTCGGTGGACAAGGTGATTAGACTAGCCTATTTAGTCTATAATAACAGTAGGCTGTCCAGGAATTTACATCCAAACACCTTAAACCTTTGTCCTCAAGTCCCCTGCAAACCCTAGTTTCAATCTCCCCCTTTGTAAATGTAAAACACCTCAACTCTCCCCCTTTGTAATTGTAAACTCCTCTGCCTCGCTCTTTTGTCCAAGTCAGAAAGGCCACACCTTGTCCTTCCTGCCCTGACTCAGACCTTTGTCTATATTTCAAAGCCATATTCAAAGTGAGTTTCATCCCACATTCCTTTCTTTCACTGTGTGATATCCGTCCCCTCACGATGACGCATTGACAACTCAGCCAATCAAATCCTAGAAAGACTTACCTGTGTTTGGACTGAATATAAGACTGGGCATGACACGCTTTGAATTCACTTCTCTGACTTAACCACCCTTGCTGTGTTTTGCAGGAAGTCCTTGCGCAAGTAATGTTTTTCACAATAAATCAGACTTAACCTTTTGAACGAATCTTGGTAAATCCTTTAAAATCCATTACAGTTTGGCGACGCGGATGATCTGGGAGGACTACCTGCGTGTTGCCGGGATTCCAGTGGATGAACTGATCGACAGACGTGTCGGTCCATATGGGCTTGGAAAATCAATTTTCTCTCTTGCGCCAAAGCGCTAGCCGAGATTATTTCCTCAGTTCTGCCACTGGATTCCTGAGGCTCACAGGTACGTTTAAACGAACCCTCTTATGGTTCTGAGTTGTATTTGCCTTGATTTGGTTCAGTTGTGTTGGTCTGGATTGGTGAAAACAGGAACCCCAGCGTGGGTATTTAGTCCTACCGAGGGTAGGAAGAGCATGGTTGATGTTTCGTTTCAAGAACGATACCAACTAGCTTAAGCCTCATTGTTGATGTTTCGTTTCACGAACGATACCAACTAGCTTAAGCCCCGTTGTTGATGTTCGTGTTAGCACGATTGCCAACTAGCTTCGAAGTGATTGTTGATGTTCGTTGAAGAACGATTACCAACGAGATGGTAGCTACGGGAGTGATTGAGCGTTTTTGCAATCCGCGTTTCTTGGAGAAACGTTTTCCCCTTTGTTCCCGGGTGACTTGGTAAACATAACGAGCGTTAGTTTTGACCAAGTGGCTGTACAGTATTTTTTTTGTAGGATCTAGACGTCCGGTTTAGCCTGGACCAGAATTGCTAGTGCAGCCGGGCATGCTGTTTGTAAACGTGGGCCTTTGTTTCGTCTTGTGTCTTATGTGTTCTCTGTTGAGCCTCGGCTCTTGATTGTATGTTTGTTACGCGCGCCATGGATCCAGGTAAGAAGTATTGTAAGTATTTTTGTACACTTTTTAGACTGTTAAAATTCTGCTAGATTCCAGTAGGCTAGCTGGTTGCCTAGGAGACGCAGGAAAACACTGTCCCGGTGATCCGCCATTGAGCCAGAGGAGTGAGCCAGAAGAGAACAAAGCACTTCGCTGACTGGGTGAGTACTAAGCGAATTTAATGTGTCTTAATGTGTGCTTTACCGCCGTGAGTTAACTCTAAGGTTTCCTTTCATTGCTGTTTTGGGGTTTTAGGCTGCGTCGTGATTATTAGGGATTTGTTTCTTTAAATTTCCCCGCGCTGCCAAAGACAACTTCCGGGTCATACATGCAACATTTTGGGAGCACCACTAGGTGTCAATGTAACCCCGGCTAATAACATATGGCTAGAGGATGTAACAGAATTCTACTGCTAAACGTCTAGCCTGATGAGATTGTTGTGCTAAAGCATTTTCGATTTCTTACATCCACATCTGACATTTAGTGTTAAATTTTTAGCTAAGATTCGGGCTCAGCTAGAGGTGGTTGAGATGATTAGGTTAAGGGAAAAGCCTGTTAATTCTGTAGACTGGTCTGTTTTTAAGATTTGGGAGAGAGTAGCACGAGAGCGGGTTTTTAGGTCAGGAAGGAAAGATAATGAGGTTCAGCAAACAGTCTCTCCGCCATTTCCCCAGCAGAATAACTCTGATTTAAAATTAGATTTCCCCCCCCCCTCGACTCGATGCTCCGTGCTCACACCCAACCAGGCTGTTGCTGCTCCCGCATTTAGCCACGCCCCTTCTCTCTCCCCTCTACAATACGAGTTAAGCGCGCCCCTTTCTACGAGGTATTCGGCCGAGCAAAAGCAGGACAGGAAGAAAGAATTGGCTGGAGCCATATCTGAGGCTAAGTTAAAGTTGGAACAACTACAAATAGCTAGTAATAGTCTGGAGGAACCGCAACTCCTAGCCCCAATGGTACGATGCCCGAACCCTAATCCCCGACCGTCTCAAACAGATGATGAAGAGGGCCACGTGGCCTGGACCCCTGAAATCAGGGTGTACAGACCGTGGCGTTCAGACGAACTCCGTGATGTTGCTAAAACCTTGCCCGATCCAACCAAAGACATGAACGAGTTTGAGAATCTTTTTAACAGTTTAGTTCGAATGTATGAGCCTCACGCCGAGGAAATCGCCATGATCATGCGACAAGTACTTGGGTTAAAATGGATCGAAGTAAAAGACCCGTTTGATATAACGTTGCCTTTTTCTCATGTCGATTTTATTGCACAAAACACTGCGCTGTTGAACAGAATCAAAACTCGATTCCCTAAAAAGATGGATTGGGACCGTATCACGTATTGTAAACAAAATTCCGATGAGCAGTT
Organism: Borostomias antarcticus; assembly: GCF_949987555.1. Classification (NCBI taxonomy): domain Eukaryota; kingdom Metazoa; phylum Chordata; class Actinopteri; order Stomiiformes; family Stomiidae; genus Borostomias; species Borostomias antarcticus. Next base: position 6,930,612 of record NC_140244.1, read on the forward strand.
CGAGAAATTTTGGGAAAGACTGGAATCAGTCTTCGCGTCACACAGTGGCATGGAAAAAGCGAACGCCGATTATAAAAAGATTTTGAAACAACAGTTAATGAATAACTCTCTCTCCTCTTTGTCTGACCAAGTGAGGATGATATGCCACACCTGGGAATCAACTTCTCTCGGGGAAGTTGTTGATCATTTCCGGTATTCCGAACGCCTCCGACATTACATTGAACAACGGAATTTGAAAAAAAGTCAAGGATGGTGCCGCTAGACTTCAGGCTGCTCAATTGAGACAATTAGACATTCAAAATAAAGGTGCAGGTCTGAAACAAAAACGGGGACGGCGACAAAGGGAGAATAGGCAACGTAGCAGTAGGTCTAAGCATGTTCACAGGTACAGACAGAGTGGGAAAGATGAGGCATGTTTTCATTGTGGTCAATATGGTCACTGGATTGAACAGTGTCACAGTTACCGCAAGCTGAATGAAAGGGAAGAGCCTCCGTTTTGGGGTCGAGCGCCACCTGCTGGACTTCCCTTGAACAACCCATAAGGGAGATTTAAACTAGCCAAGATAGAGAGATTTTTTTTGACAGGGTTTTGAATAGGTGTTTGATTCAGGAGTTTGTTTCAATAGTCAATGAATGGCCATAAGCTGTTCGTTTTATGCATTTCTAAGGTATGAATTTCATTCATATAATGATGTGTTTTTTGAGGAGTTGGCTAGGCCTTCCCCTCTGCTATTGAACCCAGTCTGTGTTTGAGTCTTATTTTTCAGGTGCTATGGACCCTGGGCGGCAGGTCTTTGAGGAGCCTGTATCATGCCTTCCTGGGGACATTGGAACCTGCTGTTTGTCTGTTTAACTGTTTGTTTTGTCTCTCTTTCTGATATGTAGCTTAAGACGAATAGATAAGGTTTGCCAGTGTCTTAATCTGAATGCAGCATCTCATAACCCAATTTATATTTTTTTTAAATGGTTATGTTAAATATCTCATGTTTATAGTTTGAGGCACATTCATCGGGCCTGAGTGTTTTTTCTGAGTGTTTTTTTACAGACAACTGTCGTTCCGGGAGTGATGGGTGAATGCCGAACCAGGAGACGGGCACAGACCGGAGGTGGAGATGGAGGTTACTGGCCTGTTTCCCTACAGATGGGCGATCTGGGGTTCGTGAGATGCAACGCCAACGCCATGTCACCAATTCACTGTGAGCGACAGATAAGTATGAAACGGAGAAGAGACCATTTTGTCCGAAGCAGTGCCCAAATACTCTGTCCTCAAATGCAGAAGAGGGAGGGTTTAGATATACAAATTTTAGCTATACAAATGAAGCTTTGCTGGAGTTTTTTGATTAGTTAATTGTAAATGAAGCCAGTTCATTTTAGTGTCATTTTCTTTGCCCCATCTCTATTTTTATCCTGACTTCAGGAAATTTTTGCTTTCACCCTTAGGGGGTGTTGTTTTGTTGAGACGAGAATATGGTTATTTTATTTTCATAAAATCGCGAGAGAAATGCTAGAGCCAAACCCAATTGCCTTGATCATGACTGGGGACTGGGCGTGTTAAAGTCATTCTAACACTGCCCTTGATGTCACTATAGGCTACTGCAGACTGGCTCTAAATGACACTTGAACAGTCACCCTGTTTAAGTTTTCCTGACAGAATAACAACATTTTTTCCCCAAAGCAGGAGCTTGCGCTTAACCATATTTCTGAGTATCTCCTACAGACTGCTGATAACCGTTCCTGACCAAAGAAGGGAACAGGGAGACCAGACCAGAGGACTCTCTTTTTGCTCTTCTGTTTTGTCTCTGTTTGTCTCTCTCATCTGTGGATCCACAGATGGAGCACTTCATCAGCCTGTACTGGGGGAGCGCCGAGGTGAGCCCTCCGGCAGCACGACCCGGGCCGGCCCTACGTGGAGCAGTACAGGGGTCAACCGGGTTCAGTTCAAGAGCCTGTACGTGCTGCTGGCGCCCTGGCTGTGTGGTGTCCCACCGCACCTTCACCCTGCTGAACCAGAACAGGGACTCCCTCCTCACCCTCCGAGAGCTCGCTGCAAAAGCTGCAGCTGTCTCTGCTTCCTCCCCTGTGCTTTCTATGCTCTCTGTACCATCCACAGACCCTGACAAGATTCCTCCACTGTCCCTGGCAGACATTTCTGACCTACAAGCATCTGCTCCACCTGCGGAGAAAAAGAAATGAAGGAATAAGTGCACATTTCCACCACCAAACTAACCTGTATCTAGGGCCTAATGACAAACCTGTACTACCTCGTTCATGTTTTCATTATGCTTTCAAACTAGCCCACGGGCCAGATCATGTTTCAAAAAACAGGGGTGACGGAGGATGTTAACAGGTATTGGTATGCACCAGGTTTCACGGTTTTTGAGGAACAAAACTGTGCCAAATGCATCATATGCATGCAAACCAATGTTGGAAAAGGGGTAAAAATGGAACTGTCAGCACATCCTCGGCCAAGTGGGCCATGGGAACATGTTATGATGGATTTTATTGAACTCTCTCCATGCCAGGGGTACAAATATTGCCTGGTATTAACTGATGTTTTCTCCAAATGGACTGAGGTATTTCCTTGCAGGCATGCCTCAGCGTTGTCAGTGGCAAAGAGTCTCCTGAGAGAGATCATTCCAAGATGGGGCCTGCCAACCAAACTCTCTTCAGATCGAGGGAGCCATTTTGTAAATAGTGTCATTCAGGAAATCTGCAATAGCCTACAGATTGACCTTAGAACGCATTGTAGCTATCATCCAGCAAGTGCTGGAATAGTGGAGAGAGCTAAGCAAACTCTGAAAGTAAAGCTCACCAAGCTGATGGCAGAGACAGGTCTGTCATTGATGAAAGTTCTACCTCTGGCACTCATGTATATGAGAGGGAGACCGCACCAGACCACAGAGCTGGCTCCACATGAAGTCCTTACTGGTCGACCTATGAAAATGACTAACACACCGTTTCCCCAAAATAAGATTAGTCTCATGTCATGTGAAGATGATATGATACAATATTGTCTTGCACTGAATAACATTCTAAAAAAATGTCTTCAACAGAGTGAGGACCGCCATTTCCTGAGGCTAAGGAGGGGTTCCTGCATCACATCTCTCCTGGGGATTGGGTCCTGGTCCACGACCACAGACGAAGGAGCTGGAACTCGCCGAGATGGCTCGGGCCGTACCAGGTTCTACTCATCACGCAGACAGCGATCTGAGAGGACTTCGTGGATCCATGCAAGCATTGCCGACGGGTCCAAGCAGCAGAGGACGGTCCACCAGGGGATCGCAAACACCAGGAGATCAGAATGCAGCTGAACCAGAGGGCTCAGAGGCCAAAACCATGGGCCATCACACTGTCCTCTCCTCTGACGAGAAATCGGAGGAAAAATGACCTTGCTGGTCACCTCCTTCTACTGGTCGTTATGATGGCAACATGGAGAAACACCACAGCCTTGACCTCACAAGATGCACCACACACGCACACACACCTGCACACACTAACATTGAACATAACTGATTTCAAGCAACGCGACATTGAAGTTGCGATCTAGAAGAGAAGACGCCTTGCATTCCCCAGATGACATTCTCCTCTGATGAGCAATCGGACTGCACCTCTGATCGCACACACTGGAACCTACATTAAACATTCAGAGACGCACACATGGAATCTATGTTCCATAGGACATCACATGCGATTATTCACAAGAGTGAATGAACTTTGAAATAATCTGGAAAATATCATATTTGTTTACAAGAGTTGCAATGGTTAAAACATGAGTTGATAAATAAGTTTGGGTTTTTCCTCTAAATTGACCAAGAGGTTTTTTGCCCTTCTTACACTGGTAACCATTTATTTTTTTTGCCTTGTTAAATCAAGTTTTTTTTTTTTTGGTGAATGGTTGTCCACTCTTAGACTATAAATAGTATATAATCATGTCATCTTTTTTATCTTGTTTCCTGTCAAATTTCTGAAACAAGGGGTTTTGGTGCGTGATTTTGCACGTGGAAAGAAAATAATAAAATAAAAAAAAAAGAGATTTTTTTTTTTTTTTTTTTTTTTGCTCCACCTAGTGGAGAGATTATTTCCTTTCCACATGTATAGCATAGCTGACTGTTTACACTGTGTTTGGATTTTATATTTTATTTTTGTGTGCCTGTTCAGGCACAAATGAGGGATTGTCCAGGAATTTACATCCAAACACCTTAAACCTTTGTCCTCAAGTCCCCTGCAAACCCTAGTTTCAATCTCCCCCTTTGTAAATGTAAAACACCTCAACTCTCCCCCTTTGTAATTGTAAACTCCTCTGCCTCGCTCTTTTGTCCAAGTCAGAAAGGCCACACCTTGTCCTTCCTGCCCTGACTCAGACCTTTGTCTATATTTCAAAGCCATATTCAAAGTGAGTTTCATCCCACATTCCTTTCTTTCACTGTGTGATATCCGTCCCCTCACGATGACGCATAGACAACTCAGCCAATCAAATCCTAGAAAGACTTACCTGTGTTTGGACTGAATATAAGACTGGGCATGACACGCTTTGAATTCACTTCTCTGACTTAACCACCCTTGCTGTGTTTTGCAGGAAGTCCTTGCGCAAGTAATGTTTTTCACAATAAATCAGACTTAACCTTTTGAACGAATCTTGGTAAATCCTTTAAAATCCATTACAAGGCCAAATAAATTGGTTTAGCCTACTGGGAAATAAATTTGTTTTCATCACATTATTGTAATCATTAGAACCCTACATTATTAGTTTTATGCTATTATTATTATTATTAGCCTATTACTATTCTTGTATTAATATCCATAACAAGCAAATAATAATACTAGTCATAATAACAATAATAATAATAATGTAGGCTAATAATGATAACAGGATGCAAACAATTTTATTTATTTATTTCGGATCTGAGTGGGAGAGAATAAATTGTCTAGGCTTGAGTACACTCATAACTCACGGAGCACCAGAGCTATACTCTCCCACTCAGATTAATTAATTTATGTAGGCTATCTTTTTTATTCTCTTCCACTCAGATCCGAAATAAATAAATTCGTTTTCATCATGTTATTATCATCATTATTAGCCTGCATTAATATTATTATTCACTTATTCATAGTTTTATTCTCTCCCACTCAGGTCCGAAAGATTGCACGTCATTTCAGGAGGTCTGGTGTTAATAACGAGAAGCTTCAGATATATGTCAGAGGAACTTGGCAAAGAACTTAAGCTTATTCTTGACGGTCGCACCAGGTGGGATAGCATGTCTGACATGGTGGACTGGTACATTATGCTGCATCGCCCTGTCTCCAAAGCTTTGGTAGACATCCAGCCATCCCTTATTGTGAAGGATGAGGAGCTGGCGAGTCTCAAGGAACTCGCAAGTTGCCTTAAACCTCTAAATATGGGGGTGAAATCCTTGTGTGAAAGAGGAACAAATCTCCTGAAGGCGGATGGAGTTCTCAGGTTCATACTGTCCGACCTGGAAAAGCAGGACACTACCATTTGTAGGGATATGCAGGATGCCATCAAAACCAGATTCGGTGACAGGAGGCTGAACAACATCGCATCTCTGTACAGGTAGGCCAAACCTATGCATAGTGTGCAGTGTCACTGTCTCACGTAGGCTAATAGTAATAATAATATAGGCTAGCCTATTATAATTGCTGTAGCATATTAACCATGATCGAATAATAAAATTACAAGAATAATAGCCTCCCAATAGCCTGCTTATGAATACAGGCTAATAAATATCATGATAGTGCGTTATATAGGCTATTCTTTATTTGTTTAGGTATCTCCACAACCCGGTGATGGTCAATCCCAGAGATGAGCTCTTCGCTATGCCCTCCAGATCTATGCGAAGACGGCACTCGGTCTGTTCGAGCGACTTTTTGTTGCCACTGAGGAGCCTTCCCAAGTCCAACCACCACCAGATCAGGGAACGGAATCAACGGACCAGAGTCAAGCCACCCTGAGCCTGCAGGCTGAACTGCAGCAAGCAATCGATGCTTGTATGAAAAGTCCCGAGCCAAAGGAGAAGTGTGGGAATGACCTGCAGAAAATCCTGTCAAAGGAATTTGCGCTCTTCGAGGCAACACAAGTGCGCCCCAAAAATCTTCAGCTACGTGGCTCTTGGCACTATTCAGCCAACATCTGTCGAAGCCGAGCGAGCCTTCTCAGTGTGCTCTCAGTTCGTCACTAAGCTTAGAAACCGGCTGAGCGACCGCTCTTTCAATGCTCTTTGCTTCCTCAAGTCCCACTTTACCAAACAGAAGAAAGGGAAATAGCCTCAGATGGGATAGGAATTTAGTTCATTTAAATGTTTTGGTTTAGGCCTAGTGTAGCCTACAATGTAAACGCAAGTTAATTTTTTTTTTACATAGCCTAACATTTTTTACATACAGTAGGACCCCACTCCTCCGAACTTCAGAGATCCGAACCTCCCGGTCTACGGGACAGGCTTAAAAAACTTTTTTTTTTTTTTTTTTGCCTGCTATCTGGTTACTGGGATTTTCCAGTGAATGACAACATTTTCATGAAAATCGAACGTCAGCCTCAACCGTAATGACTTGGAGAGGATCTGCAAAGAGGAGTGGGACACAATTTGTCCTGAGATGTGTGCAAACCTGGTGGCCAACTACAAGAAACATCTGACCTCTGTGTTTGCCAACAAGGGTTTTGCCACCAAGTACCAAGTCATGTTTTGCGAAGGGGTCAAATACTTATTTCACTCATTAAAATGCAAATCAATTCATAACTTTTTTGTGATGTGTTTTTCTGGTCTTTTTTTGTTATTCTGTCTCTCACTGTTAAAATAAACCTACCATTAAAATTATAGACTGAACATTTCTTTGTCAGTGGGCAAACTTACAAAATCAGATTCAAATAAGTATTTCCCTTTTTTATGTACAATCACAAAATAAAATACAGAAATGTTTTGCAAACACTTGTTCATTGAAGTTAGACATAAGTGCTCAGTGAGCATTGGTTTAATTAGAAATATGTTACAAGTTTAATTACTAAAAGACGTTGCAAAACAAACATAACTCATGCACAGCTAAGTCATAGAGGAGGAGATGTCCAAATATCTTCTGCTGTTTTGTGCATGTTGTGTTTTATCTCAGCTGAACAGCTGGGGTGCATTCCTGTGGAACTGACCAACTGAAACAAATGTAGGTCAGTCACGGAGAGGGAAATTGCTGGCCATATACTCTGAGGACTCGCCTTACAGCTTCATCTGCATTGCGTGTAGGAAGGTGTGGCCGTGCTGCAGGCTGGGGCGTTCTCTCCATGGAAGCTGCCTCTTCTATCCAGGTCACAGCAAGTGACAACAACAAACGGTGTGAAGTGGAAGTCACCCCGCTTGAGAAGAACCCGCAATCTTGATTTCAGCCTCCCAAACGCAATCTGCTGTCCTAGCTGCTCTGAGGTAGATGTTGAATGACTCTTCCTGAGGGGTGAGAGCATGTCTGGGGGTGTGGGTATACCCTTCCATGAGCCATTCCAAAAGGGGGTAGGCTGGGTCACTGAGTAGGAAGAAGTTGACTGGTGTTCCACTGATGTCCCGAACATGCTGTAAAGTATAACAGAAACAATACAGTGAGTTAATGCCTACTAGGAATTTGTTTTGGGTCCCTTGGTACACGAAAGTTACAGTTAACAATTAACAATAAGTATTGCAGGTTTAAAGCAATTCATAGCATAAAGAACATAGCATCGAAATTTACCAATACTTGTCATCAACGACGCCTTGCGTACATAAGATGTCCAACATTTTCGGTTGACGAAATCCCTGTAGCCATCCCTTGGTCCTAGGACAGGGATTTGGGTTCCATCAACACATCCGATGATTTGAGGGATGTGAAACTTGGCCTCTAACCGCTGGGCTATGGCGCAGGCTTCATCAAGGGTTGGGACTTTGATGAAGTGTTGTACTAATTGCGTTGCCATGCCTTTACAAATATGTACACAAACTTCATCACCGTTGGCTTGTGTACACCAAACTTATCCGCTATCAGCCTATACTCTCCGCAGCTACCAAGCTTGTACGACGCAATTGCCACTCACATTTCCAGAGGTACAGCGGGACGCACTGTCCCCTCGCTGGGCCTCATGACATCCTTCATCAGATCATACAGCTTCACAAATGCTCCCCGAGACAGAAGTGGTCCCCGCTCCATTTTGTAGAGGCAATGACAGGAGGTACGAGAGGTAACAAGAAGAATGGCGGCCAGGAGGAGCCAGACAGCGCAGCCCAATCAGATGACCCTGGGGCCACAGCAGCAGGCAAACCAGCAGAGAAGCTGGACGAGCTCACAGCGATGGTCAAGTCTCTTGTCCGGTCTCAAGCAGCCAGAGACCAGCAGGGACAAGAAGATTCTGCCTGTCAGGAACAGAGATGGAAGAGTATGCAGAACCAGTTTCGGCTGCTCGAGAACCAGGTCCAGGGGATGTGCTCCGGGGTTGGACCTGAGCCTCTTCAGCGCCGAGACGACAGGGAGCCACCCCAGCGCCAAGACGACAGGGAGCCACCCCAGCGCCGAGATTACAGGGTGCAGACCCAGCGCAGAGACGACAGATGGCAACCCCGCCGCAGAGATGACGACTTTGATGATGACTCTTGTGAGGCATGTAGCCAGAACAGTGACGACCGCTCTCTGAGGGGTCCAACCTACCATAAAGAACCCAAGTTACACCCATTGTCTCCGGACGATGACATTGAACATTTTTTGACAACATTCGAAAGAATTGCTCAGTTGTGCAGGTGGTCCAGAGAAGATTGGGCTGTCCGCCTTGTTCCCCTGTTGACTGGCAAAGCACGTAGTGCCTATGTTCAGATGGACATTAGTGAGTCTGATTACTATGACAAGGTCAAAGAAGCTATTTTGGCTAAGTATGAGATCACCACTGACACGTACCGCAGAAGGTTCCGGTCCTTGAAGATTGAACATGAAGAGACTCCACGGGAGTTGTATGTGCGCCTGAAAGACCTGTTCTCCAAATGGGTCAAGGTAGACACATCCAGTGTCACAGACATTTCAGAGACATTGATCCTTGAACAGTTTTTGAGGATGGTGCACCCGGACCTGGAGGTCTGGATCCGCGAGCATGATCCCAAGACGGCAGAGACAGCATCTCGCCTTGCAGAGGCTTTCACATCAGCCAGGCAGGGGAGCTTCTTTGCCAGACCATCACACACAGATGACCATCATCACGCCCAGATGAGAAAGCCCACCGGGGGTGAACAGGGCTCTGGTCAGGGGAGGTTTTTTTCCAGCAGAAGTAAGCAGTACCCTTCAAGCAAAGGTAGGGATTCTTCCCCCAAGTCTTCTAAGAGAGAGATGAGGTGTTACCAATGTAATGGCCTAGGACATACTCAGTACTTTTGCCCAGCAAGCAATCAGAGCAAGCCATACCTTGTGTGTTCAGCCCCCCGTCCAACCAGGCTAGGCACAGTGCAGGAGAACAATGACAGAACATTGGCACCTGTTCTAGTGAATGGTCAGTGGGAGGAAGCCTTACTTGACTCGGGGAGCGCTCAGTCAGTAGTACTGTCTAGTCTTGTCCCAAGAGAAAAGTGGAGTGAAGAGACAGTCATGCTCTGTTGTGTTTATGGTGATGAGCGTGAGTACCCTATGGCAGAAGCGTACATAACAGTTGGAGGCCAGACATTTCTTTTGCCAGTAGCTCTAGCCCCAACCCTACCACATGCAGTCATCCTAGGTAAAGATGTCCCCACTCTCCTAGATTTGATCCACAATGCACAGAGCTCAGGGAAGGATGTCACAGGGCCTCCAGGCAAGACAGCCAAGTTCAAACCTGTTTCAGAGTCAGTACACACTTGTAACTTGGTTATTACAAGGGCTCAGACTGCAGGAAAAGTTCTCAGGGAGTTGCCTTTCTTTGGGGTAGAGTTGGAGACAAGCCCAGTGAAGCCATTCAAGTCCAAGGCTCAGCGAAGGAGGGAGAAGTTGCAGGGCACAGCCAAGAAAGGGATAGAAGAGCTGTCAACAACAGAATGCCCCTTAGACAGTGTCATCTCACCAGACATAGGCAGCCTGCAAAGAGAGGACTACTTTAAAGCCATGGTTCGAGAAGGTGACAGAAATAGAGGGAGTGAAGCAGGCCAATGCAGGTTTCCTGGAAGAGGCCACTTATGTGGTTAAAGGAGGGATACTCTACCAGCGCAAGAAGAAAGTTGAGGCCTTAGTTTTGCCACAGCAGTTCAGACACAGGGTCATGGAACTTGGTCATACAAGTCCATGGGCAGGACACATGGGTTTTCAGAAAACCCTGAACAGGATTGCTAGTCGCTTTGCTTGGCCAGGCATGTTTACCCAAATCACTGAGTTTGGCAATTCATGTGAGAAATGTCAACTGACCTCAGGCAGGGGGGTGGTACGTGCCCAGTTGCAGCCATTGCCAATCATCAAAACCCCTTTTGAGAGGATAGCCATGGATGTAGTGGGACCATTAGAGAGGAGTTCCACAGGAAATCGTTACATATTGGTAATATGTGATTATGCAACCAGGTACCCCGAAGCTTTCCCCCTCAAGTCAGTGAAGGCCAGACATGTAGCAAACTGCTTGTTACAGCTGTTTTCCAGAGTAGGCATAGCCAGTGAGATCCTCACAGATTGCGGTACAAACTTCTTGTCCACACTTTTACAGCAAGTCTATCAGTTTTTAGGTGTCAAGGGTATTAAGACCACCCCATATCATCCACAAACAGACGGGCTTGTGGAGAGATATAACCAGACACTGAAGAGTATGCTGTGCAAGTTTGTCTCCAGCACAGGTGCTGACTGGGACCAATGGCTACCCTACCTGCTCTTCGCCTACCGAGAGGTCCCACAAGCATCTACAGGCTTCTCGCCATTTGAACTGTTGTATGGTCGCGAAGTGAGGGGGCCACTGGACCTCCTGAAGGACCACTGGGAGAGCCCCAAACCAGCAGGGGAGAATGTGGTGGACTATGTGGTCAAGATGAGGGAGAGGCTGGAGCGGATGACGGCACTAGCACAGGTGAACATGGAGATGGCGCAGCAACGCCAAAAGACGTGGTATGACCAGAAGGCCAGGGAGCGAGTCTTCAGTCCAGGCCAGCAGGTACTCTTACTGCTCCCCACCAGTGACAGTAAGTTGCTGACCAGATGGCATGGACCTTACAAAGTCACCAGACGAATGGGTAAGGTGACCTACGAACTGTTTATGCCAGAACGCAAGAGGAAGCATCAGACATTTCATGTTAACCTGTTGAAAGAATTCCATGTCCGTCCAGAGACTGCAGCAGCAGTTTTTTATACGTGCAGTTCAGGATGAGGATGTGAATGAAAAGATTTTTCCCACCAGTGAAGCAGGGCCCAGCCCGGTGGATTTGTCTCACCTGTCACAGACTCAGCAGAAGGATGTCAGGCCCCTCCTGGACCCAGAGCTTTTCAGGGAGACACCAGGCTTCACCTCCCTTGTGCAGCACAAGATTCGCCTGAAGGAGAATGCTCCAGCTCAGCAGAGGAGCTACAGAATTCCTGAGCGGTTGGTCCCTGAGCTGAAAAAGGAGATGAAGTTGATGCTGGAGATGGGGATCATTGAGGTCTCCAAGAGTGAGTGGTGCAGTCCTGTAGTGCTTGTACCCAAGAAGGATGACTCACTGAGATTTTGCATTGACTTTAGGTATCTGAACTCTGTGTCTGCCTTTGACCCTTACCCGATGCCCCGAATTGATGACATGGTGGAGAGGGTTGGCAGAGCGAACCACATTACCACACTGGACTTGAGCGAAGGCTATTGGCAGTTGGCCATGGCACCAGAGGCAAAAGGGCTAACTGCATTCAAGACTCCGTTTGGTATGAACCAGTTTCGGGTGATGCCATTTGGGCTCCACGGGGCACCTGCAACATTTCAGAGATTGATGGACTATGTGTTAAGGGACGTCTCTGAGTTCTGTGCAGCATACCTGGACGATGTGGTGATTTTCAGCCAGTCCTGGGAAGAGCATGTGTCCCATCTCCAGGCAGTCCTGAATTGCATTCGAGCAGCTGGGCTGACCATCAACCCTCAGAAGTGTGCGATCGCCCAGAGGGAAGTTCAGTACCTGGGGTTCGTCATTGGCTTTGGTAAGATCAAACCACAGCTGGGGAAGGTGGAAGCCATCCGTACCTTCCCTGTCCCAATGACCAAGAAGAAGGTGAGGGGTTTTGTGGGCCTGGTCGGCTGGTACAGGAAGTTCATTCCACGTTTTGCAGACAGGTCAGCAGTGTTGAATGACCTCACAAAAGCCTCTGCCCCTAACAAGGTGCGCTGGACTTATGAGTGTGACCGAGCATTCAGAGATCTTAAAGAAGCAATCTGCTCCCACCCGGTTCTCCATAGTCCAGACTTTGAAAAGCTTTTCACCCTGCAGACCGATGCATCTGGAGTAGGCCTTGGAGCTGTGTTGTTGCAGGAAGTGGAAGGAGAGATGAAGCCTGTTGCATTCCTGAGCCGAAGGCTGCTGAACCGAGAGACCAGGTACTCTACAGTGGAGAAGGAGTGCTTGGCAATGAAGTGGGCTATCGACGCGCTCAGATACTATCTGCTGGGACGGCACTTCGTCCTGGAGACAGATCATCGTGCCCTCCAATGGCTGAACCGCATGAGGGACGCAAACATGCGCATCGCGGGCTGGTACCTCGCCCTCCAGCCCTATGACTTCACTGTCCGCTACAGATCGGGGAAGTCCAACGTCATGGCTGACTGTCTCGTGTTTATGAGGATTGAGGTACTGTGCTTACGCCAGGAGAGGGGGAAGGAAATGTAACAAAGGGGTACTTGTGGTACTTTGTTACCTATACAAGGTGCATATTTATCATAACTGCAATATTTGCACAAGCATACATTTGGACAATATAATGATGAGACATAGCCAATACTTATAGTATTTATTGATTGTTGAATTGTTTGTTGGTGCACGTTTGTCTTGCTCAGCAGTATTGTGAGCTGATATGTATTGAAGTAAATGTAATGTTGTATGATAATGTATTTGATGTTTTGTAATTAATAGAGATGTGGAATGTGTAGTGGTAATATTGAATTAGTGTTATTTGCATTTCCCTTTGACATGGTATAGTCCAGGTTAATTGCCAAGCAGTGGTATAAAAGGCTGCCAGTTCCATTCAGACACTGCTGTAGGTTGGACCTAGGTGAGCGTAGCTACAGTCATGTTGCTCATTTTTAACGTCTATGATTTTTCTACTTTTGTCATGTCCTGTTTTGGTAAATAAATACACCCTTGATCGCACCTTTACCTCGCCTCAGAGCCTCTTGTGCTGGGAGTTAGGCCGCTAAGCAGGTCAATCTAACATACAGTAACAGGAAGTTTGAATTTTACGTAATGAACTTGGAAAGGAATCCAACTAATTAGGTTTTTCAGATTATCGCATTACTGAAATGAATGTAAACACGTCAAAACAGATTATTACCATTACCTGATTATTCCCAATTTTCAGATTATTGTGGTCATGTAAACGTGCCAAATGAAAATCATGATATTACTCCTTTAAGAAATCAAGCAACCTTATTGGTCATTATTCTCTGCGTGTTTGACAGGTTGGAAAGGTCTATTGAAATATCTTCATGTGGGGGGCTTTTGCCGGCAAAGAATGGATATAAGAACAATAAGCGATTAATCGTGATTCATTACTTACAGATCATGTAATTTGATTTTTTTTTTTATCGTTTGACAGCCCTACTAAAAATGGAATACCTACTAAACGTGTCATGGGTTAATGCGAAATCAATGAGTTAGCTAATTATCCCATTTTATTTTAAGCGATGAAACCGTGCGGACGCGCAGGACTTCGAGTGAGCAGTAGTGCTCTTGTCCACCATTGCCTTTTGGTAGCCAACGAACAAAGGCCCACCACAACGCTTCACAAAAGTTCAAGAAATGTCCACAACTGAAATATTTCCAACTTGCCAACTCAACATTACAATTTAGAACAAAAAGCAAAAGTTATAACAATCATGGTGACAGTAATTTTAAGTAGGCTACTTAGTTAGCCATGTACAGAAAAAGTCTATCAAGTAAGCTAGCCCTAGCCCACCCTCGAATGGGTATCTATTAATACCACAAGCACTGTGACAAGACCAATTTCTACCTTGTACTTGCCACATTTTAAACTTCAACAGAAAAGTAACTGACTCTCCTACAATTACATATCACGGACAGCCATATTTTCTGCTTTTTATGTGCATATATAGTTGTATAAGAACAATATCAAATCATCACTATTAATTCTGTAAGTCTCACCCTGAAAATGTTGCTTGGCAATGCTGTGTCATGTGAGCATTCCATTTTTTATTGTCTATGACTGTAACCGTTACTGTACATTCGTGGGCGTTAATAGATACCCTCTCAGAGAATTCTTAACTGCGGCACCGACATAATGCTGTTAGATTTGAAAAACTGAATTGTTAAGAGGACATTTGAGCTACAAAGTAAGCTACGTTGTTATCACCAAATGTCTACTTTTATTACCCTTGCTTTTTAGTTTAAAAAAAGTTGCCTCAGAGATGGTGTTAAAAGATGCCCATACACTAGTTAGCTAACGTTAGCTGACGTTGGAAAGAGAGCATTTGAGAATCATTACAAAAGGGTAGCTTGCACATAAGGTTAGCGTCATATACCTGGGGGCGATACCATCATACAAAGCTAGCTATGTTTACATTGAAATAGAAATAATTACAGTACAGTTACAGGATCTATGTTGTCGCAGGGACAAAGACAGAGGTGGGTTGGTCTCTCAACGGTTCTGGTTCAAATAAACTGGAAGAAGGATATCCTCATCTTCTTCTTCTCTGGGTTTATTGGCGGATCGCAAACAACTTCAATGTGCATACCCCCACCTAATGTACCAGAGTGTGTAACATCATGTAATTTGCCTAGTTCAGTTCTAAACTGTGTCACCTAAGAAAATAAATAATGCCTTGCATTCTTTGTTTTACCTCCATTACTCATATGTAGGTTGCACAATTAGGACTTTATTTGTAGGCATATTTTTATAATTATTTTGATTAGGTCTAGCCTGTAAATCTTAGTACAGAAGAAGAATGTGTCTATATATAATAGCATGGCTAGCTGGTTTCGTCCTACTAATCAGTCCTGAAGAGAAGCAAGCTGGCACCAGCCCATAAGCCTGTCTGGACCTGGTCTAGTTAATACTATTGTAGCTATTGTTTTAATTACTATTATGCTGTATTCTTTACTGTTATTGTGTTGAAATTATGTTGTTGCTACGAGGATGAGGAGCCAGAACCCAAGCATTTTACACCCTTGTACATGTACAAAGGACCTAAGAATACATTTTTATCAGAATCGGAATGGTCAAATAGAGGCCCTGTTGGCTGTGGTTGTTGTTTTCTCGCTAATCACATCAACAAACTACAACGGCATTGTCATTACAAGCATTCCTCTTCTCCTCCACCTTCTGCTGAAAGGAATGGCCAACAGTGTGGCGAGAGTGCTGTGAATAAACCACAAGTTGATTTACTGTGGTTCAGCCCCCTCTGGCTGCAGACTGATTTAGACTTTGAGGGAGGGGGGGGGGGTCGTTAGACAGGATGGAAAGGGAGGATGGGTGGAGCAAGAGGGGGGAGAAGAGGAGATTGGGGGGAGGAGAATGGAGTGCATGTGTAGTGCCTGTTGAGGAGCTTGTCTCCTCTCTGAATGTTGTCTTTGCAGTCCTGCTTCTGTCACTCACACACACATACACACACACAAATACAAATGCACACGTGCAAGCACACACATATACTGTACACACAAACATACACACACTGCTGGTCTGTTGGCCGGACTGGGTGTATTTCCTCCCAGACATCCCCTCTCTCTCCACCCCCTCTTACACTCCTCACCCACTTTCTTTTTCCCCCTTCTCCCTACCTCCCCCCTCTGTCCCCCAACTCTTCCTAACTCCCCCATTCCCCTTCTTAACAGCCGTTAACCTGATACCCTGTCACCTCCCCAGAGTGAGAGGGGGCAGCTGTTGCAGCCTATCAGCTGTCAGGGTAAGAAGCTATGTCCAGCCCCTGTCAGACCAAAGTTATCCTCTCTCTCTACCTCCTTCTCACCCTCCTCCTCCGGGGTGCAGTAAAGCTACACCCTCCAGGGCGTCGGCGGGGGGGAAGTACAGTCTTCCTGTATCACTGTCGCCAGGAAGGGAAGAAAACCCTTCCCTACCCACCTCGGAACGCCAGGAATCCCCTCCTCCCGAGCTGTCCTCCCGCGAGTAAGGGGCGCGTGTTCTTAAAGCTACAATCCTGGAGGTCCTTGTCCAACGGTACCACCGAATCACAAGTGAGACATCTAGAAGAGGCCTTTATTCAGAGGTTACCTTCGTTAAACAGGTTAACATCTACAGTAAATATCATAGTCACTAGAAAAAGGCACATTCTGAAAATGCTGTTTTTGTTTTTGCCACACAAGCCTTAAGGCGGATTCATAGTCGACGCAAAATACATAAGCGCAAGCTTCGCAAGGCCACGCAAGATCTCGTTGCGTCCTTGCGTGTGTCATGCCGAAATTTGTCACTTGACGCAAGCAATAGTGCAATTCCTTGTGTTTCCGACAGGGAAAACACAGAACGCAAGCTCTCGAGTCATGTTGGAGCTTGCGTTCACAACGTAGCTTGCGTTGTTTACGTCGACTATGAATCAGGCCTTAGAGTAAGAACTGGACAGGGGCCATTTTGACTGTAGTTTTGAGACAATAAGTGGGAGGTTAGGTTGGAGAAAACTTGGCAAACTCTGAAGACTCCAGTGCAGTCGTTTTTTGAAATTTTTTGTAGTGCCTTTTTGACTGATGCAGAGGCCTAACCCTTGTCTCTCTTGCCAAACACATCCATTAACTTGCTAAGTAAAAGTAAAGCTAAAGGGTTTGGTCATGGAATCAGCATAATGGTCTCTTGGTAATGGGACTGCAGAATTACTCACGTCAAGCATGGTCATCAGACCACCCCGCTGCACTCGCACACTTCCTGCTCTCCCAGTGGTTCCAGGTCAGGCACAGTATTGAGTGACCACGAGTCATTGCAAGTGTCACATGTAGGCGTCCTTCTTTGCTATTTAAAGCCACAACCCCAAAATACACACCTCCACTCATGACCACATGCTACGTGCCAGATGCAGCATACAGTAGACACATACAAAACACACACACACAAAGACACAAAGGGCCTGATCTTCCAAGATCCCAAATAAAGAGCGCACAATTCTGTGTGCAGACCTTCAGATTGCACGTGTAGTTGGAATGCGTTTTACGGGCGATCTATCAAAGATAATTGCGTGAATGGCAACAGGTGCAAAAGTGTGAATAACACCCTATTTAAAAGAGGGCTTTTGCGTGTTGTATCCCACAATTGCATCATGGAAGAGGAGCGCAAACGCAAAAGTAAATTTGATGCGACCGAATTAGAGGTTTTAGTGGACGAGCTGGAGTCAAGAGGAAGGGCTGTAGGGGATACGCGCTATCACCTAAAAGGAACATGAAATATGAACTGAGATGATGCTGTTTGAGGGGCCAGGTTAACCGACTAAACATTAACCGAACCTAAAACGAAACACATTAGGAAAACATTGGTCTATATGAGACTGGATCCCCCTTCCCTCGGCTCACACACACCCATTCATTTATCCCGACCCACACCTGGGAAAAAAACAAAAGTTTAACAGGTCTACCATTGACTATGTGAAGCCTGACAAATAAAAGGTTTTGCAAAACGAAATAGTTAAGCCTACTGCAGCGCACAAACATGAATAGGCCTACAATTATTCCCTCTAGCATGAGAGCTTGGCTTGGTGGTAACTTTATAGAACCACACGACACACTGGAAATAACCCAGATCTCCTGTGTGGGAAAATGATTAGGCTAATTTAAAACGAATGAATTAATATGAGTCCAGTATTCATTCAGACACAGTCATGCCGGCTACATCTGTAGCCACAGCTGCCCTGGGGCAGACTGACAGAAGCGTGGATGCCAGCGCCTACGGCGCCTCCGACCACCACCAACATTCATTCACATTTATACGTTGCATATACAAAATGCAATACAAAAAATAAAGAGCACATAGTAGACTTTGTAATTTTATAGACTCTGGGGAAACCAGCTACCGCATAAAAGCCTTGCTTGGTTTCGATCAGTGCGTCCTGGGTACGGGGAAACTTTATATACTGGCCAATCCTGCGCAACATGACATCCAGTACTTGGGAAAGCACAGGTGAGAAACTGTTTTGGGAAATCCCAACACTGAGAGCTACTGTACGCTGGAATGAACCAGTTGCAAGAAAATGGAGAATAGCCAGAAGTTTGGTTATTGCAGGTATGGCATGACTCTTTCTTGTGACTGGCTCCAAATCAGCCCTTAATTCACCTAATAGCTCCAGAATGGAATTGCTAGATAAGCGATATGTTTGGATTATCCTCTCCTCTGACATCCCAAACATTGTCACACGGATGGAGAACACCCGTTCTTGGCGTGCTCGCCTCCTTTGTCTTCTCCTCATAACGTTCGCCATGTGTGTGTGCGCAATTGCACGGAGCCAAATAGTACCTGCCCTTCCGAGGTACTAAATTGCAAATGCAAACGCCACCACTCAATTAGCTTTCAGGCTTGTTAAGTCACAGTGCGCGTGCTACAATTACGTATTTGCATTTTCTCCTCCCATATTTTGCATGCTAGGGGACGCACGCCCCTTATTACATATTCATGTCGGCCAAACGTACTAATTGGATAACGCGTGTTAATTTGCGCACTTGAAGGACGCAATCCCCCTTGCACACCGTTCATAGATCACCTTGCATATTTCTTTGCGGGTACTAAGTCTTTTGCACACGTTTTTATACATGCAAACCTTTAGTAGATCAGGCCCAAAGATGTATAAGTTGAGTAAGTGATGTACCTATGCACTTAATTATGTATTCAATGTGAAGGCATTATACAAGGATATTACTGTTAGCTTTATTGCCTACAGGGATCACCACTAGCTAAGCTCACTGGTCTTCCACCGATAGCACATCTGTCGCTCTTCAGTCATATATTGATCATCTGATGTTCGGATACATTTATGGATGTGTTTATGCAGTATTTACTTTCCCAGGCCTGAACAGTAAATGTTTGTGGCTCAGAGCTAAAGGTCCAGCTGTTATTTATACGAGCTCATTTGTCACATAACCTACACGCCACCAGAGAATCGATTCAGATGGAAGGACAGAGGGAGTGTGGAAGGGGGGCAGGGAGAGAGGGAGGAAGGAAGGAAGAGATAGAGGGAGATAGGACGGGTGGAAGGGAGGGAAGGAGTGAGGAGAGAGTATTCAGGGACTATAATGGGTTCAGTTTCATGACCCTGCACAGTTCTGCTCCCCCTGCTTTGTTAGAATTCCTCACTGCTATTCAGCCTCTCCCTGTTCCGTGTGGATGACACTGTTCTTTCTGTTGATAAGGTGAACAGGTGAGCCTATATAGTTAATTGGCCAGTGGTTAGGTTCAGCTGTTGCTGACCATGTTGCTTTTTGTGTGCCAGAATGTGGTCTTCGGTGTGGAGTGAGGTGCAGAGAGACCCTTATATCTGTGTTGAGTGAAGTTAAAGGTCTCACTGAAAATCTGTGACACATGCCACCTGTTTTATATGGAAACCTATACCTGAAGTATCAGACCCACACACGCTGGAACAGTGCCATTCCTGTCATTGGGACAGGCTCCCAGGCAATTTTTGTGACACCTAAAGGTGTCTTTGCATGGACTGAGCATGGAAGTTTGCCTCACAGTAAGTGGAGTAATTCAAGGTGTATTCAATTTACATATCAACATGAGTAATTCCTCCACACAATTTACATAAACGTAATGCAACCTCCACATAACCCCTCCCCCTTTTCCCTTCTATCATCTCAGTGTACAGATGGGGGAACTTGCAAGTAGTAACCTGACCCGCAGGATCTCAACGCACAACGCAATGTCTGTGGCATTCCGCACCACCGCTCACATGCCCATAGAGGGAGAAGTAATACTACTCATTGACCCATTGCTGTAGCCTCATCTGGCACATTGGATGAGCTAACCTTGTTCTCAAACTCCTTGTTCTCCGTCTGGTTGTAATTTAATTATTACAAACATAGCATATCTATCTATAGTATCTATCTCTGTAACTGACGTCAGGTCTATATCTGTTAACTCATATGAAACAAGGTATCGGGACAAGTAGTTTTAATACAGTAAGCTAGCTAACTAGCTAGCTAGCTAGCAGAGTGTTATCATATGGAACATGGCATCAGGACGAGTAAGCTAGCTAAAGGAGAGTAGAGATGTGTTCGAAATGGTTCACTCACTCCCTATTCCCTATGTAGTGTTACCCATATAGTGAACTACATAGGGAATGATTAAAGAGTTTCCAGACACTACATGGAACGCGATTGCGTCGGATATTCATGGACGCGACCAAGCAGATGTGCCCAGTATCATTTTTGTGGCCGGCAATCAGGAAGTGGAGGTCCAGCTTCAGGTGTCTAGAGAAGATGTTTGCTGATACTGAAACAAAAACAAAGGTCTCAGAGTGTGGTCCTGCTAACACCTGTGCTACCTGGCTAACTCATGACACAGTGACTCCTTTGTTTGGTCCTGTGTTTGGTCAACACAGCTACGGCTAAGCTGGCTAACAAACATTATCAACAAGGTACTAGCTAGTCTCGACATGGTATGTTTATCAACAAAGCCCATAGCAAAAAATCTGTTGCTCATCTGTTTTTCATTCTGATCTCTTGAGACTAACTATCATTTTAGCAATATTTGAGAAGCAGGATAAACTGTGATTGGCCAAAAATAAGAGGACGTTTTCAAAGTCCACTACCTTTAAGTAACGAAGCTGCCTAACTTTGAGAAAACTTGCTTAGAATTCCGTTAACCTTCTTCCGGTTAAGGGCTCTCTTTCCCTCTGGGATCTTGCCATGGCGCCCAAAGGCAACTGTATTCACGCAATCTTCAACAGAGAAAAAATTAT
Organism: Borostomias antarcticus; assembly: GCF_949987555.1. Lineage (NCBI taxonomy): Eukaryota > Metazoa > Chordata > Actinopteri > Stomiiformes > Stomiidae > Borostomias > Borostomias antarcticus. The sequence continues at coordinate 6,951,637 of NC_140244.1, forward strand.
CAAAAAGGAAATGAAACAGGCGCAGGCAATCTTGTTTTGATGCCTGATGCATGGCAGCAAGGCGGAACGATGAGAGGAACAAGCCGCTGTCAGGAAACAGCTCCTGCTGGCCTGATGGTGCCGATGGGCTGTTGGCCAGCTCATGGTGTCTCTCTCCAATGAGGTCGAGAAGAGTCTGAAGCTCTCGGACCTGGCCTGGGTCTGAGTGGGAAATAGCACAAAGAACATTCATTATTATGTGTTCAAGGCCCAATCACTAATACTGTAGGTAAACAAAACTATAGAACCACACAATAGAACCACACAACAGAAATGAATGAACATTACCAATTCTCGAGAGGACTTCATCCACCTTTCTCTTGTCGAGGAGGATTCTTTCGACCTCCGCCCTACATCCATCACATGGTTTCCATGCAGTTGCTGCCTCCTGTCCAGATTGGCATACTGCATTTGCTGCGTTGCTCTTGGGTAGAGGCGAGACTGCTGCGTTGCTCCTGCAGGGTGGTGGGCTGGCTACATCGCCCTAATCAGATGATGAGCTTGCCACATCTCCCCCATAGGGTGGTGTGCCGGCTACCTTTTCGCAGTCAGGTGGTTAGCCGGCTGCGTTGCCCTGGTAGAGTGGTGGGCCGGCTGTGTTGCCCCAGCAGGGTAATGGGTTGGCTGCATGGCCCCCGACGGGCGACGGTCCAGCTCTGTTGCTGCCATGAAGTGGTGAGATGGCTGTGTTGCCCCAGTAGAGTGGTGGGCCAGCTGCATTGCCCTGGTAGAGTGGTGGGCCGGCTGCGTTGCCCCAGTAGAGTGGTGGGCCAGCTGCGTTGCCCTGGTAGAGTGGTGGGCCAGCTGCGTTGCCCTGGTAGAGTGGTGGGCCAGCTGCGCTGCCCCAGCAGGGTAATGGGTTGGCTGCATGGCCCCCATCAGGTGATGGTCCAGCTCTGTTGCCGCCGCCAAATGGTGAGCTGGCGGCGTTGCCCCAGTAGGGTAATTGGCTGGCTGCATGGTCTCCATCAGGTGATGGTCCAGCTCTGTTTCCATCGTCAGGTGGTGAGCCAGCTGTGTTTCCGCCGTCAGGTGGTGAGCCGGCTGTGTTTCTGCCATCAGGTGGTGAGCTGGCTGTGTTTCTGCCGTCAGGTGGTGAGCCGGCTGTGTTTCTGCCGTCAGGTGGTGAGCCGGCTGTGTTGTCCTGGTAGAGTGACGGGACGCCTGCTTGGCCCCTGTCAGACAGCGGTCCAGCTCTGTTGCCGCCATTAAGTGGTCCGGCTCTGCATTCTTCATATTCAGACAGTAAGCTCCCCTCAATTATTACTGTGTCAGCATTTGAAGACGATGTGTTTGGTGACTCCTCACAGGTAGGTGAATCAACATTGAGCAAAGACTTTAAAAAAGACTCCTGTGCTGTTGGTTGAGTTGGGCAGCCCTTTCTTTGTACCTGGTCTGACTGTCCAATGTATTCAACAGTGGCACTATAAAACTTTCCATTGGACCACTTGGCTAGAATGGCTTCTCCTGACCCAAGATCTTGTAGCTGTTGGACCTGAGTGTCATCTTTGCCCAAAATAGCTGATGTTTGGAAGATTTTGGCAGTGTATCCATCCTCAAACCTGACAAAAGCAAAATGTCCTGAGAGAGAAATTGAGAAGCGGAGGCAGGAAATGTTAAGCAACAGGCCAGTTTTTTAGCGGATAAACATACCAGTGGATTATCTCAATACTTACCAGATTGCTCATTTGGGGGAGCTAGTTCTGGAGACTTTTGGAGATCCAGTATCTTCTTGGTGGGAATCTTTAGTCTTTTTGATGGATTCCTCCCAAGAGTTTTTGGTGCTGCCTTCTTCATTCTGGTGGTTTTCAAGACAAGAATATATTTTGTAAATTGCCTTTTTCAGACAAAAGTTAATTTAGTACTTATAAACAGACCTGGGGCCTAATTTATAAAAAAGCGTGTAGAAACGTGTGCAGAAGTTGCGGTACACACAAAATGCGAGAATGGCGACCTATAATTCCTTGTTGGACAACCGAGGTGTCTTGAACGTAGCACTCCTCATTGAGTTTACGTAACTTAACAGGAAATGTAGTCCTCATACCTAAACTCCTCATCCTTGAACCTATACCTAAAATGAAGTTACAACAGTGTGACTTGCAACTACCTAACGTTTACATACAAGTTAACCTGGTTAACACAACGTCATTAGCTAACTAGCACTAGCTAGCTAACGTTGGCCGACGTTGTCTACTGAGCTCGAGCTTGGGACATGCCATGCTAGCTAGCATAACGTTTATGGCTAAGGTTAGCTAGCCGTGACATTATTGTTAAATATTTCACACTGAGTTAAGAGAATTTCTTCACATCTGACTGACTATAATACCTTATTCTTACCTGCCGAGTGACTCGCAGCAAACCAATCTCGTCTGGATTTCAACTCAGATTCCAACGGTCGTTCCAACGTTTTTTTACTTTTCCAGCAGATTCGTCGAGAAGGGTATCTCTGCAGGCAGGGTTGCCAGATTGGTGTGATGTTTTCCAGCCCAATGAGTGCTCAAAATCCGCCCGATGTGATAAAAAACCGCCCAAATATTATAGTATATAATATATAGCAGTGCATGCTAAGAAAAATGCCTTTCAGTTGAAATACCGAAAATAATAACTCGTGGTAAACTGCAACACACGCCTACACATGTCACACACACAGCCTACGACAGAGAGAAAGATGCGTAATCCCATCAAATAGTCAAAGAAATGATAATGCAGGCAACAAATTATAATAACACATGAGAAGCATGGCTATATCATGAATAGAGGAACGGCGGTGCTGCGGTCATAGACGAGAGCAACTCAAGATGACAAGCTAGATAACCAGCTTTAGTGGTGACAAGAAACCGCAGAATGTGACAAGTGGACTAGGCTACACAACTTCCAATGGTAGGCGTATAACCACCTGTATAACCACCCATGAATAGCCTGCCTGCTCGCCTACAATAACCGAGTCAGGAGTGTGACACTCAGGCAGGCAAGCAGGCAGAGACACAAGTAATGCATCACTCAATGATGCGACATCCAGAAACACCTGCTGTATAGTATTAAATAAAAACGTCTTACCGTCACGCCGAACAGGCCAAGAGTCCATTCCAACTTCTAACGTAACTTGTCAATGTAAAACTATGTACATGTGGTGAACTTGCTAATTAGCAAGTATTAATAGATGGTTGAGTCAAAGCTCCCCAACAACTGTCGGGGAGGGTGGAACGTTGCAGACGTCAAACCGCTCCGTGTTAGACCGAGCGCACGTCCATGCGAGCAGAAAGCAGCAGTAATCCCATGCGATTTCTGATCATCTTTAGCATCACTTGGGAAAATTCTCTCTCCACATGAGCATTTAATATGGGCAGAGTGAGCAATCTGATTGCACCAAGTGCCACATCCTGAAAGCACAGATTTCCTCCGGCATCTTTAAAGGCCTCTACCTCCAGCCAAAAGGCATCGATGCGGTGATCATGAAAGAAACCTGCTGATCCCACATCCCCAAATTGGCATCTTTAGGTTTCTTCGGGGGTAGCTAGCTAGATTTGACTCTGACCTCGACCTTCTCCTTGACCGAGTGAATCAAATGCATTGAACAGGGAGAGCTCCCTCGCCCCTATTGGACAGGTGCACATCTCCCACCCTATTAACATCATTGGATAAAATTGAAACATCTGTCCCGCCAGTTTTAAAATATATATATATTTTTTTTTTTAAACGCCCGCCCAATGCTATTTTTTCCGGCCAAACGTGATCAAAAGAAGCCCAATTGGGCGTGAACCCGCCCAATCTGGCAACACTGTCTGCAGGCCCGGAGACTTCAAGGGGGCGGGTCAACTGTCAATCAATTTCTACTTTGGCCAATCAGAGGCTGACAATCGTCTTGTCAATCAAAAACTCATTTTGCCTGAAACGGTTGTCAATCTCTTTTTATTTGGCGAATCGCCTTTCTCTTAGGAGAAGGGGTGTGAGACGCAAAGCTAATTTGTCATTAATAAGTGTCAGCTGCGGACGATCAAGCGAACATATTGGACGTCTTTCGAGGTAAGGGAGATTGACACAAGTAACATAACAATAAGCAGTTATTTTAACGTATTTTCAATTAGTTATAACATTGACAGCACCTAAATGCTCACATTTAAGAACGTAGACGAAGATGCTGAGATGCCTAACGTTAGCTAAATAGCATGATCCTAGCCGTCACAACGTGGCTAGCTAGGTGTAGGCTATTCTTGACCCAAGTTAACATTAGCAAAGCGGTGTACCCGCGCACATGCACAAACAGAGCAGTGCTTCTATAAAGAAATCTATCATATTTATTTTCTCATGTAAACACTCGGCGTTTGGTGTTGCCAAGCAATTAGGCTCTTTGCACAAGCTCCACTACTTCCTGAAATTCTACAGGCATCCTTATTTCCTGTCCTTTACCATTGGATGGAAGTTATTAATCAGGTGTGCCGCTTATATAGATAAACAAATAGACGTATGTATAGTAGGTGTGTATACATATACACAGTATGCATGATTATGTTCTGTTAAAAATATATAATTTGTTGACAGGAAACCAAGAGGTACATGAGAGTGGAAGAGAGGGGACAGGAGGAGAGGACATAGAGATGAGAGGTGAGATACCTGATGTTAGCCAAAGAGACACTACATTAATTAGATCCTGGCAAATTTAAAAAATAATGTGGATGGGTGGGTGGGGGTGGGTGTGTTTATAGCTTATGTTTATGTTTTGTTAATTTGTGGACAGGAGATGAAAATGGACACCACAGTGGAAGAGAGGTGACAGGAGGAGACCAAAATGGACACCACAGTGGAAGAGAGGTGACAGGAGACCAACATGGACAAGAGTGGAAGAGAGGTGACAGGAGGAGACCAACATGGACATCAGAGTGGAGGAGGCCAGGCTGGGAGAGAGGTGACAGGAGGAGCTAGTCTCATGTTTCTAATAGATGGTGTGTTCTCATCAACATTCACTTAAGTTGTGTCCTCTCTGGATGATCTCCACTGCTCTCAGTTAAAGATGATATTAATCCAATATGATGCGTGTTGTTCTTTATAGATCTAGCCTCTTCATTTTGCTCTCAAAGTGCACCAGATTGAAGCACCACAACTAAATGACCTCGGTATTACAAAAATCCTGCGTACAGCCCTGGTCCTGAATGTTTCAGAGGGCAGATGATAACCTCCTTCTAATCAAGGAGCAGGTGTTCATAACTCTGTCTGCATCACTCCACTGTGGTGACATTTTGGTTGTACCGTCTGATCACAACACTAAGAGTTCTAATCAAATTTTTTAACCTATCTGTCTACATGTCTGTCTGTCCATCTCTATCTTTCATTGTCTGCCCCTGTTTTATTATTGTATCTGAGGCTTCACGTTTGGTGATGGGACCTCAGTGGGTGAGAACAGACATGCTGAATAGACATAAAGATCTAGGCATGGGCAGCATCTTTCCATCCATTTAAAAATAAATATGTATTATTTTATGCCAACCTACATTCAGTCTAGCCCTAACCCTAGCCTCTTAGAGTGCAGGAAGTGTAGGCCAGCTGTGTCATATGTGTGTGTCTCCATTCTCAGCGTCAGTACATCCAGTTTGATAGTTCACCTTGGCCAGCAGACTAAGCAGAGCCTCGACCCAAACAAGGTGTCCCGAATGGTCTCCCAGGTCCGCCTTGTACAACTGAACTGTCAGCCCAGTGTTTCAGTGTGGTCTACAAGCTATTCAATAAAACCTGGAGAAAATGATCTGTATCTTGTCTTTACACTTACAGCACACATACTGCACAAATGATAACCTTAATTGTATGACACTTGTTTTGTCAAATGCACAAGGGTATCTCTAACTTGGCTAGACTGTGGATGTGGTGACTAGTCCAGGCCAGTCAGCATGGTATAAGCTGCATACAGGTGAGCAGAAGCTGAAACGCTTGTTCCTTGGCTAGGCCCAAGGCAGCTTGCCAGCAGGGTCAGGCCTGTGCCGGGATGTCAGTACATTAGAACCCCCTTAGGCGGGCTGTATGTATCCTAGGTTCTCAAACTTATATTTGTGGTATAGAAAGGTAGAACTTGCTTGGTTGATTATGTAAGTGTGTGTGTGTGGGGTGCTGTTGATTTTCCTCCACACATCTCTCAGCCATATGTTTCCCCTATGTGGATCTGAAAATGGTGATAGGGATTAAATTAGGTTGCTAAGAGAACTGCTAGTCACCAGAAGCATTCAAGAACATAACCCGTGCTGGAATACTAGTGTATAAACAAATCAATACAAGAAGAGCACATCTACTGACAGGCGGGCTGAATGACTAGAAGACTGACTTGGGACCTCCACTGAGGACATCCCAGTCCTGGCTATGGATCAGTAGTGATGCTCCCCTGCCCCTGTAGTCCAGGCATTTTATGACATAACCTTGAACAAATTGCAACAGAAATTATTTCAACTGTTGTAGTGTCATACATATGTTCTTTATAACATATCAGTTAGTCCCCCAAAATCCCAGTGGTGGAAAGTAATGAAAAATGCAGATGGAAGGTATGTGACAAATATACCAATTTCCAATTTTCACCTATGTAAAAGAAAAAGGTTTATGCATGTTTTCTTGTCTGATGTCCACACAACACTGTCCCCAATCAACCAGAAACTATATAGGATGCATCACAGTGCATAAACAGAAATATATTTTTAATTCTATTGGCATTTGGTGAAGAGAAAAGGGGTGAATCTCACACATATTGCAACAGAAAATCTGACGTGTATTAATCAAATAGCTCAATAGTCTAGAACCCTGGAGGGGACAGTCTACAACCCTGGAGAACAGTCTACAGCCCTGTAGAGAACAGTAGAACCCTGGAGAACAGTCTACAGCCCTGTAGAGAACAGTAGAACCCTGGAGAGGACAGTCTGAGACGTAGAACCGTCCATAGCAGAGCAGCCAGGTGCTAGAGGGTCCACTTCAGATACCTGTGGGAGAAAATCACATGCGCGTGCGCGCGCGCGCACACACACACATACACACACACGATTAGAGGGTCCACTTCAGGAGAGAAGAGAACATGAGCAGGATGATAATAATAATAACTTGCATTCATCATCATCTTCATCATCACATGCCGCCTGATGTGAATTTTCACACCCTGATCCTTTACAGCTGCTACATGCAACAGAACACTCAAGGCCATGTTTCTTGCATGTGCACCGGCTGCTGCAGTCTGTCTTGCAGGTGCATCTGATGATCTTAAGAAGTTCTTGTGGAGCTGGTGGTAAGTCCGTCTGGACAGGGACAAGCCTCCCATCATTCTCGTTCCACCCCGAACACTTCAATTAAAAAAATAATCTTTATTGTCCCCGGATGGCACATCCCGCTCTCTTTTCCAGCGGGAGGCGAAAAGTTGTGTTTTGAAAGAACTACAGAAAAGTGAACTACAGAGTCGGACTAAAAGTAAGTAATACATTTCGTTTGCGTTTGTAATAAGTGATGTCAAGCTCAGTGTCAGGTATCAAATTGTTTGGCATTGGCACTAAACACATGCCTTTGTTAATTGAATATCGCTGTCGGGTGGAAAGCTTAGCTAGCTAACGTTAGTTATACTTATTGCAAACTTAGACTAGCCAGTTGGATAGCTATAGCTAAACGAGGATTGTCTGGAGCCGCGAAAGTGCAGCATATATTGGATGATTTGAAAGCAAAGGTGACAGACACATTCAAATAGCTTTATTGGCGTGACATGGTGCAAACCTTTCGGCCGGCCATAATAGCCGTTTGGAATCCAAAATAGGTAATTTGTGTGATCCGTGTAACGTTAGATCCGATGAGTTTTTGAAATGGAGGGGGGTGTCTGGGTCTGCGATATGAGAACCACGTCTTCTGAGTTGTGTAAAGTTAGCTAACTAACGTTACTCTCCCACCTAGCTATAGCACTTGTAGCCAGCTATACTAGTGGCTAACGACGCTAGCTAGTGGCCAGCTTCGCTAACGAGATCGCTATGTAACGTTAGTTAACGTTAATTAGCTGTCAGATTGCAAGAAGACAGCGTAGGGAGTTTTATAAAGTAACGTTAGCTAGTTATTCATAGCTAAGGGGTGATTTCTCCCCAGCCTCCTTTCAGATTCTGCTTGCTTGCTAACTAATTAGGTAGGCTTGTTATTCTAGTAGATAACGTTCAAAGCTAACGTTAGCTATCCAGATAGGCTGGCCTAGCTTCCTAGCCATATGATTCAGTGGTGATTAGCGGTAGACTAGCTACCCAGTTAGGCAAAGTAGGTTGTGCTAGCTACCTACAGTATGTCTATCTGTTCTACGTAAGGCCAGCTAGCTAATGGGCTAGTGCTAAAGTCAAACTATAAAGAGTAACGTCAACGTTAGCTAATGTTAGTTGTGTCTCTGAGTCTAGCTTACTACATACAGTGAGGGGGCAGGTTGAAGAGACGGTGTGCGCTGCAAGCACATGACGTTAGCGGTATTAAGATTTAATGTGATCAGGTTTGGGAAAAGGGAAGGGTTAAACCCACAGACGTAAATGCTGACCAATAGCATTGATTATATATATATAAATTACGAAATATGAAGGTTTATTTACCCATTACCCTAGTCAAATTCTTAGTATGTGTAAACCACATACATGGCGAATAAACGGATCTTGAATTAAACCACAGTTCAAAGACTTCCTTCACTGTACCACTGGGCTATTCTAGCAGTAATTTAATCTGTTGTACCTCTGTTGTACCTCTGTTGACTATAGTACTGGAGTCTCAAAATGACCAGACGAAAACCAGGAAAACGATGGAGAAGGAATTGTAATGATGACCCAATTAAACGTCCAAGAAGGACTGCACAGTTGGTGAGTGTTCCGCATGGGCGATTTGCTCAAGCACTACATTTCATCTCAGAACCCCGAAAAAATATGTTTTTCGAAAATCATCCAAAGTGCATGAGTAGCAAAATATACATACAATAGGTGCTTTAAGAGGTAGGATCCTGGTAGTGCTTCTTGAAGAGGTGAGTTTTGAGCCTGCGGCGAAAGATGGGCAGTGACTTTGCTGTCCTGACGTCAGTGGGAGATAGCAGAGCGTAGTACTCTTCACAGAAAGGCCCGGGAGAGGCCCATGCGGGAATCGAACCCAGGACCTTGCTGTGAGGCGACGGTGTAGCGCACCGAGCCACCATGTACATAAATATTGTGTATTCAAACAACCAGTTCAGTGTATCCATAAATAGATTGATTTTTTATTGATTACTTAAGTGAAATTCCCATGAATTAAGCCCAAAAATGTGTGCGCGCAGAGCGTTTTCACTCAGTTGCCAAGACTGCACTGACTAATCTTACACCCCCACTTTCAACTATAACTAGGAGCCCATGTGCACATTGGCAAATCAGTTTGAGTTCTAGGGGCTGAGCCCCCGTTCAGGTCTGATCCTAGAATCGTCCCTGCCTGGCATAGCTGTATTTTAGCAAACTTGCAGCAGATATGATTTTAAATTACCTCACTCATCACATGGCGCTTACCAGAGAAGGTCCCAAGACTGGTTGGTTCTTGAGGTCCCTGCTTTTAGATACTGTGCTCCCAGAGCATGGAATGAGCTGCAAGATACCCCCAAACTTGATACCTTATTCTCAATGGTTGATTTTAAACAAGTGATAAATGAACTTGGATCAAATGCTTGTGTTTGTTTTAGTTAAATTTATAAATGTTTTATCTCTATCCATTGTTGTATTGTTTTTTGAGTGTATTGCTTTTTTATGATTGTATTGCTTGTTTGCTGTAACTGTTCACTGATTGTTGTAACCAGAACCAGTTTGAAATGAATTATTTTTCTCCCGGCAGCCACCCCTCCAGCTGCCCCTCCCTGCAGCCACCACACACTGTGTTCAGCTGGAGACTGATGAGCAATATTTAAGTAAGTTATGAAACAAACGTAAAAACACTGCAGACTGCTAATTGGTCAAATTGCTAAGGAAACTCAGCCAGACAGCCTCTTGTAGACAACTGTACACAGGAACTCAAACAAGCGCAAATTTGCAATAGCTGCGACCACGTAACGTTACGAGCTATAGAGTAGGCTACAAGCATTCTCAATCTGGCTGAAACTTCTCCTCTCTTGTCTAATTAGATGATTAGTAACCGCTGTAGTGCCACATTGCACTTTTGTGGACCGACCATACCAATCAACTGAGCGAGCTATAGAGCTGCTGGTCGCAGCTAAAAACCACATACGGGATGAAATGCACACAGGTCTTATTATTATACACAACAGCAAGAGAGAAAACACAATCGCAAATTGGAAACCACGATTGCAACTCCCAAAAACACAACGACAATAACCAGAAATCACATTAGAAATGTGTCAACCGGAAAGGGATTTACTACTTGTTGAATCTGATTGGGCAGCTATAGTGTCAATAACAGTGGGACATGTGCGCGAAGCGAATACTCAAATTAATTTGAAATGATACGTTTAATGACTGGGTTTAAGAATGGAACTATTTTTCTCCCACATGCAGCCTATCTTGCTTCCTGCCAGTCTGTTATCTTGCCTCCTGCCAGGCTGTTGTTATAAATAAGACGTTCTTAACTACTTGCCTGGATAAATAAAGGTTATTGATTGCTGATGAGCTAGCTAGCTAGCTCATTGATGTCATATCAAATATTGGACATTTTTATCTATAGCTAGTGACCTGCTTTAGGAGGCTAGTGGCCTCTAAGTAGTTTGCACAAAACAGCTGATCAGACGTTACGATGCACAGGCTCTTGGCTAGTCTATGTGACACGTACCTAGATGGCAATATAATAATATATATACTATATATAATAGCGAAAATAATGAAGATATGTTTTGAGTATATCTGTGGTGGTGATAGGATAACATTAATATACAGAGAGAGGACGAGTAGTTGTTCTGTTGTATATTATTTCAATCAACATTCTCTACAAAATAGATTACATCCTAATTCGTAGCATCATCATTCATTCATTCTTGTCCTAGTGATTTTGACGTTAGCTGGTTGGCTGGAGTAAGGGCCGACTGCTTCATGTTGAAACGCAAAATGTCGCAGCCCAGCAAACACCCCAAGGAGGTTGGTTTGGTGCAACCAGTAGCGCCAGTTGGGTGGAGTGCGCGGTTCACTGCACCCTGGTTACGCACCGTTCCTGTGGGTGGGTGTCTCTCTGTGGCACGGCGGCAGACCAGTATCCAGTGCGCATATTGAGAGATACGGGAGCAGCCCAGTCTTTTATACTCTCTGATATTCTGCCTTTCTCTGAAAAGTCTTCCACTGGTTCTAGTGTATTGGTGCAGGACATCGAAATGAGATATGTGTCGGTGCCTCTCCATCTGGTGCACTTCAGTTGTGATAGCCAGTGGAGTGTAAGGTGGCCGTGCGTCCGTCTTTTCCAATAGGTGTAAATGTTCTTGCTCGGTAACGATATTGCTGGTGGCAGGGTTATGCCTATGCTGGAGGTTTTGGAACATATCCCTCTGTTCTACAGCCTGATGTGTTGGCCCAGAGCTAGGTTTCCTGAAGTGTTCCCTGTGTGCGCATGTAGCCTACCCGTGCGCAGGACTGAGTGAGGTAGTTGACTTGGTTGATACCGTGTTCGCGACTGAGTTGTCTGACTCATCAACTGCCCCAGTTCCATCTATGCCCACTTCGCCTACCGCTGACACAAGTGCTCGTAGTCAGAGCATGCTCCAGAGTAAAAACCTTGTGTCCGAGCCTACCCAGCTACCTATGACACGCAGTAACCTGATTTCCTTACAGGACAGATGTTGAGTTGGCCAAGTGTTGGGAGGCTGCTCGGAATTTAGAAATGGATGATGCTACGAATTAGGATGTAATCTATTTTGTAGATGATCTCTGTTGTATATTGAAATAATATACAACAAAACAACTACTCGTCCTCTCTCTGTATAGGAATGTTATCCTATCACCACCACAGATATACTCAAAACATATCTTCATTATTTTCGCTATTGCCATCTAGGTGTCACATAGACTAGCAAAGAGCCTAGCGCATCGTAACGTCTGATCAGCTGTTTTGTGCAAACTACTTAGAGGCCACTAGCCTACTAAAGCAGGTCACTAGCTATAGATAAAAATGTCCAATATTTGATATGACATCAATGACAATTAGCTAGCTAGCTCAGCAATCAATAACCTGTATTTATCCAGGCAAGTAGTTAAGAACGTCTTATTTAACAGCCTGGCAGGAGGCAAGATAACAGACTGGCAGGAGGCAAGATAGGCTCCTGCATGTGGGAGAAAAATAGTTCCATTCTTAAACCCAGTCATTAAACGTATCATTTCAAATTAATTTGAGTATTCGCTTCGCGCACATGTCCCACTGTTATTGACACTATAGCTGCCCAATCAGATTCAACAAGTAGTAAATCCCTTTCCGGTTGACACATTTCTAATGTGATTTCTGGTTATTGTCGTTGTGTTTTGGGGAGTTGCAATCGTGGTTTCCAATTTGCGATTGTGTTTTCTCTCTTGCTGTTGTGTATTCTGTATTGCATTTGTGTTTCCGACTTGCAGTTGTGTTTTCTGACTTGCTGTTGTGTTTTTTAACTTTGTTGTTGTGTTTGAACTTTGCGGTTGTGTTTTTTGGACTTGCCGTTGTGTTCCGGATTTGCCGTTGTGATTTGCACGCGTCGGCCACCGTAGGTAATGCTACATTGAGCAGGGTTCCCACTGGTCATGGAATTTCTGTAATATCATGGAATTTTAATTTTTAAGTCTATTCCAGACAGGGAAAGTCGGGGGATTTGATCATTTCTTGGGCCAAATCATGGAATATCAGGGAATTTTGTTTGTAGCATGTGTACATTTTAGTTGCCATTTATCAAAATGTTATATTTTCTATGCAGTATTATTTTTTATTGGGTTATTTCATGTGTTTATGGTATTGCGCCGTCACGTGAGTGGTAGTTATGGTTGCTTGATTTTTCAGTGCCCATTTATCCCTTTCCTGCTTGTCAACAACTGGCAATCACTTCAGTCAAGATATTGTAGCGTTCCTACCTCATAAGGCCCTTTGGCAGCAGCGCCAGTGGGTTAGCCCTCTTGGCGTTGTTGTTAATGCAGCCGCTTGAGGAGCGGGAGACCGGAGTTCTAATCCCGCTCAGGGCATTCGTTACAATATGCTGTCTCCCGTACCTGCTAACTAAAGCAAACATGCCAGGAAAATGTACATTTCAAGAGCTTTGCCTACAAAAGGATGACCTCAAAGACTGGGTGTTAGAGTAGAAGACAGAAAAGCTAAATGTAAAGTTTGTAAAACTATTGATCTATCAACTAGCCTATGGGAGAGGGAGCCCTTCACAGCGACACAATGGTAAGAAGCATGAAGCCGACAGCATCATCTTCCACCCAAGTCTTGTCTGCTCAGCACAAAGGCGGCCTCTTTTTCCGTTAAATGTAGTTTCACCATACTAATAAACGTGTTTTTTTGTTATTCTATGTTACCAGCACAAGATAATGTGTCAATGGTTGACTCTACCAAAGAAAATGAAGAACCAGCTTCCAACTTCAGATCAGGCTGCAGAGATACTCCCGATGTCCTAACAACTGAGCAATATGGCAATACTGATGAGTATGATCCATCTGAATCTTTTGAGGAAGCATTCCCTGATTTGACCTATGATGATGGACATATCTTCAAAGACGGATTTGAAGAGGTTTCAAGTGAGGAGTGTGCACAGTCAGCATCCAATGACTCAACAACAGACAAACCATTATATGATAATGCATCAATAACGGTTGCAGAGTGCCTTTTGATGATCATGGCTTACGTTAATTCATGGCTTACGTGATTTGCTTAAAATAGCCACATTGCTTTGTCCGGATAGTCTGAACACAGACTGCTTAAACAGAGTACAGAAGTTCAAAGCCTTTTTTTTCCCACTCTGCATCATCCCCTATTGTATTGCATAAATATTGCAGCAAATGTTTTGTGTCAGTAGAGAGTGAACAGTTAGAATGTCTGTCTTGTGGGACAAGTGTGTCAGAAGAAGGATCAGCATCGTCCTTCATAGATGTTCCAATTGATGCTCAAATAAGATCATTGTTTGCCAAGCCTGGTTTTCAGGAGAAGCTTAACTTTAGATTCAGCAGGAAGAAGAAAGATCCTGACAACATTGAAGATATATATGATGCAGAAATTTACAAGCAGCTTGCAGATGGGGGTGGTCCTCTTAGTGACCCTAAAAGCATCTCGCTTACTTGGAACACAGACGGGGTACCTATTTTCAAATCGTCCAAGTTTTCAGTGTGGCCTTTTTATTGTATCATTTACGAATTGAGCTTCATTGAACTAATGAGACTTAAGTACAGTATGGACAGATTGAGTTCTTCTTTACCTCTGAGGAATCCAATGCCAAATGGGCACTTATTAATGAATTTGAAAGTGCAGGTTTTTCTTTGCTGCAAGATACTGTAACACATGGTACATGCTTTCATGTTGTGCCCCTATTGGAAACCTCTGTCAACACAGTTGTAGTTGCCCTTGAGCATGTATTAGGAAAAGTTGTTTTCCTTGACTTGACATCTATGCCTGGGGCCTCATTTATCAAAGAGCGTGTAAATTCTGGTGTAAAAGAGGGCGTACGACGAAAACGCGGAAAATGCGAAATGTAGCGTACAACGAGAATATTTACACGCTTTTCGGATCTATCAAAAATGTCGTACGCCACGAAATCCGAGACTGGCGGAGAAGAGAGCGTACGCGCACGCGCCCCGTGTTCCGCCCTCTCCACGCCCAAATTCAACCATATATGGTCAAAACTATGACAGCGCACAACGTGGATACCCCGGAAGGAACCGACATAATATAGCGTGGAGCATTAGGACAGACAAAGACGTTTATGGAAAAACGCGGAAAGAAGAGAAACTTTTCGGAGACGGAGGTGCATGTGCTTGTTGGTGAGGTCCACGCGAGGAAAGAAAATCATCTTCGGAAGGTAAGCTATTTGTACGAGCCTACATTTGTCTGATTGCTCCTACAGTTTAGTAGCCTACTGTACGTTTCGTGCATCCTGTATGTGGCGTAGGCTACACGGACATGCTGTATTATGTGGCTGTGAGGAAAGCAAACATTCCACACATTCTGTGGTAGGCTATGATTGATTCAGGACCAAAAACAGGGAACGATAACACAGATGACCACTTCATAATGTTAGACCACATTATTAAGACTCTCATCTAAATCACCCGGTAAATCACACTTAAGCATTTATTTGGCTGCCAACAGAAAAACATATCAATTGAATATGGCTACACAATAAAATGTTTAATGCATAATCAAGTTAACAGACAAACTCAAAGAAAATGACTGAAATTGTTTCTCCAGACTCTGACGTGGGGTGGGACTCAGAGGAGGGGGAGTCTGCAGTGGTCCTTGACCTGACGGTCGTGCCCCCGCCGGTTGCAGCCTCTACATCCAGTACCACGACCTCCAGTGCCTCCACCTCCAGCGCACCGGCCTCCACCTCCAGTGCCATCTCCAGCGCCTCCGTCTCCACCGCCCACGCCTCCACCTCCGGCTGCCAGCGTCCCTGCCTCAAGGGTCCCTGAGGGCTGGGCTTCCTATCAGACACTGTGCTGGAGGCTCATGACCCTAGAGGCCCAGAGGGAAATGGCAGAAGGGATTGGGGCAGTTGTGGGGCAGTTGTTCAGCAGTTGGTGGAGGTCACCACACTACACCAGCAGAGCAAACAGGACATCCTCACTGCACTTCATTCCCTCACACATGCTGTCACGGACCTCACACTGTCACTCACTACCACACTCACGGACCTCACACAGTCACTCACTACCACACTCAAGGACCTCACACAGTCACTCACTACCACACTCACGGACCTCACACATTCACTCACAAACGCACTCACACACCTCACACAGTCACCCACCAACAGACAATAAAATGGTAGAAATGTGAACCTTACTTGTTTGTGTCTTCATAGCTGGCGCATGACCTCAGTGTGGGCCCTTTGGCCCCGCTGGTAAACCTCATGACGGGGAGGGGGCTGAGGGCTTGGGTCCTCATTTTGTGGTGGGGTCTTGACTGGTTCTCATTCTTATCAGCTTTGAATATACATCTTGGCAAACATAACAGAATGATGTACAAGGAGGGGGCAGATACCTAGTGAAAGTACTATTGGTTGCTAGTAAAAAGACAATAATGAGGGCTTGGTATAAGGTGGAACCCCCAACCAAGGAGCAGTGGTGGGTGTTGTGGAGGAGATTTATGAGATTTATTTATGCATTGAGGATGCAGGAAGGAAAGTTTGAAGGGAGATGGGAAAAATGGATGGATTATAGAAGGAAGTGTGATGATACCACTAATATTAAAATTGTCATATTTGAGTAAGAAAAAAAAGCTGCATGGATGGAAGTACCCATAAGCTGTTATTGTAAGTTTTTATGTTTTATTGTATTGTCGTTGTATGGATGGAAAATGCTAATAAAGATTAAAGTAAATAAGACAAAGAATATGTATCTTGGCTATGCACACACCAACAAGCCAGCCGTCACGCGCAGCGCCTGCCTCCAGTCTAGCCCCTACCCTGCTGTGCGCCAGGATGAATGAGTCATGCGTGGAGCCAGGCCACCGTGCCACTACACTTGTGATGAGCATGTCACATATGATTTGGGTATTTATAGTGTGCACATTTTAGCGATTCACATAGACGTATTCATTCACTGATGGTGCCCTTATGTGGGTGCAGTCGCCATCGCCGTCACCTCTTTGGAGTTCTATCTCGGCCAGTGGGACGAGTAGCGCCGGATTCATTTAGGCTCGCATTACGCACAGGAGGACTGTCATTTATATGCTTACCAAACAGCAAACAGGTCCACATGATCACATATTACTGACAATCTAATTGGTCAATTATTGCCGTTTGATGGAGTGCCTGCATTAGGTGTGTGACATATAGCGCGGAAAGGTTTGGGACAGCGCATAGGTTCAGTTTGGGGAACAAATCCATATCGGACCATGAATGAGCCGGTTAGAGGACACGTCTAATCTTGCATTGCGATATATGTTTGTGCTGAATTGGGCTATTAGCCTACATGATTGTGCGTTCATGAACTGTCGCTCTTATTCTCTCCGTCAAACATAGTAATTCACCGACGCACCACCTGCGTCGCCAGTTCCCCCTGTGTTCAAAAAGGGCGTAGGACACCGTGTAAATCGGTAGGACAAGTTGAGAGGTGTCCTACAAAAGCGCGGAGAAAGGCGACTAAATTTTCGCCCTTTCGGCTTGATAAATTGCAATGTGGGGGGGGGGAAATGGCGTACGCCTGAAATCGCGAAAAAGACCGTGTAAAATATGGCGTACCTCAATGATAAATGAGGCCCCAGGCATTGTGTTTGCAGCTCATTTCCCAAACACACTTGAGAAGTTTTAGGCATACTTATAATCAATGGTGTTAGATTGTAGCCTAAATGTGACTGATATCCTGTGTTTGTAGACTGACCCTCTCAAGGTTGTTGTGCCAGTGACAGTCCCCTGGATATCAGGTTTACCCAGCTGTCAGGAGTTTAACGCAGTGTTATTGCGAGTTATTGATGAGTCAAAGAACTTTACGAAAGAACTCGACATGTATTTCTCGAACCACTCTGCGCTGAGTATTGACCTAGCAAAGTAAAGCCTAATTCACTGAGCAGATTTGTGTTCTGATAGTATGCCCTGAGATTTGGCCAGCTCCAGTTCAGGGATTTGTCTGAAGATCTTGCTCATCACCTGTCCATTTATCAATGCAAAAATATACATTCTCTGAATATCCTGTACCTTTTTCTTTTAGGATGGTCACGTGATGAGAATATAAATATGCATTGAATTATATGAATTGTGTGTGAAATTAACTAAAGATTCTGTAAATTGCACATACAGTAATGTATACTTGATGTAAATATGACTAATGCAAATAAACCATATATCTGGTACATCTCATTTGCATGAATTGATTGCCTTTAAGTCTCATAATTCCATGTCCAAGATTAAATGGGAAGTGGCACTGAGATTTCTATGTGATAAACTGAGACATAATTGAGGTAGTCATCCAGTTGTTGACATCGTATTATCCATCAGCTAGTTCCGGCCGCGCATTGTGATTGGCCAAGACGCATTCGGAGCCGTGCCAATAACCACGATATACCAACGGTTAAATCACCGGTAAAGGTATCACTCCGTAAACGCTGTCAGCTGCGGTAAGTTGCCTATAGCAACGGTAAACAATGGAGAACTATTTCAGTTTGTGGAGGGCTGAAAGCAACACAGTTTAGCGAAATTGAACACTACAACGCATCTTTTTCAACGACGGTGCAGTGCTGTTGTATAAAAGCAATAACACACTCGAGGTCGTGCTTTACCGTGGTTATTGGCACGGCTGTGCTGGCTATGGCACTCGAGCTGCGCTCTCGTGCTTACGACCGCAGCACAGCCGTGCCAATAACCACGGTAAAGAACTCCCTCTCGTATGTTATTGCTTAATTGAGACTCATTTGAAGGCTTGCACTACTCTTTATTTTTCTATTAGCTGAGACTCCAGAAAAGAGACATGTGTGAGATAATCTAGAGAACTCGCACAGAGATCACTGTGAGAGGAACCATGTATATTTCTCACAGACATAATTGAGGTAGTGCATCCAATTGTTGATATTGTATTGAGACTCATTTGAGAGCTTGCACTACTCTCATTTTTCTTTTAGCTGAGACTCTAGAAAGGAGACACGTAAGATAATTTAGAGAACTCACGCAGTGATCACTGTGAGACTGAACCATGTATATTTCTCAGGAGTGACAACTGAGATGAATGAGAAAATGCACAAAATCTCTCTATGGTCTTGACTAGTGCTCATTTTGTCTAGGAGATGGAAATGTGATATACAGGAGATCTCATCTTGAATTTTCCTTTGCTATGGGAGAGTTGCCAGTTTTGTTAGCCAGCATTTTTGCTAGTGCAAAGCTACCTTTTACACTAGACTAGCAAGCATAACATAGCTAGATGATCACACAAACATTGCATAGATAACTTACCCAAGTACGAAGCAGAACGTCACAGGCATACCACTGTTTGTTCAATGGTGTATTGTTTGGCTGTTTTCATTTGGTCTGCACTTTCTTCGTCAGTATCAGAATCAGAGCACTCATCATCCCAGAAGTCCTCCACAAACGAGTTCATGATTGAGTTGTGTTCTTCATCGTCGATGCCCCTACGCCTACGACCATCATCAGACAGTTTGATGATAGCAAGGGAAACTCAAGACAACGAAGCGTCCTCCATAGTAACGTGGTCACTTTAGTAAACAAAGAAGCCACACTGGTGTATTCATGGGCGGTGGCTCTACCGAAACTAGAGAAGATTAGCCAATGAAACTGGATATGTTAATTCAACGGCACCCCTATCACGCCCCCCAAACCCCGACCACAAATGAGCATAAACATGCCTACTTTGATGACAAAGTATGACTATTTAGTGAACCTAAAACGGTTGTTTGTTACATCGAGTGGCTACTTTGCAACTTCAATTTTCGTAATATGTAGAAAAAAGGAAAACAGTAAAAATAAGAATAAAACGTATTGTGCCCTCTAGCGCATTTTGAGTACTGCCGACATCAGGACGAAACCTCCAGACCGGGTCACATTTAGCTAACAACTACGTGGACACAGGCTGATCTACTGTACGAAATTGGACCCAGGAGTGTTCTGATATGGAAGGCTAACAGTTGTTTTAAGACCGGTGGTAACATTAGTGGTTCTCATATGGAACAAGGCTAGCACAGTTGTTTCAAGACCGGTGGTAACATTAGTGGTTTAATTTCTGTCCTTCGCTTGGCTATTCTTGTCGGGTTGAACTGACCACTTGTTTTAAATCGCCGGTATAAACAGGAAGAGATGCCCGCTTCTGATGTGACTAGATTGGACTCGACTGGACTCGATCTCCAGCTTACGGACTTCTAACTGGAGGTTGTACTGCCTCTCTTTATCCTGTGCTTCTAACTCTAGGTGAGCGAGACGCAGCCGGAAATTATCCTCACCACCGGAGGTAGAGAGTGACCTAGCAGGGGAAAATGGATCGAACGGCGGCATAGTAGCCACCTAACCCACCTGCACACCCTCCCCGCCCAGCGCAAGCTCTGCATCCGGTTCACCATCATTTTTCACTAGCTTACTTTCATCAAGCACCCCGTCCCCAACGTGGGCGCTGTCCCCACCAGACTCTACCGATGGTGATTCACCAAATACCTGCTCCTTAGACCATCTAAGACAGCCTGCTTCAGCAGCTGCCGCTAATGCTTTTGGGTACTGAAAAACCGTAGTGCTTGGCAATATTTTGTAGATCTACCACCCTGCAACCAACAAGTTGCTCCAGGGTGGGAGCAGCCACGAAAACATTTCAATCAAATGTAGCCATCCTATTCAAGAGACTCGGGAGCAGTTGCTGCACAGCCACGCCCAACCTCTAGGTGTCACTGCAACACTGACCACACGGCACCCTGGCTTGGGAACCTCACCAGAAACTAGCCAGCCAAGACCAGCCAATCTCCAGCTAGGGGGCCGCGAGATTACTTTTCGCAACCCAGTTTAGCAAGAACACCATAGAGTTTAGGGTTAAGGTTAGGGTTAGGGTGAGGGTTAAGGTTAGGGTTAAGGTTAGGGTTAAGGTTAGGGGTTAGGGTCTTCCTTAACCCTAAACTCAATGGTGTTATAGCTAAACTAGGTTGCAAAATGCGTAGACGCATCCCGGACGAGCCCCCATTTGTTACGCCCCCTAGAGGGCGTGGGGTACCAGTGGTAGTGAGGCAAAAGGCAGGGAACACAAAATGAATAAAAAAAATTCTATATTTTTACATAAACACCTATTCCGCAGGGAACAAGGGGACTAAGAATGGTGCCAAAGAAAATAATACAATTAGACTATACTTCCCTAACTAACCAACTAACCAACCTTCTCTAACGGTCAAAACATACAAGGGGTGGCACACGTTCCTAACCTGGTGTATTTAACAGGAGATAAACGACATGATGGGTATGTAAACCCATGGGCAGCTTACCTGTCCCCTGCTCCCTGGGCAGGATACAAAAACTAAGGCAAACGGTTACAAACAGGAAACACAAAACCACTTTACCATGTATAGGGACATAACTGAGACAAACTAACAGAGACAAACGAACTAAGACAACAAAGGATGGTGTGGCTACAAAATGAGACTACTAGAGGCAACGAAGGTAACATAAGACATAACAAATGGCAGCACACACAAACAAGTTGCAAAAGGCACAGAACAGACAGACAGGCAGGGTGAAATAGGAGGCAGGGCGGCAGCCGATTGGACAGACACAGCTGAATGGAATGAAGATGATGGTTAATTGGACCAGTCTCACCAAAGGGATGAGAGTGGGGAGGGGGGACGACAGAAGGGGGAACACAACACCACACACAAGACACAGCCAGACCAAGGGCTGTAACAACATTGTAGGTTGGCCTTCGCATACTGAAAGGCATAACATACATTGGTATCAGTTTATTTTTAAAGCCCTCATTGGTAAGCAACCTCCCAACATCTCATCGCTTTTAGAATGGAATAATGGAAACTATGTGACCTGATTTGTTGCTTCTGAGGGTTCCCTGAGCATGCTCAGAACTTTGGAAGACAGCATTTTATGTTGATGCTCTGAACTCTTGGAACGAGCTACAAAACATCTTAAAAGTGGAAGCTCTTCCCTCTTTTGCTGTTTTCAAATTTTTTTAATGATCTCTAGCCACTGTATTTCTAATTGTAACTGTTTTAAATTTATTTAGTTCTGATGTTTTTTTTTTACTGTGTCCTTTAACTGTTGACCTATGTTGTTCTCTGTATTTTTAAAATGTGCTTGCATTTTTCTTTCTTTTTTTTAATGTGTTTGTAATCTCGGCGGCATTGGAAATGAGGGTAACCTCAATTGTCTCTCCGAGAATAAATAAAGGCTTGAATTAATGAATGTCTCTCAGTACTAAAATGTTAATGTTATGCTGCCTTTAAAAACATGTGCATTGCCTTACAAATATATATATTTTCTGTTTATTTAACTGGTTTCGGCTGCATAGCACATGTTTTTATGTAGGCCTATAGTGACATTTTGATTGATCTGGGAATAACACACCTTTGCCAAATCATTCAATTTTTCCACCCATATGACCTATACATATTGCTTACTTTACGCCAGCAAATAATAATAATAATAAGCTTTATTTCTATAGCACCTTTCATACACAAGTGTGGCACAAAGTGCTTTACATAAAAATATATTGAAAAAATATGATACACAGGAATACACAGAGATACCATAATACAAGATATAAAACAAACATATTGTTCAAATAGCTTTTGCCCATAGCCTTTACTAAGTGTGCCAGCGTATTCAAGCTTCTGTTTATATTCTTGCTGTGATGACTGAAGCTCTTCCAGTAATAATAACCCTCTGTTTTCTCCCTCCTTAGTAGCCCAGTGCGGTGCAGGGGGGCTCTATAAACCTGACCTGCCTCCCCTCCCCTGGGGTCTGCTACTCAGAGATCATCCTCCAGATGTTGGACTTGGTTTTCTACGAAAGTGGCGCCTTCAGAAAAACTCCATGGCCTCAAGAGTGTTGAAAATATCTCCAGGAGGTGCAAATAAAGGAAAATAAATAAGCCTTTGTGACCAACAGCATTTGTAATGTGCCACTCCACACATGCACATAACACACACACACACACGTGTGTATGTGTGTGTGTTTGTGTGTGTGTGCGTGTCATTTGTGCTGCTATCAACACCCCAGGCTGATACCCAGTGATCTCTCTCCTGCAGCTGTCCGACTCCTCTCTCCTTTTCATTTTCCTCCTTGCTCTAATGTCTGTTATTAAAAGGCCTTTAAATCAAGAGAGATTGTTTGAAAATCCTGTTCAGCACCAACAGGAAATTGCATAGTGCTCTTGCCTTTTAATTTGATCCGATAGGCTTGCCACTGCTTTCATTTGCATGTGTTATGATGATTATTTTACCCCTAGCAGGCACGTTTACAGAATGGAATATTGAATAACATCCTGCTTATTGGCAAACTCGGCCAATCTTATCCAGTCTCCTTTGGTTAAAACCTTACTATAAAACTGTCCCCCAGTATTATGTAAAAATATACAGCTCACAAACACCGAAGAACATAACCGACACCGCAGGGTGTCCTGGACCTCGCTGATATTAGTGGAGCGGAACAGAAAGCTCATTATTACTGAGCTGCCTCTGGACGAGAGATCCCAGGACTAGCCTGGCAGCTGTGGTCACATACACACTCACACACATACACACACACCTACAAACACAAACTGACAAGCACACGTGCACGCACACAGTTATCTCAAACAAATTAACTCTTCACGCCTCATCTCTGGCTTAAATTGTGTCGGTAGATCCAGTCTACGGTCGACTGCTCACCAGGATATTGGTATTAATTGTCAACCAGTTCGTCTCCTCCCTCCTTACCACTCTCCCTCCCTCCCTGTGTACTATGTGTGTGTGTGTGTGTGTGTGTGTGTGAGGGGGGGGGGTGTATCTACATGTGTCTGGGTCACTATGGCACCACACATGTCTGACAGACAGACCATGAGCCCCAGTGTCCTGGACAGCTCCTCCCATCCCCTCTATGATGAGCTGTGGTAGATGGGGAGCACCTTCAGCCACAGGCTCCTCCCTCCCAGGTGTAAAAAAGTATAACAGACAGTTCACTATAACAGTGAACTGTCACCATATTCCAGGTGTTCTCTCTGGTTACTGTACTGAAGAGCACAGGTAGCCTAAGGGTATGTGATGCAAACAACCTCTTCTAGCTTCAGCATCCCCCCCCCCCATCTCTTTTCAACTTCAATAGCATTCTTCTCCCAGCGTGAGCCACTTGTTCATGAAAAGCTCCATCCCTCAAACCTGTAAAGAGTCGTAAAATAACAAAAGACTAAACAAGAGCAAACTCCCCTTCTCTTCCCCCACCTCCACCTTTAAAGCAGGAGCCTCCGTCGTTGTTTTGTCTCACATATTGTTAAGATGTCTGGTTGACAAATATTTGCGTTAGCAGCAAGGGATGGAAAAGGGTGGGGGGAGAGGAGGGGGATTGGGTGAGTTGGATGTACAGAGGTCCCCTTTCTTCTGCTACCCCCCATGTGGGCGTATTTTGTGGTGTCTGGGCAAGTTTAAGATTCCTTTCACATTCCTGCCCACCCCCTCCCAGAGGGACAGGCCAGCGATGGCCGGACATGCTGCCCTCACCCACTCCCAACAGGGGGGAAAGGGTTTGGCTACTTAAGCCGTCTGTTTGTGGCTGTAGGGGCAATTATTTGTGACACCTTTAACAATCGTAGGTATGACTGGGAATATCACCACCCTACCAGGTGGTGATATTCCCAGTCAGAATGCTCTCGATCGTGGATGAGTAGAAGCTCCGTCGGATCTGGTGGGATGCTCTGAATTTCCTCAAATTCACAAGATTCTTTACAAGTTTAGCGAGTCCTAACGATCGACTGCTCACCAGTGTGCTCCTGCTTTGTTCTGGTGGGCGGTGGCCCACCTCCAACTGCATAATTTCTAGTTAATGATGATCACAAGCAGCTATGCAGATACACCATCTGATGTTCTGATGAGTTTGTGCATGTTTATTTATTCTCCAGAGCCTCTTATTATTATTTTTTCCTCCCTAATTTACCATCTTGTAAATCAAACAGAGAGAGAGAGAGAGAGAGAGCGAGAAAGAAAGAGGGAGATAAGCCGCATGAAAATAAGGAAGAAAAAAAGGAAAACGGAGCAGAGTAAGGCAGGCAGAGAGGCTTTGTCATATTGATTAAACCACAGCTCACACATATATAGTCTACGACGAACAGACCGGGAGTGAACTCAGGGCCGGCCCAGATAGCAGGGTTGTCATATCGATTAACCACGGGCAGACGGAGTCCAGTCCAGCTAGAACCTCTTATGAAGGAGGGATGGAGAGAGGAGGGTAAAGGATGGAGAGAGGAGGATGGAAAGTGTTGGGAGGGAGGAGAATGTGAGATGGAGCATGGAGGGAGCAGGATTGATGGAAAAGGGAAGAAGGTGGAGGCTGGCCAAAGCACCTACTCTTGACCCTGGTGATAGTGAGTTAGATTCACGTGCGTGCGTATGTAGGCTATGTCCATGTGTTACAGTTGTCTAATAAAAGCATTGTATAATTAGTGCATAATTAGTTAGCTCTGTCTTTGTAACTTTCCTTATGCCCTTCTCCACCCACTTACTCCCCAGCCCCCATCTGCATGCAGGCCATTCAGGGGGTATCAGGCAGAAATAACAACACCTCCATGTTTACATCATAGCTCTATCTCGTATGCAGGCCATTCAGAGGGTATCAGGCAGAGATAACACTTCCACGTTTACATCACTGCTAGCATATCACATCTAGCTCTGCCACCAGGACAAATACTGCTGCATTTGAACTCGAGGCAGGATTTAAAAGATGGTTTCATCCCAATTGAAACGTTGGTCACTGACCTGCAGAGCTAGAGCGCAACAGGCTAGTGCATGCAATTGGCTTTGCGGGGGCCAGTAAGCTATGCTACCTACGGCACTGCATGCTGCAGATCTCTCTATGGGTCTGGGACACTTCATGCAAAAATCTGGTGCTCAAATCCTGGCAATTCATTGGTTTCGCAGGAATCCCTGCAACACATCAGACTTTCGCGATCAGGCGCTCCCACCAGTAGAGATGCCCCGCCCATCTAACCTGGGCTAGCCTCTTTCATTTCCTGCTACGAACTGTCACTGTTTCAATTTTGAACCGTCGATACGCCCTCAGAATACCAGATTGGGCGGCGAAGTGGCCCAGACTCTATTATGTAGTATGCGGAGCGCAGCGATTCAACGTAATATTTGAGTCTGGAGAGAGACTACTCAGATGGCTTCTTATCAGACAGCTCTCAAACCACCCCACTGCTACGCATTCCCCCAGCTGCGTGCGTTGGGGATGAGAGGGAGATGGATGAGTTCCCCTGCTCCAGGCCCTCCTCAGATGGTTCTGTTTGTCTCGGTCCGGGGGTTTCCATCTGGAGAGTATCTGCCATGGTATGGTCACACTTTAAACTACCATTCCAGGCCAGACCAGTCCTGTCTACGGAGTGGTTACACTTTAACCAGCCTGCCTGCCGTCCGCTGCATTCCTCAGGCCTAACTCCTGCTGGGGCTTGTTTTTACCTGCGAAACCGCTTAAACAAAGAAACTGAGTTTACAGAGTTCTCTTTGTTCCAGAGTTCTATGTTTGAATTCCTCCGCAGACTGTCCTGTAAAAGACACACAAGGAGAGTCAGACCTGAGTCAGCCTGAGTTGCTTCAACTGATGTGTTGTTGAGTGAAGCATGCATCCATAGTGTCAGTGTAAAATTAAATGAACCGTATAGAAGCTGTATATCTAATGCTGGGATAGGGCAGGAAGTCACTCAATTTGTCAAAATCTGAAACTTCAGACATATATTTTCTTGTTATCGGCATATGTCATACAGGGCATAGGCTACCAATAGTGATAAACACTCCCATAGCTTCAAGATGCAGACCTACCTACCGTGTGATGGAATCCCATCATTATCGTCGACATCATCATTCTTACCAGGTGGGGTTCCTGGTGTGTGGGGGGGGGTGTTAGTGGGGAGTGAGGAATGCAGTGTGGAGAGGTGCATTATGATAATGACCTTGGCGCGACCATTCTCTCTCCTATGAGGCCTGCCCATGGGGGAGAAAGGAGTGTCCTAGAGGGGTCTCCTGGAGAGGAATGTTCAGGAAGATTCTACAGCAGGGGTGTCAAACATACGGCCCATGGGCCAAAACCGGCCTGCCAGAGGGTCCAATCCGGCCTGCGGGATGACTTTGCAAAGTGTAAAAATTACAAAGACAATTTTTCAATACAAGTAACTGCTATTTAACAAGCAACTAACAAGCAAGCAAACTGTTCATGCTGGAGCTGCCGGTAAAAATGTGGAGCTGGGGGGTTCCATAAAGGGCAAGTTTGCCTTATCGTTATTAGAATCTATTCAACGTGTTCTTTTGCTGTCAACATTACATGGCACCCTCATTACCCAAAAATAAAGAGAAAAGTGAACACATAGTGTAGTTTTCCAAGAGAAATGGACCGTTTCCTATTTATTCACAGAGGTGATTGGGAAAGCTGTGTGTTTGCAGCAGGTTTCAGTGCTCAAAGAATATATAATATTCGGCGCCACTACGAGACTCATCATGGCGAAAAATACAACAGCTTGCAAGGATAACTGAGAAGAGAGAAGATAAATGAATTGTTAGCGGGTCTGAAGAAACAGCAGTCTTTTTACCCGTAGCCGAGATCAGTGATGCAGCAGTGAAAGCTAGCTGTCTTATTGTTAGTGAAATAGCATTAGCATCAAAGCCATACTGTGAGGGTGAGTTTGTGAAAAGATGCATGCTAATCTAGGCTGCAGAAATCGTGTGCCCTGGGAAGCGTCAGGCTTTTGCCCAAATTAGCCTGACAAGAAACACTGTGGCTGATAGGATTTCAGATCCTTCAGCAGATTTTGACAGCCGAATGAAGCACAAAGTCAAGTCATTTGTTGCATTTTCAGTTGCAATTGATGAGAGCCCAGACAGAATCAGAATCCTTTTGTTGCCATTTGTACTTGACATACATAGACATTTTTACGACATTGTGGAGTCAACAACAACACAACAATGTACCAGTGCAAAAACAGGACAGGACAGTGCAAAACACAAACACAGTGCAAAACTGGCAGTGCATTTGGCCTGCAAAAGAGACAGTGCTGTACTGCAACTATAGTGCAACAATTGCAGGGAGCAGGGGGAGAGAAGAATAGGCCTATAGTTCTGTGAAAATGAATACTCACTGTGGACATATTTACAGACACTGAACATTGTGCAATATAATGTCAGTCAGCAGCTTCAGTACAAAATAGTTTGGTTTAATGGAACCCTGTTGTTCATGCTCTGCCACATTTATGTATTTTTATGAATACATTTTATACATTTACAAGGCAGAGGGATAACATAACCTTAATAGTTCCCACTTTAGTTTGTGTGGTGTGGTGTGTCAGTTCAGGTGGTCAGGATTTACAGTACTACACAGATGTGGAAATTAATGTAAATGTAAAATAATTTCTAGATCTTGACAAGTTGTTTTGATCATAAAGTAAAATCGTATATTGTTCAATTCCAGATACCTGTGACTAAATGTTTTGTGCCTTTGTAGATACAGTACACAGATCTGTAAGCTGTAATGCACGTGTGTAAATGATACATTGAGGCATACTATTGTTGAAATTGCACATATTTTTCTTTAAAAAGTTCAGGTTGTTCATGTTATGTAAAAAAAGTTAAATGTGAACATTTTCTGAATGTAGCCTAATTGAACTTTTTTGCACTAAAACAAAGGGAATTTGGAGCTGTCATATTTATAGGTTATTGTGCTTTATATATATTATATGATTTACTGGTCTGGCCTAGTTAAGATCAAATTG
The DNA here is from genome assembly GCF_949987555.1 of Borostomias antarcticus. Taxonomy (NCBI): domain Eukaryota; kingdom Metazoa; phylum Chordata; class Actinopteri; order Stomiiformes; family Stomiidae; genus Borostomias; species Borostomias antarcticus. The sequence goes on from NC_140244.1 coordinate 6,980,196, forward strand.
GGCTGTATGCGGCCCCTGAACTAGAATGAGTTTGACACCCCTGTTCTACAGGATGTCAGATCAATCTTACAGAAGGAGAAGAAAAACCTGAGAAAGCGAGATAGAGGGAGAGAGAGAGAGAGAGAGAGAGAGAGAGACAGAGAGAGAGAGGTCGTACCCAGGAGGAGAGAAGGTGTTTTCCTTCCAGGAGGCATAGAAAAAGAATTCATTTGAAACACTGAAACAAAACGTCAATATGTAACAAAAACCCAGCCTCCCCAAAGTCCTCACTGCACACACAAACGCACAAAGTGAAGAAAAAAAAGAGAGACACAGGCACTGTAGGCCTATCATTAGAATTCCTGTTGGATGGTTGAGGGAATGTTGTGCCTCAGACGCTCTTCTCTCTTTTGTGTGTCCCTCACATTGCAGCAGGAAGTTTAGAAAGTTACCTGGAGCATTCAGGTACAGTACAATGATACTGAGTAGTATGAACATACAGTGCTTATGTAAACAGCTCAAACTTCAAAATCGCCCAGGGTGTAGTAGGCACGGTTAGTTTCGAACCAATTTAGTTTCTAAAATAAAATACAAAATAAAAAAACAGTGGCTAGTTGCAAAACTAGAATGGAGAAGTAAGACACCTCCTTCCCTCCACTAGTCTGGGGGTCCACCTTGGGCAAGTGGTAGTACCCCCTAGCCCCCCTACCTGGGGTTACAGGAAAAACCCTGATGACAGAACACCAAAAAGGAAGAGAGACCCGGCCCGGAGGAAGCCCGGGGCCCTCGTCTGGAGCCAGGCCCAGACGGAGGGCCCGCATGCGAGCGCCTGGTGGCCGGGCTTACCACGGAGCCCGGTCGGGCCCAGCCCGAATAAGCAACGTGGAAGCACCATCTCCTCCTCCATCGTCCCGTGGACCCACCACCCGCGGGAGGAATTGTCGGGGTCGGGTGCGCTGCCAACTAGGTGGCGGTGAAGGCGGGGGGCACCGACGGACCGGACCCGGGCGGCAAAGGCTGGCTCTGGGGACATGGAACGTAAACTCACTGGGGGGGAAGGAGCCGGAGCTTGTGAGGGAGGTGGAGCGATACCAATTACACCTGGTGGGGCTAACCTCCACGCACAGCACCGGCGCCGGAACCAAACTCCTGGATAGGGGTTGGACCCTGTTCTTCTCCGGAGTTGCTCACGGTATGAGGCGTAAGGCAGGTGTGGCTATACTAGCTAGCCCCCAGCTGAGCGCCTATGTGCTGGAGTTCACCCCAGTGGACGAGAGGGTCGCCTCCCTGCGCCTTAGGACTGTGGGGGGGGGGGACTCTGACTGTGGTTTGTGCTTATGCACCGAACAGCACTTCAGAGTACTCAGCCTTCCTGCAGACCCTGAGTGGAGTCCTTTTGGGGGCTCCTGCAGGGGACTCCAGTGTCCTACTGGGGGACTTCAATGCACACGTAGGCAATGATAGAGAAACTTGGAGGGGCTTGATTGGGAGGCATGGCCACCACGATCTGAACCCAAGTGGTGTTTTGTTGTTGGACTTCTGTGCTAGTCACGGTTTGTCCATAACAAACACCATGTTCGAACACAAGGATGCCCACAAGTACACCTGGCATCAGAACACCTTAGGCCGAAGGTCGATGATCGATTTCGTTATCGTATCATCTGATCTGAGGCCATGCGTTTTGGACACTCGGGTAAAGAGAGGGGCAGAGCTGTCCACTGATCACCATCTGGTGGTGAGCTGGTTTCGATGGCGGGGGAAACTTCTGGACAGACCTGGAAAACCCAAGCGTGTAGTGAGGGTGAACTGGGAACGTCTGGAGGAAGAGCCTGTCCGGAGAGATTTCAATTGCCACCTCCGGCGGAGCTTCTCGGGCATCCCTGTGGAGGTTGGGGACATCGAGCATGAGTGGTCGGTGTTCAAAGCCTCCATTGCTGAAGCTGCGGCTGGGAGCTGTGGCCTGAGGGCCATAGGTACCTCAAGGGGCGGTAACCCTCGGACACCGTGGTGGACAGCGGTGGTCAGGGAAGCCGTCTGACTGAAGAAGGAGGCCTTCCGGGTTATGTTAGCCCGGGAGACCCCAGAAACAGTTGCAGGGTATCGACTGGCCCGGAGGGCTGCGGCTTCGGCCGTGACCAAGGCAAAGCAGCGGGTGTGGGAGGAGTTCGGAGAAACCATGGAGAAGGACTTTCGGTCGGCACCAAAGTGTTTCTGGAAGACCATCAGACACCTCAGGAAGGGAAAGCGGGGGACCATCCAAGCTGTATACAGCAAGGAGGGGACACTGCTGACCTCAACTGAGGAGGTTGTTGAGCGTTGGAAGGAGCACTTTGAGGAACTCCTGAACCCGACTAATCCACCCTCTACGATCGAGGCAGAGCCGGAAGATGATGGGGGGTCGTCAATGTCCTTGGAGGAGGTCACTGAGGTAGTCAAACAACTCCACAGTGGCAGAGCCCCAGGGAATGATGAGATCCGTCCAGAAATGCTGAAGGCGCTGGGTGTAGAGGGGCTGTCTTGGTTGACACGCCTCTGTAACATTGCGTGGAAGTCTGGGTCAGTGCCGAAGGAGTGGCAGACTGGGGTGGTGGTCCCAATATTCAAAAAAGGGGACCAGAGGGTGTGTGCGAATTATAGAGGCATCACATTACTCAGCCTCCCAGGGAAAGTTTACTCCAAGGTGCTGGAAAGGAGGGTCCGGCCGATAGTCGAACCTCAGATCGAATAGGAACAATGCGGATTTCGTCCTGGTCGTGGAACTACCGACCAGCTCTTCACTCTCGCAAGGATCTTGGAGGGGGCTTGGGAGTTTGCCCAACCTGTCTACATGTGTTTTGTGGACTTGGAGAAGGCTTACGACCGGGTCCCTCGAGAGGTCTTGTGGAGGGTTATGTGGGAGTATGGGGTGAGGGGGTCCCTACTTAGGGCCATCCAATCCCTGTACACCCAGAGCGAGAGCTGTGTCCGGGTCCTCGGCAGTAAGTCGTCTTCCTTTCCGGTGGGTGTTGGCCTCCGCCAGGGCTGCGCTTTGTCACCAATCCTGTTTGTGATTTTCATGGACAGGATATCGAGGCGTAGCCGGGGGGAGGTGGGTTTGCAGTTCGGTGAGCTGGGGATCACGTCACTGCTTTTTGCAGATGATGTGGTCCTGATGGCATCAGCTGCCTGCAACCTCCAGCACTCTCTGGATAGGTTCGCAACTGAGTGTGAAGCGGCTGGGATGAGAATAAGCACTTCTAAATCTGAGGCCATGGTTCTCAGCAGGAAACCGGTGGCCTGTCCGCTCCGAGTAGGAAATGAGTCCTTACCCCAAGTGAAGGAGTTCAAGTATCTGGGGGTCTTGTTCACGATTGAGGGAACCATGGAGAGGGAGTTTGGCCGGAGAATCGGAGCAGCTGGTGCGGTTCTGCAGTCGCTTTACCGCACTGTTGTGACGAAAAGAGAGCTGAGCCAAAAGGCAAAGCTCTCGATCTACCGGCCTATCTTCGTCCCCACCCTCACCTATGGTCATGAAGGATGGGTCATGACCGAAAGAACGAGATCACGGATACAAGCGGCCGAAATGAGTTTTCTCCGGAGGGTGGCTGGGGTCTCCCTGAGAGATCGGGTGAGAAGTTCAGTCATCCGGGAGAGACTCGGAGTAGAGCCGCTGCTCCTTTGCGTCGAAAGGAGCCAGTTGAGGTGGTTCGGGCATCTAGTGAGGATGCCTCCTGGGCGTCTCCCTAGGGAGGTGTTCCAGGCGTGTCCGGCTGGGAGGAGGCCGCGGGGTAGACCCAGGACTAGGTGGCGGGACTACATCTCCGCACTGGCCTGTGAGCGGCTAAAGATTCCCCAGGCAGAGCTGGTTGATGCTGCTAGGGAAAGGGATGTCTGGGGCCCCCTGCTGGAGCTGCTGCCTCCGCGACCCGACCCTGGATAAGCGGATGATGATGATGATGATGATGATGTAAGCCATTATGATTGTTGCCTTTAGTTTGCGAAACAAACCCTAACCGTAACCATTTGTGCACGCTTGGTAACACATTTATAAGCATGTAGTTAAATCTTTGATTTTGTTAACGGAAAAGTACTGTAGGCTACTTACGAAAGAGTTAACAGGAAATCCCTGTCTACTTCTAAATTGGCTCATTGTGTAGTCCTAATGTCCGGGGATAATAATAAGCAAATGGACCCTCAGCCTAAGGGCCTGTGTCCACTTAATTCCTCTAAGCACCAGAGCCTTTTTTACAATTGTTCCCAATGCACCTCAATGTTGGCGGCTGCCTAACGAAAAAGCGCTGCATCCAGTGTCTTTTTTCGAGCACTTGAACTCGAGTAGCACTCGAGTATTTGAACTTTTCAGAAAGACGGTGGTCTTTCTTTCAGGCAACCAATCATATATTAGATATGGTGAGACTCGTTAGATGTCTGGAGACGTCTCCCGTGCCCAGCTAGTGAACTAAAGTAGCACTTAAGCACTAAAGTATCATTATAAATACATCCAGCCAAGCTGTCAAAGGTAAGAGATCTTGACTACTGTGTCTAGCTAGCTAACTGGTCACGTTTTAAGAGCTATATTAATTTACTTCACAAAACTAGCAATTGTTAGCCGATCGCCCAGCTAGTGCCAGCTGTGTCAAACTTGGCTGCTTATAAACAGCAACAACGATGCACTGTGAGCAATTGTGCTTGATAATGTAGGGGTGGGACGTATGCCCACCTCCCTTGTTCTCTGTAAAGCGCATTGTGTTGCCTCTGGGTATGAAATGTGCTATATAAATAAAGCTTTGATTGATTGATTGATTTAACTTTCTGAATAGTTTTGGGTCATTAGGGTGACGTTGGGGTACCGATAATTAGAGACGACAACTGTATTTGACCATCACAAAAATATTATTTTGCATCAAAGGTATTTTCGTCTGCCGTTGTTTTCAAAAACGTTGTGTTGATTTGGACATAACTGCGTCACGTTTGATGAAGTGCTGGCTGGGCACTGACAGAATAAGGCGCTGTGGACACAGGCACTAAATGTCATGGGGGAGAGGGGCTGATATGGGTAGGCACATCTATGGGTTAGGGCTAGGTCTTTTTAAGCACTCTGTTTTGCATCCTTTTATGAAACGTGCTATAAAAATAAAGTGATACTTGATCTGATTGTTATGCAAGTGTCTGTCTGTGTGTGTGCGTGTGTCTCAGTGAAGTCCAGATACCTGAGCAGCATCTTACTCAGTGCAATGGACCAAGCAAATGGACCTCTCACTCTGAGTAAAACCAAGTAATTGATCAATGCAATTGACCGAGGTCTGATGTAGATGCACGTAAATGCGTATCAGTGAGAATTTCTTGTTAATTAACTTGTCTGATTTAATAAAGAAAAACAACTCCTGAGCCTTAACCTCTGGTTGATGCTCTGCCTCTTAGGCTGGGTTCAAGAGAGAGGATCCCTGGCCTTTGACCCTGAGGTGAGGGGAAAGTGGGTCAGCAGCCAGAGATAGAATGTGATTGAGAAGGTTAAAGAGCAAAGGTTTTAAAGTAACAATTTGTAAACTTGTGCTTACCATCAAAGAGTAGGCCACCAACAACCACTAAGCTCTTAACTAATCCCCTTGTATGAGTCATATGACTAGACATCTGTGGTAATATGTGCTATGCATGGGGGGGAAAGCATTTGATACCAAAATATCTATGCTGTCACCGTTGCCAAGTGCTTGGTTTTAGCTTTCCTTAGTTAAAATCCCTGGTCAGACAGTGCCTCTAAAATGGAGCCTGTAAGGTAGTAGTAGGTACTGTATATGGTGATGGAACAGAGCTGCTCCTTCACCTCTCAGCCTTCAAACTCTCTGTATCTGTTTAAAGGTCAAAGTACTCTGTGTGTGTGTGTGTGTGTGTGTGTGTGTGTGTGTGTGTGTGCGCGTGTGTGTGTGTGCGTGTGTGTGTGTGTGCCTGTGTGTAGGCATGCATATGTACAGTACGTGCATGTGTGTGTCGTGTGTCTGCATTATCTCAGCTCACCTTTAACAGGAAGAGGAAATGGAACTTGAATAATGATGGAGCTGTAACTTGGCAGTCATGCTGAGAGGATATACACGACCACCCCCTCTACCTTTCTATCTCTGAGGGATGCAAATCAATTTCAAGTCATTTTATGCTATTGCCTCTTTGATATTGACCTGCAGTTGAATTGGAGGGAGAGGCTGTTTGAAAATTCAATTTGTCCTTGTCCCTTCCTGGGTACCAGTGCTGAGATAAACACCCCAGGAGCATGTACATTATTCTAACCTGTCTTTAGGATAGTGTTTTCAGTAGTAATATGAACTACAGGTGCATATCAGAAAATGTGAATACTGACCAAAAAGTCCATTATTTTCCGTTATTTAATTGAAACAGTGAAACTTTCATGTATTCTAGATCCATTACACAAAGTGAAATATTTCAAGCCTTTTTTGTGTTAATCTTTATGATTGTACATGAGTGTGGCATGGAGGCAATCAGCCTTTCACAACATGTGTAATGAATCTATAATATATGAAAGTTTCACTTTTTTAATTAAAGATTAAAATGGAGCCTATATTACGGAAAATAATGAACTTTCCACAATATTCTAATTTTCTGAGATGCACCTGTATGTAAAGCCTGCTGAACGCCAGATGCGGCTGGAAGGTAGTTAAACAAGTAACTGGGCCTGAAGCCGAATGAGAATCGCTGTGTCCAAAGCCGTGACGCGCTCCAGCGTCCCAGTGAGAGAGGCTCCTCCAGGCCCCGTGGGATGCCTTCATTCACATGCAGGAGGAACAATACAGCAACTGGCACTGGGGGAGCGGAGGAGAGAGAGGGAAGCGAGAGAGGGAAGGAGGGAGAGAGCAGGGGAAGAGGAGAGGAACACATGGCAGTAGGAGAGCAGGTAGGAGAGGAGGAGGAGAGGGGGTAGAGAGGGAGGAGAGCAGAGGAAAGAGAAAGTGAGGGGAGGTGGGGCAGGGCGAGTGTGGAGGAGGGAGTGGGTGGACAGAGTGGAGCCCTGCTGACTGACTCTCACAGTCCTGAATAGTCATGGATTAGTTTGGGATTAGACATGTGGATCCTTAGTCAGAAGAAAAGAAGCCATTTCCCGTTCTCTTTGTTTTACTCGGGCCGAAGGATTAGTGTGTGGGGTTGGCCTGATGCAACAGCGTTAGTCCAGCTTAGGACGAGGACATGGAAGGGCATTGTCTCCTCTGTTTATCTACAGTGGGATTCCTCATCAGCATCACAACCGACCTTAATCTATTCTTCTACAGTATAAGCTCACCATTAGTCCAAACATGGTAACATTAGGCCTGGAGGTCTCCGATGGGGCTAGCAGCAGTTTTTTTTTTTTTTTTTAAGTGTGTTGAATTTTTATGAAGATGTTTTTTTCACACTTTTATTCACTGAGGTGTCCTCCACTCCAGCTACAATACAGTGGAGGGCTTGTTAGTATCTTTAACACCATGCCACTATAGTGATAGCTATAGCTATCTACTTTAAACCCCACTATACGTCTCTCTCTCTGTCTCTTTCTCCCTCTCCAGTTCTTTGCAAAACCCTTCATTTAAACATGTCTTGTCTAGATTCCTCTGCATATCAAATTGGGGAAATGGTGTGAATCACACATGCAGCACAGAGCTGGCCCACTTTCTTCTATGCAAATGCAATTAAACACTTCGGAGAGGAGATGGGGCTCTGATGAGTCTAGCCACAGATGGGAGGAGAGGAGGGGAAGAGGAGGGGAGAGGAGAGGAAAGGAAGGAAAGTGAGGGGATGACCAAATGAAAACCCTGAAGGGGAAGATTCTATTATATCTTGATCAATACGTCTATTTGTTTAATCCATTCAGTCCAGAATGTGTTTTTGCTGTGAGGAAGCAGCAGTGAAATGTGGAGAGACAGCTTGCTAGCTCCACCGTGGCCCCGTAGCGCCAGGCTGTGGCCTAATGTAATCTCAACACCGCCCTCCCTCTACAGTCTAAATAACACACAGACAGGAGATATGCATCAATGTGTCACCTGGGCTCTCTATGGGCCGTCATGGAGACAGCAGTTAATATGGAGGCAAATCTGTGGTAATCATTTCAATCTTCTACACTCACACACACACACACACACACGCACACACACACACACACACACACACACACACACACACACACACACATACATACACACACACACACACACACACACACACACACACACACACACACACACAAACAAGCAAGGCATACTTGTGAATCACACAGATCTTTTTCATTGCATTTCATTCACATCTCAAAACGTATTTGATGAGGGCAATTTAGCTGTTATGGGCTGCACTGCCAGGTATAAATGTGTTCTGAATACCCTTAGACCATGTAGGATCTGAGTGGATGGCACACACACACACGCACACACACACACACACACACACGCAAACACACACACGCAAACACACACACACACACACGCAAACACACACACACACACACACACACAAACACACACACACACACACACACACACACACACACACAATAGGATGCTTTGCCTCTTACCTTTTTTATGAAGGCTCTAATCAAACAGTGATTATTATTAGGCTGTTGTGTTTAACTCAGTGGTGACTACATCTGTAAAGCATAAGGTCTTGATTTAGGTGGTGTGGTTTGTTGCAAATTGCTCCTCTCAAGCTTAATCCTGTTATATTGTTTTTCCTCTTGAAACAATCAGTTGTTGTTATTTAAATTGAGTCCCAGTTCATATGTATGAGGATACTTTGTCTCAGGGCATTACGTGATGTAATGCTAAACAACCAATCCTTTCAGCATCAGGAGGTCTGTGAGCCATAAAGACCTTAACAGCTTAATACATTTCATTCTGAATTTCAGAAAGTGACCAAACTTTGGTCATTGCCCATGTTCCTACAGATTGAAGGAAAGTTGGAGGAGAGGGGAGGGGAGGGGAGGGGAGGGGAGGGGAGGGGAGGGGAGGGGAGGGGAGGGGAGGGGAGGAGAGGAGTTGGGCGGAGAGGAGAGGAGAGGAGAGGAGAGAAGGCCCGCTGAGCTGAGTGGTCTGTAGGACTAATCAGTCATTGTTTAACTGATTAAAACTAAGCTCTATTCGACAGGAGGGAGGAACAGAGCACTTCAGGGGAAAGAGTTCCCTTCCTTTTCCTCCTCTCCCTTTCTTTAACAGGATCAGCGCAGCAGTCAGTTAATGAGTAGAGATGAAAGTGGGGTAGAGATGAAACAGTGGTGGCTCGGTGACAACGTTCATGTGGAGAGTAGCTGAAAACCTTTGCTGGGATTCAGACGCAGTGCTGAAGACGGTTTGGTCTCTGGTTTGGTCTCTTGCTGCCATTGCTCCTTTCCTTCTCCTCTCGTTTTTTGCATTCCTCCTCTTCTCCCCTTTTGCTTGTTCAGACTTGGCCAGAGGCACCAGTCAGAGCCAGCGGTGTGTGGAACATTTGTGAAGGGAACTCTTCGCAACTGGGCCGTTTTCTTAGGAGGATGTAGCAAAACCGAGTTGTGTTTGTGTGTGTGTGTGTGTGTGTGTGTGCATGTACGCGCACGCGTCTTTGTGCATGCCTGTGTGTGTGTGTTAGTTTGTGTATATGTGTGTTAGTGTGTGTACTGAACAGCATGCCAGGCTGGGGTAGAGAAGGTCAGTGTAAGCCTCCAGCCAGGGGTAATTGTCATAGCTAGGAGGAAAAGGTCATAATTCTACTGCTGCAGACTTAGCCCTCTATTACACCTAGTCGCTCCTCACCACACACACACACAAACACAGCTCTCTCCCTTTCTCTACCTCTCTGTCGTGCCTACGGCATAGGCTACTAGCAGGCAGATAAAGGTTTGTCATTAGTGCAGTATGAGAGAGTGGCCTGACCCGAATGTTTCCACTGGAGTTGTACTGGAGTTGTGTCTCAGCCTCTCTTTACTCCTCTCTTCTCCTCTCTCTCCTCTGATCTCATAATTTTTATTATCCTATTTGCCAGTGCAGATGATGGACAGTTATTTACATAGACAAATGGTGGCTTTCCAAAGTCAATTTGTTTATAATAGATATTTCAATGATTGAAAGGTATAGCTGACAATAGTTTTCTAATCTTGCGCCGTGCCATAGTGCTTCCAGAGTGTGTTGGGGGAGCCGCGTGATGCACGTAATATGACTCGCCGTGACGTGCCAGGTGTATTTCCACCTTTAGTGGAAGCTGTATACAAAATAATTATACAATATGAACCTAGTGTTCTATTTCGTGGAGCTCTGCCCCACAGGGCTAGCTCCTATTGGCTTGTGAAACCTAGCCAGCTACAACTGACTGAAGAAAAAAAAATATACACCTGTGTCCAACCAAGTCCGGTGCACCTCTGCATAAGTGGGCTTCGCCTGCATAACTGCTCCTTGAAATTTTAAGCTTGCAAGACGACTGAAAAGAGAAGAAACGAAGATGACTACACTGCGACTCACCGTGGAGCCGGCAGCGTCCCCCGGGGACCCCCGGCCGGCGCTGCCTAGTCTACCAGAAAGATTCTACGGTTGTGGCGCTCGCTACAGCAACGAGGGACATCCTCTCTGCTTCCGCTGTATGGGGCCGCAGCACGCCAAGGCGGGCCTCATCCCGACTGCCGACCGCCAGGCCTGTTACGAGGAAGGCCCGGCAAAGAAGCCGCTGATGCCTGACCCCAAGGACAAGACGACCCTGTCCTTGGCGGACAAGAGCTACGCGCAAGCCGTCGCTGCTTCATCTTCCATCGCTATGCCAGCCATCTACATCGGCCAGCTAGCCAAGGAGCAGACCCCCTCTTCCTTGGAAGCGGATTGGAGAGCGGAGATGGCCGAAGCTACAGGGGCCATCGCCCAGCTGGTCGCCCATCTCTGAGTGATGGCCACATCTGTCATCCAGCAGCAGTCATCTGTGTCTGTCTCTGACATGAGGAAAACAAGGGTGTTCTTCTCAATCCAGTAAGCAAAGAGGGGTTGTTTGGTTCAGCTGTGTCTAATATCCTGGAGCAATGTCGCAGCCAGGAGCCAGACCGGCTCCTCCTCGCCTGTCATCTCGCCGCTCCAGGCACGTCCTCGTATCTCGGCCACTGTTGAGACGACCGTGAGCAAGCGATGATGCCAGCGGGAGTCAGCGTTTGATATTATGTTCCAGAGCGGGACCGTCTGGTGAGTAACGGTCAGCTCCTGTCCTTGGGAGAGGCTAGGACGGGCTATGTTACGGTGTAACCGCTTCCGGTACGGCTCTCCCTTCACGGCTCTCCCTTGCCCTCAGCTGAGATAAACCGAATGTGGTGGGAAGGCGCCAGTGCTTTGGTTGTGCCAACTTGTGGTATGGTCTCACCATGGAGCACTTGGCTTGTGTCCTGGCTGGCTAGTTTTATTATTTTATTATTATCAAACTCTGTGTGAAATGTAGAAGGGCCCCTGAGCACTGTCTTTGAATTCTGGAAATCCATAAATCAGCACAAATATCTAAACAAATGGTTGAGTTCCCGAATTGACTCCTTGATGTCCCCAAGTTCAAAACAAGATCCTGAGTTCATTCAGCAACTCAATAGTTTGTGAAATTGCAGATAACATCAGGTCACTTCCACAACCACTTCTGTCATTATGGATTGCACACAAGATGTGTCAGGGATCGAGCAGGAAGCAATATGTCTGAGATAGGCTGACCATGGTCTAGTAGTTGATGTGTTGGCATGTACTTTTGTATGATTGTTTGTGACAGACAGACAGACAGACAGACAGACAGACAGACAGAGAGAATCAAAGGTTATTATGGATGTATTGCTCCGTCTGGATTTGTCCATCTCTGGGCTGAGAGAACAGGCTTACGATGGTGCTGCTAACACAGCAGGAATATATTCAGGAGCATAGGCCATTATCAAGCAGAATCAACCTCTTGCTCCTTATGTACATTGTGGGGTCTATGATCGAACCTAATTGTACAGCTTGCCAGCACAGCTTCTCCTTTTGTCTGTGACTCCTTGCAGTGGGCTCATGAATTGGGAGCTTTGTTTGACTAGTCAATGAAAATGAAGTCCATTGTCCAGGCTACTGTGACAACAGAGAGCGGACCAGTCCAGTCTATCAGGTCCTTGTGTCCTGCAAGGTGGAACGTACATACAGGTGCCTTTCATTCACTAATGCACCAGCATCAGCCTGTATTGTTTGCTTTAGAGGAAATGTCATCTGGTAAGTCAGATTCAGCCACCAGGGTGAATGGCTTGCTTGAAAAATTTCAAAAGGTCAGCCGCTAGACTTGAGTGTTTTGAAATTGTGTCTGTGACTTTAATTTAGCTTGTGTAGGAGTAATTACAGCCGTGCCTTGTCGTAACATTCAGGGGTCTTTAGGTGTAATACAGTAAGCCTAGGTTGGCTAGCTTGTGTGGTCGGCTAGCTAGCCTAGGTTTTGTCATCAAGTGCATTACAAAAAACATCAACTGATACAGTACTTATAATATTGATATGTGTATTAAATTATTGTGTTTGCTGTGATCAATCACACTAACAGAGTCAGCGGCAAATGTAAATGGATACATCCAGTTATGCAACATTAGCGCCAGTCCATTTGCCTTTATACGACTGGACCCACTGTTGCATATTTGTGCCATGATGCAAGCTGTCTGCTTCGCTAGGTTTTAGAAATAACATAGGTCATTAGTCCTTAGTAGCTAGGTGATTGGTTGGATGGTCAAACATTCTCTCTCCTGAAGTACCGAACTTAAGCACCAAATTCTTAAACAGCATCCGATGCTCGGTAGTACTTAAGTTATTCGGTTGATGCCAGGAAGGCACCATGGTTCGGTACACAGCACTATTCTCACAGCAAGGTCTCCGGGCCTTGCCAGGCACATGTTCTCCCCGTGTTCGCAAGGGTTTCCTCCCAAAATAAACCAGTATGAAAAACATGCAGAAGAACAGATGCTCTTCAGTCCGGTCCCTGACCAGGACTTGGACTGAGCACTTGGACTTGGTCCCCGGGTGCCATGAACAATGACTGCCCACTGCTCCTGGCTGCCCCTGGAGGAGGACGGCTCGGGATGGGATAAATGCAGGGAACACTTTCCACTGGCGGCCCCCCAAAACCTGCATATGTGTGCTGTGTGCCGTGTTGCCACTCACTCTGTAATGTGTGTGTCACTGTGTGAAGAAATAAAGACCCCTCCTCGGGTCCTGTAATTCTTAAGTAAAATATAATTGACGCATTTCAGTAGGCTACTTTTTACACCCCCGGTAGTCATACAAATCAAACGCTCATTCATCCCTAGAGCCAGACAGCAAGTCTTGCTTTATTTCACTATTTATTTATTTATTTTTTGAACAATAGAATTCTGTCTGAAAAGGAAAGAAGAAGAATCATGGACTGATATGTCACAACTTGAATCACTTTTTCATTGAGACCTGCTTTCTATCACAGGAAACAGAGAGGGCAAGCTTGCTTTTAAACTGCAGTGTTCACAAAATGAATGACGATCTAGACAACAACAACAATCCACTGCTGCTTAGTGGCTATTTCGGCTTCCACAACTCTGACGAAATGCTTACATGTATACTGTAGGTGTATAATATGATAATCAATAACATATTCCAGTGCCCAACACACACACGCACGCACGCACACACACACACACACACACACACACACACACACACACACACACACACACACACACACACACACACACCTTACTCCACACCTGCCAAGAGTTCTGCCTCTCTCAAGGACAAAGTCATTGTTTTCAGACTGCAGATAAGCTGATCGAACAAAGCGCCGTCGGTGCTTGCCGACACCTCAGAGAAAGATGGCTTAGAGCAGATACCCTATCTTTTAGTCTTTGAAAACTGTGTCTGTGTATGCATGTGTGTGTGCCTGTCTGAGGCAGAGTGCTAGCGGTAGATAAATGGTGTACAGCTGTATGGGAGGAGGCTCCAGTGTTGGAAATGATGAGCGGTACCCCGGCCTCCTGGCTCTGCTCCAGAGGAACCGGAGGATTTATGCTCCAGCAGGACCAGCTAGTGGGGAACACAGGCAGCAAGCACACCATTTGGAGGGGCTTAGAAATCCACCAGAGCATGACTGCTACCCTCCAACTAACACACTCACAGAGAGAGAGACACACACACACACGCACGCACGCACACGCACGCACACACACACACAAACACACACAGACACACAAACACACACACACACCAGCAGGCAAGCACACAAACACACACATGGGCATGTGATCCACCTAATCACGAGGATAAAGGGGACTAGTGGAAAGGAAGGGAAGAGAGAGGAGAGGTGAAAAGTGGAGAGGAGAAAATAGAAGAGAGGAGAAGAGAGGAGAGTTGAAGAGAGGAGAGGAAAAGAGGGGAGGGGAGAGTTGAAGAGAGGAGGGGAGAGGAGATGGGAAGAGAGTTGAAGAGAGGAGATGAGGCTGGTGAGTAATCCACAGCTTTAGCAACCAAGATGCCCTCAGAGACCTTCATCTCTGGACAGTAACTCATAGTAAGAACAGAGGAACCACGTAGCACGGACCAGGCTATGAAATGAGTGAAAGGTGTTTTAGTGCTTGCCCTCATCTTGTGGTGATAATATTGCTGGTAGAAGCTGGGAGAAGACTGAATGCAGAGAAAGATGGAGAGAGAGAGACAGAGAGAGAGAGAGAGAGAGAGAGAGAGAGAGAGAGAGAAAGGATAGATGGATGGATGGCAGCATGGGATAGCAAAAGCAATGAACCCTGTGCATGTTCTATAGCTTTATACTGCAAATGCATGTTCTTGTCTCTCCTTCTGATCTCTCCTTCATTCTAGTCCCAGTGAGTGTGTGTCCAAGGCCACAGAGAGAGAGGTAGTGTGTGGAGAGAACGTATGTGCAAGTTATGTTTTGAGAGAAAGTGGTATCGAGTGTGGGGGGTGTGTGAGAGTGTGTGTGTGTGTGTGTGTGTGTGTGTGTGTGTGTGTGTGTGTGTGTGTGTGTGTGTGCATGCGTGATGCACTAGTGAGTTCTAGCGAGTAGTAGTACACTGACTACCTATGTTAAATGCAATTATTGTAAATTGCTTAGATTAAAAGTGTCTACTAAATGACTGTAATGTAATGTAAAATGTAATGTGTGTGTGTGTGTTTGTCTGTATGTGTGTGTGTGGGGGGGGGGGGGGGGGGGGCGGGGCGGGGGGTGTGTAACTCGCCTCTGGCCCTGAGTGCCTCTAGTGACATATTGCACAAAGCAGCAGCATATTGAAGGTCACTTTTAATAAAACTCAAACTGGCCTTTCTGCTTAGCAGTCCACTACACTACACTACTCAAAGATGTCTGAATTGAATGTAGGTAGGAGAGGGAGGAAAGCGAAGAGGGGTAAGAGAGAGTGGGAGAGATGAGGTGTGTGTGCATCTGTGTGTATTTGTACCTGTATGTACTGCTGTAGTGTGTGTGTGTGTGTGTGGGTGGGTGGGGGGGTGGGGGGGACGAGAGTGATAGACACACAGAGAGACAGACAGAGAGAGAGAGAGAGCATGTGGGGTTTTATTAGATAAAATGATTGCTTAAAGTCATGGACAGTATACTGAATGTGAGAAACGTAATGATTGTGACATGTATGATAGTGGTGAAGTTTTTTTCTTCATCTATTTCCTAGACTGTTTTTCAATTTCATCCCTATTTACCAAATGGCCATTAGCAACTTGGCAATAATTCAAAATATTTTTAAAGGTAACCTTCAATTATTCATCCCACTATTTATGGTTGAGGTTTTGAGCTGTTCTAATTTATGAAGCCAAAGTTGCTATTTTGGTGAAGGGTGTTTGATGACTGTATAACGTCAGCTGAAGACTGAGCCTTGAGTCAATTTGATGGGTCTGATGGCAATCTGATCGTCTACTTGCAGTTCATAGAGATTGTGTAAGCCAGTAGGCTCACACAATCCCAAACAAACACACACACACACACATACATTTTGAATGCTTTTGGATCAGAAAAACAAATGCACACACACACACACACACACACACACACACACAACGATGTCAGCTGGTTCTTTAGCTCCAAAGATCAAGGAAAGTATTTGGGTCCTTTTGGTGGTTGGCAAGCATGTTGGTTCTTGATGTTCTTTTGCAGTTAGTGCAATAGAGCTCCTGGTTTGAGGAGATCTTGTTGGAGGTCTGGCAGGGCCACAGCACCCTTTCTTTGCACCAGTGTACCCTCTATGGCTTAATGCTTGGTGTTCTCAGTTTGGTCTCAGTTCCCCTGTCCTAGTGTCCATCGCCTCCAAACGTCATTTCTAGACGGCAACATACAGTTATAAACATCGGCAGATGACATGGGATAGGCCTAAGTTTTTGATTGGTTGTTCTCTGAGTTTTGTGGTTGGTTGTTCACATTGGAACACGTGTTAGAAGAGGGGTATAAATTTGCGAGTGCTTTTGAGGGTGAGTTGGGTGGGTCAAACAACTTTGGTGAGACAATACCGAGTGCAAAACTAGCTGGCGAAACTAGCAAACAACAACATTTTACAAGCAACTAACAAACAACACTACTAGCCAACTAGCTCACATTCTTACTATCATTATTATTAACTAGCTCACATTCTTACTGTCATTGGCTGGGTTTCCCGAACGCGTTAAGAAGCACTTAACTCCAAAGTACTTCTTAACTCCCATGCAAAGTTTGGAGTTAAGAAGTACTTTGGAGTTAAGTGCTTATTAACTCCAAAGCTAGCTAGCATTACTGTTCTTATAGCTACTGTTGGCGTTAGATAGCTCGTATTCTAATGCTTGCTAACGCTAGGATGCTAACTAGCTAGCTATTCACAGTGTACACAAGCACCATCCACATCAACACAGGGGATAGATTTGTGGACACAGGGATCAGGCTAATTTACGAAATTGGACCCAGGAGTGGAGCTACTCGGACGGCGCTTAGTGGGCGTGCTCCGCATATCGCAATACCCCTGCGCGGGCACGCACGCCTGGGGGCGTGCAGGCGCAAAGGGGAATTGCTCAATGCTCGCTGCCCGAGCGCCTCCTGTAACTGTTATGTTGTATGATGCCATCTAGAAATGACGTTTGGAGGCGATGGACAAACGTTGAATTCTGAAGTCTGCCAAGTGAGACCAGGTTGCAGTGCCAGCTGAGAATGTTGCTTGAGCTGGGCTCTGTACTACGAAACTAGCTCAAAATATCCAGGATAACTTTTGCTAGCTCGCTCAATTAAACCAAACAACCGCAATCACGGATAAACGGTACCACGACGGTGGCTATCAACTCATTAAATCTACCCAGCTGGTCCAATATAGCTATGACCGCGTTCACGGTAAAAGGGGAGGTATTTGCACAAATGACCAATTGCATACCTTAGTATGAGTATTCGGCAGTGGCGTCTGGTGGGTCCCAGAACCGGGTAAGCCAGGACCAACGAAGCACGCACGCGCAGCATGCACAGTTTTTTGGGGGGTGCGCTTTCAAAGCATGCCCTGATGGGCGGTTTCACAGCACCAGAAGGGCGCTGAGCAGTGGCATTTTTATATGTAAAAAACAGACAGGAAAACTAAAGTAGGCTAGGCTACTTATGTCAACAAAGGCCAATAATTTGAAAGCGAGCGAATAAGAGGACAATATTTAGGCCGAAACAACCAAGCTTTTAGGGCCACATTAAATAAACTACAGAGCACTCAATAGCCTACGCCCCTACTTCACTAATTAGTGTTTAGGCTACTACTAGTCTACTAGGCTACTAGCCCTATTAGCCCACCGCTCCAGGAAGCAAAGTTCATGCTCTCGAGTGCTGATTAAATCTAGGCAAAGCAAAACGCAGAGCCATAACAACTGTAATAAATCACAAAAGACCTACTTTATATCGTAACCCAAACTAATTTAATCCACTTCATTTTGGAATCAACTTTCAACAAATACTCAAGATCTTCGTTTTCCATGTTCATTGATGCTAGCTAGATAGCTAAAGTGGGTAATGTGATTGACAGGTGACGTGAATGACGGGACAGTCATGACAAGTTGGTTGATTTTTCATTCGGTCTTGATTTCCGTAAGACAGAATCATTTTACCTGTCCTACAGGGTTTTGTCCGTTTGTAAAAAGTCTTCATAAAAGAACATCTCACTATTCGCGCACTGCAGATTATTTTTTTGAATTCACACACTGAAGTTCCATATGGGATTTTAAAGCCCATATGCCAAGTGAATTGATCGGTCAGCGGGCAGTGCTTCATACATTTTGATCCATAATCTGGAACTTAACCTGCCCCGGAGCATAAGTTACCATGGCGATATAGTGCTGTAAAAAGTGATCCACCTTCGTGATACGGATAAACCAGGCTTGAACCTGAAGTTATCACGCTATCCCTGTAATCCTGTTTCGTAGTACAGGGTCCTGGTCCTTGAAGCATTAGTGTGGTCCACTTCCACCTTGTTTCCCACCGCTCACAGTAGTGGACGGCCTTCGGCATCCTGGTGTCCTGCATATGTGAGACCTGACCAGCCTGAGGGAGCAGCAGAGTGGAGCTCTTTCCTGGACAGCACTGTTAACGAAGTGATCCTGCCACTTAATGGAGTGGAGACATTGCTGGTAGATACACTCTAAAAGCCTGAGATGGTTCCTGTACAGTACCAATGACACACACACACACACACAGAAATTCACCAAAGTGCTATATGGTCACAACCACTTCCTATTACCCATGTGTATTGACCCTGCTCCCTCACATGTTCAGTATGGCACTTGAAGAAGGCCATTTACATTACATTACATTACAGTCATTTAGCAGACGCTTTTATCCAAAGCGACTAACAATAATTGCATTTAACGTAGGAAGAGCCAATGTACTACTACTTGCCAGAACTCAAGTGCATCTTCTTTCTAAAACAAGTGACTAAGAGCATAATCTAGTGCTGAAGGCAAAGTGCAAGAATCGCAATCTAAAGTACAGTGCAATATAATATAATACAATAAGTGCTTAGGTGGGAGGATGGTTGTAGTACTTCTTGAAGAGATGAGTTTTGAGCCTGCGACGAAAGATGGGCAGCGACTCTGCTGTCCTGACATCAGTGGGCAGTTCATTCCACCACTGCGGGGCCAGGACAGAGAAGAGCCGTGACCGTGTCGATCGACCGCAGGAGCCTCGGAGTGACGGGGCAACCAGTCGCCCTAAGGTAGCAGAGCGTAGCGGTCGGGAGGGGGTGTAGGGTTTGACCATGGCCTGGAGGTAGGAGGGGGCTGTTCCTTTCATTGCCCTGTAGGTTAGTGCCAGAGTTTTAAACTGGATGCAAGCCGCTACAGGGAGCCAGTGTAGGGAACGGAGGAGGGAATTTGTGTGGGAGAATTTGGGGTGGTTGAACACCAGGCGAGCAGCAGCTTTCTGGACAAGTTCCAGAGGTTTAATGGCTGACGCAAGTGCCCCAGCGAGGAGGGAGTTGCAGTAGTCC
The DNA here is from genome assembly GCF_949987555.1 of Borostomias antarcticus. Classification (NCBI taxonomy): domain Eukaryota; kingdom Metazoa; phylum Chordata; class Actinopteri; order Stomiiformes; family Stomiidae; genus Borostomias; species Borostomias antarcticus. The sequence goes on from NC_140244.1 coordinate 6,999,574, forward strand.
AGGCGGGAGATTACCAGGGCCTGGATGAGTACCTGCGCCGTTTCATTAGTGAGGAAAGGGCGAATCCTCCTGATGTTGTAGAGCATGAATCTGCAGGAACGTGTGACGGATGTGACATGTGAGGAAAATGACAGTTGGTCATCCAGGGTCACACCCAGATTCCTCGCAGTCCGATTTGGGGTCACCACTGTGTCTTCAATGGTGATGGCCAGGTCCCGGTGCGGACAGCCCTTCCCCGGGAGGAACAGCAGCTCAGTCTTGTCCAGATTGAGCTTGAGGTGATGTGTCCTCATCCACTCCGAGATGTCAGCCAAGCATCCAGCTATGCGTGTCTCCACTTTTGTATCAGAAGGGGGAAATGACAGAACCAGTTGGGTGTCATCGGCATAGCAGTGATAGGAGAAGCCATGCGAGCGAATGACAGAGCCCAGAGATGTAGTGTAGAGGGAAAACAGGAGAGGACCCAGGACAGACCCTTGTGGAACCCCCGTAGTCAGACTACGCGGTTCCATTTGTGGCGAAACGTTGTGCCCTATTTATTAAACTCACTGTGGGAGCTACTTACAGTGTGAGGACATTCTCTCTGTTCTAAGTAGCCTACCATATATATTTTTTGTCAAGCTCCTATTGCACTTTGGTTGATGTGCATGCATTCATCTGCTGCTATAATGTAAACATGTTTTCCATGCTAATAAAGCCCTTTTTTGAACTGAGTTGAAAATGAATTGAATTGAGAGTGAGAGAGAGGCAGATGGCCACCCCAAGGACAGACGACCTTGGTCGTTTCTAAGAACACACACTCAGTATTCATGACATTCAAATTAACACAGACCTCATTGAAAACAGCTCTTTATGAAATGTTAAGCTGTGCCCTTTCAGACCAGAGGGCAGCCTACAGACCATATAAAGCCTCTTGGCCTTTCAAATTACGCATTTTACTTTGGTTTTAGTGACCATTCTCTCTCTCTCGCTTTCTCTCTCTCTCACTCGCTCTCTCTCCCCTCTCTCTCTCCTCTCTCTCTCTCTCCCTACGTGTGGCATTACTAAAATGATCACATTTCTATTCCTCCATGGAGTGTAGTATTAAATACACAAGTAGCTGACTCTGACACAACACCACTCACAAACTGTTATTGAAAGTGATGGATTTTAGCTTTCTCTTTCTCTCACTCTCCCCAATCTTTCAATCTCTCTCACTCACTATATTTCCCTCTCTTTCTCTCTCCCTCCATCTCTCTCTTCAGAGATCAAAGACCCTGACCACTTTAGGTACTGTCCACTGGCTACAACCCACCTCAGACTAGGGGTATTAGAGGCATCATCACACAAGCACGCACACGCACACGCACACACACACACACACACACATCCCCTCAGAGAGACCCTGAGTTGAGCACTAGGGTGCTCTGGGTGCTCAGGGGGAGCGGTTAAGACTTTACGCATGGATTTACCCCAAGCCTTTAGTGATGACCCCCTGATCCTCAGTCTTCTCGCCGCTCCAAAACCCAAACACTCCTTTTATCAGACCGCTCTGCTCTGTCGCCATCCCTCACTCTCTCTGGTGATCCTGTGGGCTCAGGGGAGGCTTGTTAGTTAAGCGCAGCGTAAACTCATCGTACACCCAAACAAGAACAGGAACAGATGTTCTAACAACTGTTTTCTAGACAGACTGGATAGGAAACGCCTGTGGAATGTAGTGTAGCGTTAACTATATGAATGCAATTGTTGGAGTTCTGTAGTTGACGGTTTGGTAAGAATTTATTTAGGAGACAGTGTCACAACTATTTAAAAAATACCACCAAGGAGGTAGGGTGAGGGAGGATGTAAAAGGCGATGAGCTTGTAAACAAAGTGTCCCAAATTCTATCCCAGCAAAGTACAACCCTGTTGTGTTTGTGCTTTTTGTCAGAGTAAACCCAACCCTAGCCCTAACTTAACCCCAACCATTCTAGGGTGAATAGTTTAGACAGTAAGTAGGTGTTAGCATTTACTTCTGATCCTAACCAACCCCAAACCCTAACCATCCTGGAGCCTTCCCCTTAACCAATGGGGAAATACACAGATTGCTTATAACATGATATACACATGTAGTAGTTAACACTTTGATTGGATAGAGAGGTGGTGGTACTGGCCTCCTTGTTTCCCAAAATGGAAATATTCTCTTTTCTCTGTTCCACAGTTTTCTCTGCCCTCTTTCGAATTCCATGCTTCTTTGTCCTATCCAATCAAGGTGACCATTGCTGTCGTGTATCGCCCACAAGGCCCCCTTGTTGAGTTCGTGGAGGAGCTTGATACTCTAGTCTCGCCCTTCCCTGATGTTTGGTTCGCACTCATCCTTCTCAGCGACTTCAACATCCAGAGTTAGAAATTGGAAGCTCTTCTCTCCTCCCTCTCCTCCTTCGATATTCACCTCTGCTCTTCCACTCACAAAGCTGGCAACCAGCTGGATCTCATCTTCACTAGACAATGTTCCACCCCTAACCTCTCTGTCACTCCCCTCCATCTCTCTGACCACTATTTCATGTCCTACTCCCTCCCCTCATCCCCCGTAAATCCTCCGCTTACCCACATGGTTACTACCCGAAGCCACCTCCGCTCGCTCTCCCCTACTGACCTTTCCTCTGCCGTTACCTCTGCCCTCCTTGCCTCTGAATCATTCTCTCTCCTAACCTCTGATATTGCTACTGATCTCTCTACTCTTTCCTCTTCTCTGGGCAATCTCTGTCCCCTCACCTCCAGGCCAGCACACCCAACTCCACCTGCCCCATAGCTGTCGGACTCAGTGCATGCTAATAGACGGAGCCTGAGAATAGCTGAGCGTAGATAAAGAAAAGGCAGACTCCCAGAGGACCTTCTCAATTTCCCATCTCTTCTTTCCGCATCCTCCTCCTCCCTATTCGCTGCTAAAGCTGCTTTCTTCCGCTCTAAAATCCTAACCTCTGCTTCCAATCCTAAATAAACTCTTTGAAACGTTCTCTTCACTACTCCAACCTCCACCTCCTACTCTCCTCCCTCCCTAACGATTTCGCCAACTTCTTTGACAAGAAAGTCCCTCACCCCACTTTTCTCCCCTCTCCCCCAACAAGGTCCTCAACCTTGTAACATCTACCCACCCCCCACGTGCTCCATAGATCCTGTCCCTCTCAAAAAACTCAAAATCCTTCCCTTCCCAACGCATCTCTTGTATCAGGATGCTTTCCATCCACTTTAATGACTGCCAGAGTCACCACCCTCTTAAAGAAACCATCTCTCGACCCCTCTGATGTCAAAAACTACAGACCGGTTACCCTTCTATCTTTTCTATCTAAAACACTTGAACGTGCACTCTTTAACCAACTATCTTTGCATCTCCACCAGAACAACCTCCTAGACCCCCACCAATCCGGGTTCAAGGTTGGACACTCGACAGAGACCGCCCTCCTTGCAGTGACGGAGTCACTCCATGCCACGAGAGCGAACTCTCTCTATTCTACCCTGATACTCCTTGACCTGTCAGAAGCATTTGATACAGTAGACCACCAGATCCTCCTCTCCACGAGAAGAAAGGCGTCGCTGGCTTGCACGCTCCCTGTTTGCATCCTACCTGACGGGGCCGTTCCTACCAGGTGACATGGAGAGGGCTCTGTCATGGCTTCTTGCATGGCTTCTCCTATCACTGCTATGGTCCAACTGGTCCTGACACGCATAGCTGGGTGCTTGGCTGACATCTCAGAGTGGATGGCGACACACCACAGCAAATGGCGTGACTCTGTAGCAAAAGGCTAGGGGTTCTGAATGGATACTAGATTGGAACACAGTGAGATATCAAGGGTGGCGACACATAACAAGAAACTAAGAATCACAGCACATAGTAATGAACACGAGGGCCCAAGCACAGCAAAGTGGGTGAGTAAAGGAACACGATCCACATGATATGCACAATGCCCAAGGGGGGAGAGGCAAAATATAAACCTGCCCTAAAACACTGCAAGACTAACAACACTATGGCACAAGAGAAAAAACAGTAGCTAGGACAAGGTAGCCTGGACCTCCTGAAGAAAGCATGATATTAGTATTACATAGTTTACATTGATTGAATTAACATTAGAGTACAGTATATCTCTCCCTGAGCTGTGGCAGGTGACTGTAGGCTAGCCTATAGGTCATACTCATTGCAAAAGTCAGGCTTACTCAGTTAGCCAGCTTTGTGAAATACCCAGGTCAGAACAACCCAACAACAAGCAGATAAAGAATTGTTACTACTTGTCTATGCAGCTGCCGCCTAGCTAGGCTCATAACAAAGATGAGATGGCTTGGGGACATGGCCTCTACAGTCGTCAAATCAAATGGTTGACCCAAACAATTATCCTTGTCTACACAGTAAATGTTGAGATGACACAGACAGTACATATTTTATAGATCAACTATGACACAGAGGAGGGTTTTGGTGATGGCCTCTAAGGCTTGTATCTGCCATCACACTAACCTCTTGCCATAGTAAATGTTATGATGATAACATTGCTGAACATTCCATTTGCATACCAGTTTCTCACTTGTATGTTCAATTGAGCATGAACGTTTTGAATTCTGGAGCTCTGGAGCTGATATAGGGGGCGCAGTGCCTGAACTCCCTACTATGTGCGGTCCAGTCATTTCAACTCATAGAATGAGAAGATAATATTTCTCTCCTGGCTAAAGTCCAACCACATTTTAGATAAACGTGCCTCATATGTGAACAACAATAGCAGCAACAGCAGGATATCTGGGGTTTAATTGCACCTCTGTGTTGATTTAAGATGTCAGCTTAATGGTGGATGTGAAAAACAAGTACATCTGCGTGCCCACCACAGTCTATCCTCCTACTCTGTACTGCATGATTAGTTACACAAACGCACAGGCGCACACACACATTCAGCTGTGAGTTTGTTTCCAGCAGAGCTCCATCAACAAAATAGTCTGGATGAACTGGCCGAGGCTCAATACACTGTCAGGCTCCTGGGCTAGACTAGTGTGAACTGAACTGGACTAAACTAGCCTAGACTAGGCCTGGGCTGTACTGTACATTTTAAGTGTCCAAGTCTGTGGGCGATGACAATTGGATAAAGACTCTATAATCTAGGTGTGGTTGAATCTCAGCTATAGCTCTTCTGCAGCTCTCTGCGTGAAATGTCAGTGATCAACACTGAGCGTTTTTAAAACCATGGTTTTATTCTCTCTTTCTGTCTCTCTTTCTTTCTCTATGCCCATGTCAGTCGGGCCATTGTGTCACTAAGCTAGGGGCGATCGATACCCCATCTGGATGCTGGCTGCTGGGGGCGGTGGTCAGCCAGCCGGCTGGTATTTCGGAAAAGGAGGTAAGTGCCTCTCTCTCTCTCTCTTCTCCTCCTCTCTCTTACCCTCTACCCAGCTGTAATTGCATTAAGGTGACCAGGGGTTATGATGTCACCCCTCCTCCACCACTGCGTGGCCACTCACCGCGCCAGAATGCAATAGGCTGAAGAGGTGGTGACCTTTCATGTGAAGGGTGATTGGGCTGGACACACAACAGGTGTCCAATTAACAAATGCAAGGCCAAGAGGTACGCTGGCTTGGTTAGCAAGATGAGACATGCCCTTCGGTGTGTGATTATGATACAGTGCATGGTGTGTGTTTGTGTGTGTGTGGATGTATTTACATGGATGTGCTTGTGTATGTTCACATGTGCGTGCGTGCGTGTGTGTGTGTGTGTGTGCTGCACTCCTGGGGTACCCTGAGCTGTGTGGATACTGTTCCTCTCGATGTGTGTCTGAGGAGGCCTTTCTTTGCTCCTCTCAGCGGAGGACTGCAGGGGAGCGCAGGAAATGTCAGGTCATTGATTTACACTTGTCTTGTTTTGCTAAACACAATACTCTGATGGAAATGCAAGAGAAAATGCACTTAGAGGGGAGACTTTCTCTTTCAGAGTCTCTAACGCACACACACACCTACACACAGACACACACACACACCCTAGCCTTGCGGCTGTTGCCTGCGCAGCATCCTTTAGTGAGAGGTGTTGTTGAATGTATCCCATTTTTACAGTTGTGCTGATCGCTACACTTTCTCCTGTGTTTCTGCTAAGGTTTGATGCTCTTCATCAGCCCAAAGCTGGATCTGCTGAAATCTTGAACTTTCCCAGGAAATTCAATATGTGCCGCTGCTTTAAATTACTAGAAATGCAGGATGTATGAGTATTGATTTATTCATGATGTGTCTTAAATACAGGGAAGGTATCCGCCCGCACTCGAGAGGGAAGGTGAGAGACAAGGGAAGAGCTTTGTGTTTTTTGTGGATACTGTAGAGTTCACACTTCCACTAGAGTTACAATGGTTCTTTTTAAACAGCAGAACAGTCAACTGTTTTGTTATCTTATTGAGAAAATTATTGAAGCTTACACATGGATAATATAGGTAACTGTCAAGTTAAGTTAACTTCAGTCCAAACTCATAGATGGATATTTATATATTTAAGTGAATTACTGCTGCTATAATACAAATAACAAGCTACCATACACATAAGGTACAAAGACTGCAGTCAGAGTAATGTTTCACTAGGATCTAACCACAGAGATGAAGTTAGATATGTATAACTCTCAGTGACGTACACTCCCTGTGAGCGGAGAGTGGAGTGTGGATGTGAGTGAAGAGAGAGAGAGGTTCAGGAAACACTCCTGTCCACTCATCACACACCCAGCCTGAACCCCAGTCCCCCACTGCTGTGAACACACACATAGACCAGTGGCATTTTTTACCATTATGTCAAGGGAAGCCAGACTTACCCCAAAAATCCCGATAAAAAATGTGATGAATTCCTGCATTTGTTTTATGACTTAACTGCTAAATGTCAATATTCTTTGTATGAAGCTACCCCTCTGAATAATGATGTGTGGCATAAATGCGTTTGTCTGGAGAGACAGTACAATCAGATGAGGCTACAGTTTAGATCAAACTAAACGGTAAATGGTCAAGGTGCTTCCAAAGAATGTCAAGGGATGCCAGTTCAGGTGGCTTCTCGCCAATCAAACCTAATTCTTTTGTAAAACTACATCACAAAATGAAAGAGCCTTATATTTTCAGTAGGCTATGCAAGTTATTTATGCTAGCCAGCTAACGTTAGCAAGCAATGCTGTCATTCTACAGTATTGCCTATTTGTTATCATCTTTGATTGTGCTGGATTTGCTTAGTTAGTCCATCCAGTGTATGTTGCTGCCATCACTAAGCTTTGGAAACAGTTGTGTCAAGTTCAAGTGGTTTTAAAGTAAGTTGTAAATAAATGCAGTTGTCTTGCATTTTTATTAAAGGTTAGCCTTTATATTATATCCAGTATCTATATCATTTAAGGGCAGCAATAAATTAAAGGTTATCAAGAATCTGACCTTGTTTGGCTTCCCCACGTTTTTGCCCCCATCCAACACCACTAGCATGCATACATATATGCATGCACAGACATTTGGCTTCCCTTTGTACCATGCCACATCATAATAATAGCTATAACTAACCAGCTCTTAGGAATGATCCCTTAAATAAATCAATATTACTGTATGTGGATGTACATTGGGGGGCAAAACTGTTGTCCAAATATGTGTATTTCTGCCTCACCTTGCAGGAGAACAGGTAGCCATAACACATTACACAAAAGGCCTGACACTGCATGCATGACAAAACATCAAAAGGCATCAGTGCATGAGTGTGGGGTTCAACATTTCAACATGATATTATATTTCCCCAACATGCTGATTCGTGATTTTAGCTTCAGATTCGGACCAGTCCTTGGGCTAGAGAGGGTTCTGTCAGGTTTACTGTGAGGTTGACAGGAAACAGTCCAAAAGAACCACGTTTCCCCCTGTGTAACCTCCCATTGATTAGTCACTGGGTAGGGGAGAGCAGGATGCTCCTGGCACGAGCCTGGAAGCCTGCAGATCTTTATCAAGTGTGGTGTGTGAACACCAACATTCCTGTGTCAGTCCCACAGTATGGTCTGTATAATATTTGTCATGTCCATAAATTGCTACATCAGTGTGGGGTCTTGAAGGAGTGGTCTCAGACTCTCACAGTGCTCCTCTCCACATCAGTGTGGGGTCTTGAAGGAGTGGTCTCAGGCTCTCACAGTGCTCCTCTCCACATCAGTGTGGGGTCTTGAAGGAGTGGTCTCACGCTCTCACAGTGCTCCTCTCCACATCAGTGTGGGGTCTTGAAGGAGTGGTCTCAGGCTCTCACAGTGCTCCTCTCCACATCAGTGTGGGGTCTTGAAGGAGTGGTCTCACGCTCTCACAGTGCTCCTCTCCACATCAGTGTGGGGTCTTGAAGGAGTGGTCTCACGCTCTCACAGTGCTCCTCTCCACATCAGTGTGGGGTCTTGAAGGAGTGGTCTCACGCTCTCACAGTGCTCCTCTCCACATCAGTGTGGGGTCTTGAAGGAGTGGTCTCAGGCTCTCATGGTGCTCCTCTCTACCCTGACAGAACCTTAATTTCCCAAGCTGTTTTGCTGTGAGCCGATGAGGATACAGACACTCCCTGTAACGGTGGCTGTGTGTGTGTGAGCAGGGCTACTGAGGGAGAGGACCTGATTGAGAACCAGGGAGACTGATTGCTGGGAGTCCGCCTGCCCCAGGGCATTCCAGAAAACAGCCAACTTGTCACCATGGATACCATAGGAGCAGTGTATCTCCCAACAACAGGACCATATGGATCTCAGAGCTAACGTTATATATCTCCTACAGGTCTCAGAGCCATGTCTCTCTCAGAGCTATGTCTCTCTCCTACGGATCTCAGAACTATATACTTATTTCCACTGTCGTGCCGAACCGTTCTGAGCACGCAGGGTAACCGTTCCGACGGTGTTTCCACATGGGACCGGTTGAGCCCAGAACCGTTCGCAGAACTGTTCCCATGGCACGGTTGTCTAACCATACTGAGTGAAGCAGAACCGTTCTTTAGTAGAAATGTGAAAGTTAGTTCCACAAACAACATTCCGTGGAACGCAACAGCCAGAGAGGTGGAAAAAGACACTGTAACTGTTCCCACGGGTGCGGAGCGGCGCGGTTTGAGCACGGTATCAATTCGGCACGACAGTGGAAATAAGGCTTATGTCTCTCCTCCACTTCAGGCTTTGAAATTTGAATTCAGATGCTGGTGTCTTAATGCTTACTTGAAATACATGTTGCATACTGCAGTATGTAATACATACATGTAGGTGCTGTTCAGTGGCGGCTGGCAACAGATATTTTCGCGGATGATAGGACTTGCTATGCAGTGGCTCTGTATGAATATATTGACATCAGTTAGGATTCTGATCAGCTAGGCTATGTGAGCCTTCATAAAAGAAATACGTGCTAAAAATAAATATTGTGCTCTGTCTTGTAATTCTGTTTCTCTCTCTCTCTCACTTCTCCCTCACCTCACCTCATTTGCCAGCTCTCTGCTCCATCTCATTAGGTTGGATTATCATCACCGGTTGAAAAAATAGTCAGAAACAAAAAATAATATTTACCCTTCACTTGCTTGTGATGCTATTCATGCATATTGCAAACACAGAGGCACCATTTTCAACTAAAATGTGAAAGATCGGGTTGAGGACGCACTATGGAAAATTCCGACATGGTCTTTGTGATCACTCACTGTGTTGTCCCCGGGTCTCATTCACCGAAACAGAATCATGACCCAGATCTGAGATCTTTCACATATTTACAAGTCCTGTTCATTTATCTTTTTTTCCATTAGCTGATATCTTATTTTACTTTTTACTTGTCCTAGTCCAACAAAGAACCAGACCGTTTATGTTATAATTTACAATACTCTAAAATACATCATCCCTTTCATTCCAGCCATCTCTATGGCCAGATGTTGATCAGTCTTTACAGGGGAGACTCAAGGGCGTCCACGCGCACGCCTCTCTCCTATTGTGAGATAAACACACTTCTCGAATCCAGCCCTCCTCTTCCATCAGAAGACGCAGCCAATCAGTGTCTAAGAATGGGGAAACAGGAAGAGACGCATGTTGTCTGATCAACTAGGTCGTACTAGCGGGCCTCTCAGGTTCTGGGGTAGCAGTTTGAGAGATGTAGGCGTTGATGGATACTGACAGCTCTCAATGCCCATCAGGCTGGGAGATCCTGTGTTAACAGCAGGGTAGAATAAACCCCTCTGACTGACAACACAGCCGGAATGTGTTTATTGGAGAGAGACGGCACGGATATAACTAGACATATCTGGCTGACACTGAATGGAACTAAAATGGGGCTGTTATTTCACTTAAACATGGAACAGCACAAAGAGGAAATCGTTCACAGAATGAGCCCTTGATGAATAATACATGTTTGGCTGAGTAGGGTCCTTTCTCTGACTATCTTGTGTGTGTGTGTGTGTGTGTGTGTGTGTGTGTGTGTGTGTGTGTGTGTGTGTGTGTGTGTGTGTGTGTGTGTGTGTGTGTGTGTGTGTGTGTGTGTGTGTGTGTGTGAGAGAGAGTGTAATTATGATGATTTGGTTGTTTATGTGTTGCTTGTGGAGATGATGATTGCAGTGTATAGTCCTGTTGGTGATGTCAGATGAAGCACACACCTGTCAAGAAGAAGATCCATGGAAGATCTGTGACAGCGACAAGCAGCACTGGATGCTCACATAGTTTGCCCTGGACGTTCATGTGTGTTTGACAGACCTATCTATTGGTTGAAGAGGCTGTGGAGCAGCCCAGACAATTTTAACCAGTTTTCGCAAACACTCAGTATGTGATGGATGATGAGTGAGGTTCCTAAATTTCCCTCTATGCAGTGGTATATGTCCAGACACCAGCCATTTGTTAATAGTTAGTTAATCATCTACACATGCTTTATACATGTTTTCTGAAGGACAGTTAATAGGCTAAGTGTTATCTGGGCATCAGAGTTCTACTGGCCCATACTGTACAGATGCCCCAAAAGAAGCTTTGCATGCCGAATCTGGTTACGATGGAAACCCGTCCACAGACCGTGGAGAGTGGTGAGGTGACATCCTTAATTTCAAGGTGCCAGCCAGCGGCCTTAAGGCTGACTGACTAGGTGTACATCCTGGAACCAGGCATTCAGGTGTGTGTAATGGCATCAACACCATGGCCTCTGAGGTCTTTCATTGAAGAGCAGCATGAAGAGCTCTGATTGGTCAAGAGTTAACCAACATCGTTACCATGTCTGCTGAACAGCATGCTTCTCTTGTATTTTCTATACTATAAATAAGCCTGTGGTAATCTTAAAATATGGTAAAGATTTGAGGCTGCAAAAAATACATACTATCCCTTGATAGAGTTTTCCCTGCACAATCAGGTTGCACAAGCTAGGATGGGTTAGGGTAGGGTTAAAAAATAGTTTAAAGAGACATAGTCATGTTTGTTTCAGTTGATATTTGGATTCAATTATGTGTGTATGCCTTTTTAAAATCACTGTCAGTGTAGCTGTTTCCCTACATGGAAGACAGAATCGCAGAAATCGTGGAAAAACTTTGAAAGGCAAACACGTCCAGTGACATAATTTAAGCATTTCATTCAAATAATATCAACTGAAACAAGCGTGAAGTGCCTATTTAATAGAAATTAGTTACCGCAAATTACCTGTAAGTGAACCTTTAAATAAAATGTTTTATGGAATTTGGGGTTGCAAACCTATCATTTGTTGATAGGTCCACAGTAACATGCACACTAAGCAGACAGGGTTAGATCTAGCCCTGGAAAGGCTGGTGGGAGACAAGAGACACATGTGTCAACCCCATCCCTATAGAGACCCACAAACATGGGCTTCTCTCCCTTGAGGGTGTGTGTGTGTGCGTGCGCATGTATGTGTACTGTATGTGTCATTAGTGTCCACCCACCAGCGGTTAAACTCCTTCAGAACATGGGCCTTAAAAGCCTTACCTAAAAGCTTCCCTTTCTTCTAATGAAGTTGTAGAGTGGATTGATGTATCACTCTGATTCATACCAACCTACAGGCTCATATGCATAATCTTGTTTCGTGATCTCTCTGATCTCTTCCTCTCCAATCTCTTCCTCTCCTTGATTTTGGCCTTCATAAAGTTCCAGCCATTGCTTGTCTAAGATGAACAATGACAGCAGAAATAAAGAAGTGAGGAACCAAGCGAGAACAAACCTGCAGCTGTTCTGTTGACGTAACTCCCACCTCCATGTCCTGACACGTCATGGGATTTCTGGGAATGGAATAATGCAGCCCCCCTCCTCTCAGCTGAGAGTGGGGGAGTGGGAGGCTTGTGTGGGAGGCTTGTGTCTCTCTTTCCTGTCTTAACCCTCTCATATCTCTCTGGGCTGTACTGCGTGCCATCCTGGACTTCCATGGATAAATAAATGGCTAAACGAAAACGATCAGGCTTCTTGATGGTCAGTCTGAGAACTGATTCTGATGGATAGCATCTACAGTACATTTTGTATTTAGAGGCAGCATTCCAGACACTCGCAGTTCTTGGTAGTGATGGAAGACACGTCTGTGCTGTACTGATGGTACAAGGTACTGAGCGTCTCTGTTGCTGTTTCTAGAGCACAGCCCCCTCTACACTCCCTTACCCCGGAATCCCCTCTCCTCCCCTGCCTCTCCTCCTTGCAGTCTCCTCTCCCCTCCACTGTATTGCTCTCCCAATAACCTTAACAGTGGGCTGTACCTGCACCCCATCAACACACACCACCCTGGCATAAGCCTGACAGCCCTCCAAATACACCAACGCAAACATCCAGATGCACGCCACCCCACCCACCCGCACACACACACCGTCCTAAACACCATCCCAACCATGCCCTACACACACACCACCCCAAACATCCCAGACCTAGCACCGGCTCTGGCTCAAGGCCAGAGGAGTGAGAGATAATTGAACAGCTTCCTCTCTCTCCATTCTCTGGCACGTGGAAAGGAGTAGGGATAATTCCTCTCCATCAGTGACATCACCAGGGCTGCTGGTGCTGTTACTCTGTGTGTGTTTTTGTGTATGTGTGTGAGTGCGTTTATGTGTGTGTGGTCCTTCAAAGTGTTGATTCCATATCTAATAGGGTTAAGGTACTTCCAGCTGCAACAGAGCCAAACACCAAACACTCTTTCCCTCTCTTCCTTTGAACTGCACAGCATGTGACACAGATAATATAGTGTATTGTGTTAAGTTCAGGCCCTCTTTGTGCCCTCACTGCTATCTAGAACAATTTAGGATTGTCACAGCAGTGCTAGGCAGGTCATAATTGGTAATGTTTATTAGTTTAAATCTCATATAATTGTATGTAGTATTGTCTTTTGGTGGGTTCACGAGGAATGCTGGTTATCTGGCAGAGTGTGGAAGGATCTGTGCCTTTAAGAGTCTGTGAGTGGGTGTAGTCTTCCACTGAGTGTGTCCTGGATAAAGGAAGCACCTAGGGAGTGAGAGTGTCATTGGAGGGATGGGTGTGAAACGCTGTTCGCCTGTTGTCGACTGAGGCGGCTTACCTCAAGGAAGACTGCTCACAGAGCTCTAGACTGAGTGTGGGCCGCCTTTTGCCTTGATTCCTACCTGAATCTTAAAGAGCTGATTTTAAAACCTGTAAATGAGCTACTTAGAAGGTCGGGGCTGGCCGAGATGAAGGGGACCAGCCTGCGCGCGGAGATGGAGGACACGGGTCTCTATGACTCAGGTGCTTAACCTCCTGCTCAGCTTTTCAGGGGTACCAGTGAATGTGTGTTTTCTCATATACTGTGACAGGGAAGAGGATACTGGCGGTTACTTTAGTCAGATCACACCCCTTAGTCAACGTAGCCAGGCCTTGTAGTTGGTTGGGAGTTAGCCGGTGGAACTCTCGAGCCCCCTGTAACATTATAATTGACTCTACTGTAGTAGCCACTGATTTCAAACTAACCTACCTACTCGCAGTGTCTCTGATACAGTTTATATAATCATGGGTGGGATTAGCAAAACAGAATTATCATAACACTCAACCTTCATCTTGTAAGATGCTATAAACTTGGAAAATATTAAAGTAACGCATCTCTAAAAGTGGGTGTTTTGATGAGTAATTAGTTGATTATTAATTATACATGAGTTTGATTTCAGTGAGTTTGATTTCAAGAGTTTTCAGAGTTTCACCAGCTACTCCACGTTTCACTCGTTACACTCAGTAGCAAAAGATTCCACCCAACGTGTTTCCCAAATGGCTAAAATGTTGCCTAAATGGGCAGGGAGGCATTTCACTCTGACAATTGATAAGTTGATATCTTGTACAGCAAATACTTTTTTTCCCAGAATGATTTTTGTAACTTCATACTTTTCTATGTTTTATTGCGAGTACACAGTACTATAATACTTCCCACTGACCACCACTGCTCACATGTACAGTACTGTATGTTGACACAAATAATATGAACATATCCACCTGTATCTACGTGGGTATCAATTTATTATTGGGTGAGAAGAAATCAGAGCTGAGAGCAGCAGAAACTATAGCTCCTTCGGTAGGGTGTGTGCATGCTAACCAGTACGTTTAGAGTTTGAGACCAGGGAAGGGCAACAGCTTAAGAATTTTTCTTGTATATTATAGTGATAGTGTTTTTTGTGAATTTTGTAAATCACAGTATAGTTCAATAAAAGTGTCAATATGTATCTGTAATTGAGGTTTTATTGTACCCATGCATTCATGGGCGGAGGTCTGTGCTCTCTGAGCACAATTGTCATCTGTGATAAATATCCTGTAGTAATTCTATTCAGTTGTATTTAAATGTATTGTTGGGAAATTGAGAAGTAGTTAGTTGTTCTTCCTGTGTGTAACTATAAGTCTGAACTCACCGTGCCTAGCCCTTTTTACATTAAGGACTTAGGATTTGCTCCCTAATTGGCATTGAATTCAAATTAAGGTGGGCTTAACCTTTTTATAATGGAAGTAAATCGTACACTCTCTCTTATTCCTAGTGCAGGGAATTGAATTTATTTTCCAGGGACATGATTCGAGTGATCCTACAGAGCAGCTATGCGTCCCAGCAGGGCGTAACATGTGTGGAGCTCTGCTGATATTGAGCACAATCCCTCCCTATACAGCTAGCTAGGACTCATCAAGGTCTTTATGGCACATACCTGAACGTACACACACACACACACACATGTATATAAAAGGGTGTATGTTGGGTAGAGAAGAGAAAGTATGCTGTCTCTGCCTCTGACGTGTGTGTGTGTGTGTGTGTGCGTGCCTCTATGGTTACCTGTTCTCTTGCAGTATATATAATATATATATTTGACTAATATCCCCTAACAAAGATCCACATACTATTAATATTTTCTGACGCTAAAAAATTGTTATACTATTATTGTCAAAACGGTGATGCGGCTTGGTACAGAGTGAAGCCTAGTGCTGCTCACATCACCCAAGTGCTAATAATAGCTAACACCCTCAAGGGAATTATGCTAAACTAATCCACTTGCAAAAAAACACCAGTAATTGGTGATGGGATATTAAATTAACAACTACACAATCTGAATTAAATTGCTTATTTGACTGAATTACCAGTGTCATTTGTCTGTTAGCATAAGGAATGACTGACTGATGGCTAGTTAGTAATAGTCACACTTTATGTAACCAGGCCTACAGAGGCCTTAAAGGTGAATGTTAGTTTTTGACAACCTGGACCTTATTTACGGCATATTATAAGACGTTTGACTCACCGAGATAACTTTGGTGTAATTCGGAGGCCTGTAGAATACATTTAAAATCCAGCGCGAGCCAAGTATATCCATGTAATGGCGGTTGACGGGGCACTGAGAATGCAGCTTCTAAAAAATCTATTTTCTGCCGCGAAACGGTTGTTTTCATCAATCTGTCTTTATGAATCGCTAGTTGTGCTTACATAGAGCGAGGGCTTGTTGTGGTTTTTCACATGCCTCTGTAATATGATCTTTAGAAACATCTTTAGAAACGAAACGGGAAGCACAGAAGCACAACACCTGCTAGGCCACGCTGTCAAGCTGTTTGTTTGCGGTCGCTGTTGAACGCTGTTTTTAGTATTCAGATTTAATCGCTTTTAGTCACTCTTTATTATTTTACAACAATCTCGGCAACCGATCAGAGCCTGGGCCTCTTTATTTTAAAACAAATCCGCGATCAACTAAAAAGCAGTAAGCTAACGTTACAACGATGATTCCTGTAGCTATTTTGATGCTGCTGGTTCAACTTCTGTTTCTCGGGCAGGAACGGAGACTAACTCAAACTCGCATTAGTGGCAAAATAGCTGCAGGAATGATCATAACGTTAGCTAACTGCTTTAGCCACTGATAGCTCCGTCTTCTGCACTTCTTCTCATTCGGTAAAACATGACAGCGTTGCATTGTGGTAAAGTGGAGTGCCTAAGTGGAAGTAGGAAGAGAAAAACACAATGGGACCTTAAATCAGAAAAAAAAGAAATTATTTGTTTATCGCCATTGACTACCGTACATAGTTTTTCCGAATTAACGTCCCATGGGATGGCTTTTCCTGCTTCCGCTCAGGCACCAACACAAACACCACGTGACACAGGGGTAACAGGTCAGGGGTCAGCTAGCTAGCTACCTACTGTACCAGTTAGCTACCAACTACGTGGAAACAGGGTGATCTACTGTAAGAAATTAGATCCAGGAGCAATTAATTTCTGTCCTCCTTTGCTTGACTATACTTGTCCGGGTGAACTGACCAGCTGTTTCAAATCGCCGGTATAAACAGGAAGAGATGCCCGCTTCTGATATGACTGGATCTACACAGCAAACAAGCATAACAGTGCGTCAGACTGACGACTTGCTACAGAACCTCCTGGAATACCTCACTTGCAGGTCTTTCATATTGAAATTTACTTGATGGACTGGGGGGTTGCAAGACGTGTAGCGTGGGGGGTTATCAAATCATCCATTTATTCATTTCAGACACAGAGGCAACGCAATGATACAGGCACAATATTTTGAAATAAGATGCAGTTGGTCAATGTTGTGTTTTTGTTTTTTTATTTGCAAAAAAAGGCTCTGCACAGTACATACATCGAGATGGATACACAAAGCAAAAAATGCCAAACGTTTATCAGTAGTGCGCTAGGACCAAATATATATAGCCTGTTACAGTTGAATAGGGGTCCCGGGTAGATGTCACATTCCTGAATTTCCGGGCACCTGCCCTTTTCTTTTTGAACAATATTCTCAATTCAATAATCTAATTCAGGCCAAATGTTCCAATAATCCAATAGTCCTTATAATCAGTTTGTTTTCATCCATTCCCTTACATTAGGCTATAGCTCCCATATTATGACGAGACTTGAATATGACAACACGTATTGAACAGGTTTATATCGATAATGAGTAAGTTTGTAGGCCTACCTGTGAATAAATCTGTCCATGCCCCGCATGTTGTCACTTTGTAACATCAACTTCAAGAGATAAATAGGACTACTATTTTAAACCTCACCGCAGATATGGCCAAACATGATTTAGGCCTATTATTAGATCTGTATAATCATTGAACAACGAATTGGTTTGTTCGAGTCAATGATCAAAAATTAGGATATTCTAATTCAATTTCCATAATTCCCAATCTAAAGAATGTAGGACAGGAGGTGCACTTGTGCTATTCAGGGTATAGTGTCCTAGGATAAACTATACCCCAGGGGTAAAGTGTGCTAGGATATTTTAACCCCTGGCCTGAGTATTGTGGGGTTAATAGGTCCTGGGGGGATTCATCTGTCCTCGGACACTTTAACCCCCGGGGGGTTAGTCTGTCCTAGGACACTTTAACCCCTGGGGTTAAAGCGTGTGTGTGTGTGTGTGGGGGGGGTTAATCTGTCCTGTTACGCCGGAACTATGCCTGTGGCAAGTCATTTTGATGAATCAGAATTGGAGTTCCTATATGGGGCACTGTATGCTATACTGAAGTAATTACTTATGAGAGGTGTGGTATATCACTTATATACCACCATGGGCTGTGCTGGTCAAAAACACTCAGTGCCTCATGCCTATGACTGCAGCAGAACCCAGCAGGGCCAAATGATGCAATGCCTAACAACCTGACACCCTCTGTCAACTGACACAACAAAAAGGGTCCCTTAGGTTACCAAGCACAGAACTTCCAAGTTTGTTTGTTCACTAGTTTGTGTAATATAAGATATACGTAATGTATTTCTGGTTAAATTAAGGCCTTCAAACTTCAAAGTTGTTTCCCTCTCTCAGGAATGAAATGAAATCTATCTCAGGCTATCTGCTTTAATCAAATTTAGATCAGTCAGAAGACTGTGTGTCTGTGCCTTCACATGCTGAAGAATGAGCACTAGTGAGTATACATACAGTGGACCAGGCTGTTTTGGGAGAAGCTGTGTGTTTTCTACCAGGGTACAGAGCCCTCCACTGTAATCGCATCCCTGACCTTGCCAATGCAGAGTTTGGAACATACACACAGTTTTGAGCACACACACGCAGGCCTTTGTTTGTGTCTGTGTGAGTTGACTTGCCCCCCCCCCCCCCCCCCCCCGGCCTCAAGTTAAATCAGCAAAGGCAGCATTTGTTATCAAAACACGGCCACATACCTTTCCAGTGCATTCCCACATGGTGGGGTTTTGACAAATGCAAGATGTTCCAACTCACAACCTAGCTTGTACTCACTAGAGGGTTTTTTGGAAATGTACTGAATGAATGCTTCTATTGCAAAGACGCCAGCTTATTAAATTGTATTATTCCATTCGTAATGAAGGGAATAGAACCCGCACACTCATATGCTCCAGAATAAACTTTTTACTTGACATTTCAAGCGTCTGCTCTTCGTCAGGTCAGTTATTCCATTCCTATATTAACATAGTGAGCCCATACCCCTGAACATATTTTTGATTCACGGTGAATACATTTGCAGCATGATACACAAGAAAGATTAGCGGTAGCTTGAACTCAATATAAAGTTTAGCCAGCTAGTGCAAGTAGTTACATGTTTACTTTATTGTTATTGCATACAAGCATGGCCTTAACTACCATTGAGGACACCGAGGTCAAGGTTGAGCGAAAGTGATGGAGTGACTCTTCTCCATATAGACAATATTTGATTGACGCACTCACGCACGTGCAGTGTTTTGTGGGGCGACCAAAGTCGAGCACCCTCTACAGGCTGAAGCAAACGTGGAGGAAGGAACAGTCAGCGGACGAGCCAGGTAACTTATAAACTACTAAATGATTTCAGTGTGGGCTGCTTGCTTGCTTCTTGTAATTCTTTCTGTGTTATTCATCCCCAAGATTTTTATTAACAAAAGGCAGCGGCTGTACTTGCATGAAGTAACGTTACAATGAATGATTGAATGAAGCCTTAGTGAGCATTGTGGTTGCAAGCTAAAGCTAACGTAGTTAATTCAAACATTGGCTGCGTTTACATGGACAGTTTAATTCCCTTTTCATTTGAAATGAAAGCCCAACCTATTAAAAGTGATCATGTAAACACCTAAATCGGAATTAAAATGGCCAATGCGATTGAAAATCTAATCCGATGTAAGGGGCTGGTGTAATCCGATTCTCAATCCGATTGAAATAATTTTTCGTACATGTATACCCTTAAAGGGGAAGGCTCTTTTTCGACAACCTGGACCTTATTTACGGCATATTATAAGACGTTTGACTCACCGAGATAACTTTGGTGTAATTCGGAGGCCTGCAGAAGAAATGTAAAATCCAGCGCGAGCCAATATCCATGTAATGGCGGCGGACGGGGCACCGAGAATGCAGCTTCTAAAAAATGAATTTTCTGCCGCGAAATGGTTGTTTTCATCAATCTATTTTTATGAATCGCTAGTTGTGCTTCCATAGAGCGAGGGCTTGTTGTGGTTTTCACATTCCTCTGTAATATGATCTTTAGAAACGTCTTTAGAAATCCTGGCAAGTGTAAAAATAATGTGTATAGATAGATGGATGGATGGATGTGTTTGTGTGTGTTTATAGCTTATGTTCTGTTAAAGGACAATGCTCGTTTTTGACAACCTGGACCTTATTTACGACATATTATAAGACGTTTGACTCACCGAGATCACTTTGGTGTAGTTCGGAGGCATGTAGAAGAAATTTAAAATCCAGCGCGAGCCAGTATATCCATGTAATGGCGGTGGTCGGGGCACTTAGAATGCAGTTTCTAAAAATCTATTTTCTGCCGCGAAACGGTTGTTTTCATCAATCTGTCTTGATGAATCGCTTATTGTGCTTACATAGAGCATAGGCCTGTTGTGGTTTTCACATGCCATGATCTTTAGAAACGTCTTTCGAAACGAAATAGCTTCCTCACTTGCTCCAGCACGCATTCGCACAGCGCGCAATCGCATGCGTGCTGGAGCAAGTGAGGAAGCTATTTCGTGTCTAAAGACGTTTCTAAAGATCATATTACAGAGGCATGTGAAAAACAACACAACAGGCCTATGCTCTATGTAAGCACAACTAGCGATTCATCAAGACAGATTGATGAAAACAACCGTTTCGCGGCAGAAAATAGATTTTTTAAAACTGCATTCCAAGTCCCCCGACCACCGCCATTACATGGATATACTGGCTCGCGCTGGATTTTAAATTTCTTCTACATGCCTCCGAACTACACCAAAGTGATCTCGGTGAGTCAAACGTCTTATATGTCGTAAATAAGGTCCAGGTTGTCAAAAACGAGCATTGTCCTTTAATTTGTGGACAGGAGATGAACATGGACGCCACAGTGGAGGAGAGGTGACAGGAGCAGTGGCGGTTCTACAGGGTAGCAGCTGCCACCTCAGAAAAATGCCTTGCCACTCCAGTTGCCACCCTAACTGTAGGCAATAAATCTATGAATAATATTTTTTAATGTTGATTATAAATGTTGGTGATATTACTCCGTAGTTCGTGTAAACGTTTTACCAGTTTAGAATTAACCCCCTCCCCCTCCTAAATAAAGAAAAAAATGGTTGCACCCGTGACCAGCCCACCTGACTGACCTGCCGAAACCACAACAATACTAGGCTACCGTAATGTTACGTGCCACCTGGAGCAATCCTCACTACCACAGGATATTTCCAGAGTGAGGTATCTAGCTTCACATCAACGTTTGCTAGCTAGCACTAGTGAAATGAGACAACCGTTTCCCTCAGTGTGCGCTGTTGTCAAATGGTAGGCTGCTAAACGATCAGCTAACACTAATGAAATGAGACAGTCCTCAGCGTGCGCTGTTGTCAATAAACGTTACAAAAGGAATGTAGGAGCTCACAGAAACAAGTTGCAACACAAAGTTGTGTTGCTAACTACAGTCATTAGCACAGTATGTGTGTTACGTTAACAAGTGAGACAATGAGGCTGTCATAGTGAAATGTGGATAGGTTGAAAGGGCGGTGTGTGTGTGTGTGTGTGTGCGTGCGGTGTTTAGAGAAAATCACCAAATCTACAACAGCAAAAGTTGACTGCTTATTGCCAAGCAAAACCCATTGCTTGCAGTGTTGCCAGATTGGGCGGGTTCACGCCCAATTGGGCTTCTTTTGATCACATTTGGCCGGAATAAAAGGAGGAGGGAGCTCTCTCTGTTCAATGCATTTGATTCACACGGTCAAGGAGAAGGCACGAGGTCGGAGTCAAATCTAGCTAGCTACCCCCTGAAGAAAACTAAAGATGCCAACGTGGGGATGTGGGATCAGCAGGTTTCTGTCATGATCACCGCATCGATGCCTTTTGGCTGGAGGTGGAGGCCTTTAAAGATGCCGGAGGAAATCAGTGCATTCAGGATGTTGCACTTGGCGCAATCAGATTGCTCACTCTGCCCATATCAAATGCTCATGTGGAGAGAGCATTTTCCCAAGTGACGCTAAAGATGATGGCAGAAATCGCATGGGATTACCGCTGCTTTCTGCTCTCATGGACGTGCGCTCTGGTCTAACACGGAACGGTTTGACGTCTGCAACGTTCCACCCTCCCCGACAGTTGCTGGGGAGCTTTGACTCAACCATCTATTAATACTTGCTAATTAGCAAGTTCACCACATGTACATAATTTTACATTGACAAGTTACGTTAGAAGTTGGAATGGACTCCTGACCTGTTCGGCTTGAAGGTAATAATTTTTTTAATTTAATACTATACAGCAGGTGTTTCTGGATGTCGCATCATTGAGTGATTCATTAGCCTACTTGTGTCTCTGCCTGCTTGCCTGCCTGAGTGTCACACTCCTGACTCGGTTATTGTAGGCGAGCAGGCAGGCTATTCATGGGTGGTTATACAGGTGGTTATATAGGCCTACCATTGGAAGTTGTGTAGCCTAGTCCACTTGTCACGTTCTCTAGCGGTTTCTTGTCACCACTAAAGCTTGTTATCTAGCTTGTCATCTTGTTATCTTGAGTTGCTCTCTTGTCTATGACCGCAACATCGCCGTTCCTATATTCATGATATAGCCATGCTTCTCATGTGTTATTATAATTTGTTGCCTGCATTATATCATTTTGACTATATGATGGGATTACGCATCTCTCTCTCGTAGACTGTGTGTAGGCGTGTGTTGCAGTTTACCACATGAGTTATTATTATTTTCGGTATTTCAACTGAAAGGCATTTTTCTTAGCATGCACTGCTATATATTACATACTATAATATTTGGGCGGTTTTTTATCACATTGGACGGATTTTGAGCACTCATTGGGCTGGAAAACATCACACCAATCTGGCAACCCTGATCGCTTGCTAGCTTAGCTCATAAATCGAGTACCCAGTACAATGTATGGCATGGCTTTAACCCCCTCTTTTCTTGAATACTGTAGGTCCAGCAGATGCAAAAATGAAAAGGAAGGAGAAAAGTGGTGGCATAGCCAGCTTTTTTCAACCCCCCAAAAAAACAAAGACAGGAGGGGAGTCAGACAAAGGCGAAGAGCAGAGTAAGGGACAGGAGAACAGTCAAGGAAGAGAAGAGAAAAGCATGAGTAAGGAAGGAATGAGCAATGAAGAAGAACTGAGTGATGACTCTGAAGAACAAAACACCAGAGACAGAGCCACTGAGAGAGAAGAAAGTGACTCAGAAAGAGGGGGAGAGCAGAATAGTGATGAAGAGTGAGACAATGATGGACAGACCGACAGGAGCAGTGGCACTCAGATCCATACTACAAGTCCAGCTGGACCTCATGGTACAGTATATTAGTTCACTGTTAACAGATTTCTATATAACAACATGGCTTTCATGTTCTCGGATATTGGCTAGTGTAGCCTGTGGTGTTGGGTTCTTACTGTAGCCTACATGTTCAGAATTGTGCATGGTTTAGGCTGATGTTGAAGTTAATGCAAGGTGCTTCACACTAGGCTGTGAATGGGCGAATTGGATTTGAGTAAGACAGTTGAATTGTTTAGTAAGTACTGATACATACTAAATGAATTGCCCTAATTGCTTCTTTTCTCTCATTTTAGAAGTATCGAAATATAAAACTGATAGACCGATGCAGCCACATCTGATGCATCAAAATTGCAATCAAATAGCCAACTAAACTCATATAGCCTAGCTTATAATAGGCCTAACAGTAGCCTATAAAAAAATAAAAAAATTCTACTTGAGTTTGTGCTTTGATCAAATAAAGTACTTTATTCTCAAATGAGGCCTACGCTGCATCGGCTACTGTATCGGCAGAACAAAATAGTATAGCCTAAAAACAACCCAACATTAGAACAATTAGAGCAAATGATAATCAATAAATAAATGAAATGACAGACAAGTTGTCGTGTCTTAGGCTATTGTAGCCTAAAAGAAAGTCTCTAAAACAACTGATGTAGGCTAACGTGGCCTAGGCTAGGCTATTTAACAAATACAGTAGGCCTAGTAGGCTAGGTGTTCCTGAAGTCCATTAACTAAGAACGAAAAATGACTTGATGATCCTCTGCTTCAGGTTGCTGACGCCCTTTCTGGCTGCCAAGGAATGCAGCTCTCGCAGCTGCATCAAATCCATAGGTGTGGCCTCACACTGTTGCTCCAGCCACTTAAAGCTGGTTGACAGGCTCGCTGCGGCTTCCGCGTGGGAGATTTTTGGATCAGCTTGGCCCGCTTCCTCCTCCTCATCATCACCGGAGTCAGCCATTTCATTGACTTGGTTGATAATTTCCTGGTCAGTGAGCATCGGATGCCCTCCCTCATCCGTGTCCTGGCCGATCCATTCTTCCACTTCATCCTTCGTTAATGCAAGCTGCTCCCGTTCCCGGTCCGTGAGGTTATCCCCTTCCTCCTCCACCTCGCCACCATCGATCCGCATCTAGTTCCTTTGGCATCACCTTAATAACAACAACAATTAAAGCTGCTACGCAGCGATGAGGCGGGGCCAGGCAATTTCCGACAAGTTTAGGAGCAATAAGCGAGAGAATAGGAGGACAACAAGAAAGTTGACATTCCAATGTTCATTTTGTACATTCGTATCGTATCGTAAAACATTTGTAAAACATTTTGATGCATTGTAAGCTCGATTTTGATAATTCAACAATCTGGTTAATGAGTTTGTGAATTACAGTCTGAAGATCAAGTGTAGCAAGTTTGGTGTTAACTGATTGAAAAATGTGGGATGAGATATGTTTATTAATTTTTACAGGTATAATAATAATAATAATATAGGCAAATACAATAGGGTTCCGGCAGCTACGCTGCCTGGCCCCTAATAATAATGATTTTTTTATTTTAATATTTTAATTGGCATTTGTGTGTAGGCTACAGTATTGTTTTCTGTGGTCTGTTTGAAACTGTGTTGGATGCGTAGCTGCCTGTCTCTCCTGAAAAATCGATTTTTAATTTCTCAATGAGATCTTTCCTGGTTAAATAAAGGTACAGTATAGTGAAAAAATAATAATGTTTTATTGCATTACATATGAAACAAATCATTGATTACCCATTCAAAAAACATGTGGACAACACACCTTGTTCCAGGCCCTTTCCAGAGACTCCTGCTTTATCTCTCGCCAGACTTTTGCGCTCATGTAAAGCGCATCTTTCACTGTGAGTTGTTTGCCAAATTCTGTGTAACTCCCAAACTCCTCATTACCCAGCAACAATCGGCGTAGGAGGTCACGCTTGTATCTCCGCTTCAGGTTTTCCAAAACCCCCTGATCCATTGGTTGGATGAGGCTTATGACATTTGGAGGCATATAACGCGCCTGGATGCATCCATCTTCGGTCTCGTGCGTAAGGCTGTCAACGGATGGATGTGACGGAGCATTGTCCAGCAGTAGCAGGGCACACAGTGGCAGAGATTTACCCTGGAGATACTCGGTGACCAGTGGTACGAATTGCTTGTGGAACCAGTCAGCGAATATGTCCCCACTCATCCACGCGCTTTTCTGACTGTAATAATGGCACGGCAGAGATGACATATTGACATGCTTGAAGCAACGTGGCTTGGCACTTTTATGGATGAAAACCAGTGGTAGGCGAAAGTCCCCGCTTGCATTAGCCGTTGCCATCAGTGTGACTCTATCTTTGCTGGATTTCACATTTTTGGCCTGCTTCTCATTTCCACCTGCCAGCGTCTTGTTCGGAAGGAGGCGCCAATACAGACCTGAATGAATAATAAGGAATATCCTACCTGTTTTATCTGCATTGAAGACTTGATCACGGGTAAGCTCATTCACTTCCACAAATTCTTTTAATGTTTGTTTGAATGTCATCAGCAGCATTCGTGTCGGCTGACAGACTCTCTCCCTGCATGCTCAGACAGCGGATTCCATGGCGTGTTTAAACCGATGCAGCCAGCCATTGCTAGCTTTGAAATGACCCTCCGGTCTGTCAGGGTACAGAGCTGCATACATTAGCTTGGCCTTTTCCATAACCACTAGGCCACTGAGTGGTATACCTTTTGCTCTTTCCTGACTGAACCACAAATGGATAGCCTTATCAAACGTATCATCATCTGCCTTCCGAACGATACACCGTTGTTTAACCGAGCCGCCGTCTTTAGCCTCCTTCAAAAACTTCTTTATTTTGTCCTGGTTTCTTTAGAGTACAATAACAAAGAAATTAAACGTGACAGTACTGTACATTGACAGTACGTGACATGTAGGTCTACATACAGTTCTGTTTTTATTCACAGTAGGATACAGTACATGTTTAATATGACAGATTTAAATGCAAGTACAGTATGAAAATCCCACCAGTAACCAGATAGCAGGCAAAAAAAAAAAAAGCCACCCCAGGTAAAACTTTCTAGAACCGCCATTGGACAGGAGGAGACCAACATGGACAAAAGACAGGAGGAGAGGTGACAGGAGAAGACCAACATGGACATCAGAGGAGGCCAGGCTGGGAGAGAGGTGACAGGAGGAGCTAGCATGTTTGTAATAGATGGTGTGTTCTCATCAACATTCACTTAAATTGTGTCCTCTCTGGATGATCTCCACTGCTCTCAGTTAAAGATGATATTAATCTAATATGATGTGTGTAATTATTTATAGATCTGGCCCCTTAATTTTGCTCTCAAAGTGCACCAGATTGAAACATTTTAATATAAAATTGACAAAATTGTCTACCGCACCACAACTAAATGACCTCAGTGTTTCAAAAATCCTCCACTGTACCCTGCACACAAAACAAAATTAAATTGTGCTTTTACACAAACAAT
The DNA here is from genome assembly GCF_949987555.1 of Borostomias antarcticus. Classification (NCBI taxonomy): domain Eukaryota; kingdom Metazoa; phylum Chordata; class Actinopteri; order Stomiiformes; family Stomiidae; genus Borostomias; species Borostomias antarcticus. The sequence goes on from NC_140244.1 coordinate 7,026,103, forward strand.
TTTATACACATACTAACACATGATAAATAGTATAATACATATAAAGTGCAGTGCCAAATGTTGACAGTGTTCAGAGTGTAAACAGTTCTACTCTAGCAGTTACTGTCAAGTGTTTGGAAGTGTTCAGTTCTCATATGGCTCTAGGGTAGAAGCTGTTTATAAGTCTGATTGTTCGTGATTTGATGGACCTGAACCATCTACCAGAGGGCAGCAGGGCCCTGTACTACAAAGCTAGCTCAACATATCCAGGATAACTTTTTACTAGCACGCTCAAGTAAACGAAACAATCGGTACCATGACGGTGGCTATCAACTTGTTAAGTCTAGCCAGCTGGTCCAGTGTAGCTATGAGTGCGTTCACTGTAAAAGAGGAGGTATTTGCACAAAATGACCAATTGCATACCTTAGTATGAGTATTGGGACACGGCCATGGACAAGGCAAACAATATGCATAACCAAGTTCCCGTTCAACGCATTTTGCACCAGAGGAGCAATATTATAGAAATATGAACTATATTACTGTGAAAATTGGATTATATTACTATATATACATTACCAAGATGCCATGATTTTCTCCAATTCCTCCAGGTTTGATGTTGCACAGTTTTCTGTTTCAATGATTTGTTTTGTTTGTTTGTTCTATTTGTTTGTTTGTTTTTGTTTGTAAGTCCTGTATTTTGTCTTCCCCCTTCACAGACATCTGTTTATTGTAACTTTAATTAATTATATAATAAAGTTGTTCTCTGAAGAGGGGGGGTGGTGGCGGGCCAGAAGAAAAAAAGAAATATGAACTACTGTACTGTATATAATCCAGGCGCAATACAGTTGCTATTGCTATGCCAAAGGCAGACAGTAAAGCTGGAAAAATATTGCAGACTGCATACGTTTTATCAATATCCTCATTAACATGAGTAGACTATGTGTATTCTTATGTCGTGTAAAGCAATTGTAGTCTATGCCTATATATCTTATTATTTCAGACGCAACCCTATGAGCCATGCAAGGGACACTTAAATAAAGCAAATGTAGCCTAGACTATAATTTTTAATAGTTTCAGGTTGGAATAGACAATGTGATGTTTCTATAGGCTACTAGAGGAGTTAAGAACTAGAGATTAAGATAAAGCATATTAAGATGGAAAAAGTGAAGCTCGAGATGGAGAAGTAGGCTACAGTATAAGCCTACAGGAAAAAAGGTATTTCAGTAGACCTATAACAGCATTGATTGCTCAAGATGGAGAAGTAGGCTATAAGCCTACGGACAAAAGGTATTTCAGTAGACCTATAATGTCATTGATTGCCAGGCATTGGTGATATAACAATACTTCTTTTTGTTCCTAGGAACGGGAGCCTAGTCTAATAAATCAACATTAAAGACTTGAAAATTGAATAAAAAAGTAGTGTTTTTACTTTCTCCGCATCACCCACAGCCTATAGGAAACTTCGGGTAGAGTAATAAAACGCAAGCCAGTGCATAGCCTACAGTCTGCAGGACTGTAAACGCACACATTCTGGCAAAATATGGCTCAAACAGCTGACTTACTCATTCCGCTATCTTTCATAAGATATCAGGGAAAGCCAAAGAGGGTTTTGTAAAACGGGTCTGTAAAAAGTCCTCCTAAAAGAATCTCTCACTATTCGCACTCTGAGATTATTTTTTAATTTGCACACTGAAGTTCCATGGGATCTTAAAATCCATATGCCATTTTCCAAGTGAATTGATCGGTCAGAGGGCAGTGCTTCATATGTTTTGGTAAGTAATCTGGAACTTAACCTGCCCTGGAACAGGTTAGCTCGGCAGCATAAGTTACCATGGTGATATAGCGTGGTGAAGTGGTCCACCTTCGTGATACGGATAAACCAGGCTTGAACCTGAAGTTATCGCGCTAGCCCTGTAATCCTGTTTCGTAGTACAGGGCCCAGGTCAAACAGATGATGTCCAGGGTGGGATGGGTCCTTCGGGATGTTAGCTGCCCTAATGAGGCAGCGAGAGCTGAGTACTGTAGGTCCTCCAGGGAGGGAAGTGAGCAGCCAATGATCTTCTGGGAGGTATTGATGACCCTCTGAAGGGCCCTCCTGTGTGCTGCTGAGCAGCTGGCATACCACACAGAGATGCAGTACATCAGCACACTCTTGATCAACACTTTGATGACTCAAGACATCGAGGACAGCTTTTCGGCTAAAAAGAAGGCCGGTGCCGTCTTTATAGATCTGACGGCTGCCTACGACACCGTATGGCACCGCGGCCTCACCTGCAGGCTGCTCCGCCTGCTGCCTACCCTAAACATTAGCCTTATTTCCACTGTCGTGCCGAACCGATACTGTGCTACAACCACGCCGCTCTGGACCCGTGGGAACGGTTACAGTGTCTGTTTCCACCTCTCTGGCTGTTGCGTTCCACAGAATGTTGTTTGCGGAACTAACTTTCACATTTCTACTAAAGAACGGTTCTGCTTTACTCAGTACGGTTAGACAACCATGCCATGGGAACAGTTCTGCGAACAGTTCTGGGCCCAACCGGTCCCATGTGGAAACACCATCGGAACGGTTACCCTGCGTGCTCAGAACGGTTTGGGAGACCTGACGGCCTCCGTCTTTGATTTGGAAACGGAACACAGAGAATAGTGGCAGGCCCTGGGCGCAGAACACTTTTAATCAAGCAATGCTTTATGTTGTCAATAAAATGCCATATAAAAGATGGTGGTCGGTCAAGATTTAATCTGATTAAGATTCCCATTGATTTCTAGATCAATTTTGAGGTGAGGAATTCAAAGAAATGGTAACGGAATGTAACAGAACAGACTGTTATAACAGACATTTCCAGTTACTTTGAAGATCACTATGTTTGAAGCTGTGGGCCTTCTCTCCCCCTCAAGCAGGAGAATTGAGATGGACTACAGCATGCTTGTGCCAACTGTTGCCAATTTAGCAAATTTGTCACTACGTAGATCTAGTGAATATTCAGATAGTTAAAAAAAAAAATCTCAAGAGCCATTAGCAACAAATCTACCATTTCCGATTGCACATGCAGCCACAGAAAGATGTCAGAACTTAGCTTTTCTCACTTTGTAAGGCAAGTGGAAGGTAAGTTCCATAGTCTTGTGTTCTACCAAATGATGGAGTGGAAAGAGAAGTGAAAACATGAACCCTAAAGATTGGGGACGGCACATTGTGGATGGACGATGTATATCAATTATGTCACGGTCGGATCCGTCTAGTCTCTGTCTGTCATTGTGTGGGATGGTGATTGGTCTGAAGAGGCTTAGGGGCGGGTCTGACTCGTGGGGGGGTTTGAACTTAACCCGGGAGGAGACGGAAGAGAAGCGCCCGTGGATCCAGCGTCTCGCCGGGAAGCCAAACTTTTCCCTTAGGACATTGATTATGACCGTGACTTAACCCCGTAGAAATTCTGTGTCCGTCTGTCTTGTTAGCCGCTTCAGTGGCTCTTCGCGCTTCACCGAGAGTAGCAACTCAAGGATTGGGCTGGCCGCTCATGGAAGCCAGGCTGCCCTCCCAAGAAGGCTTGATCAATACTGGAGCGACCGTCAGTAGCCTACTGCGTCCAGGTAGGACCCGCCTAAGCCAACCTGTTCAGGTACCACATATTCCACGCCGATGACAGACCGGAGCTTAGAGTGCACAGCTCAGTTTCTAGCCCGAGGTAACCCCTAGACTACCGAGTTCGAATTAATGATTCTCGGGTGGTATCTGGCCGTGACAAATAATGACTGATCAGCCCGCAGCACCACCAGAACTAATGGATGGAGTCTGCTGTAGTTGCAAGAAAGACTGCAACACAAAGATGAACATCTCTAGTACTGCCGTATGCATATATGCTGAACAAACTTTCAGTTGACAGACTTATCTGATGAATATGACCCAGTCAACTGAGAAAGATAAGGCCAATTTATACGACACTTTTGACGACAGACAGAAATTACGTCACTATCAACACTTTTTTTGTGTCAGACGGGTGTCTTGCACCTACCAAACTTAATAATGTTGCAGACGCCGTCACTTTCGTCGCACAGCTGTGATTGGATAGCTAGATAGAAGGCACTTCGTTGCCATTGATCAATCAGCCACGCGCCTGCATTCACCATGGAGGTGATCAGACACTTCGCTGAAGTATAAATGTTAAATGTCAGTCAAATGTAATATTGCTTTAGTTATTGTGTGGTACGGGTTCTATTCCTGTGTATGTCATTAAACCAATGTTTATAGCTGTGTTTCTTTACCATTTATTTATGTATCAGCCTGAATAAGACTAACTTTGAGCAGTCGACATATAGTTAAAGATGTCCAAAATGTTCTAATAAAACCATCTAAATGAACACTTGGTCATTTGTCATTCATTCAAGTTTTTCCAACTAATACATATATTTATATGTCACAGCTACAACAGTCAAACCTCTTCAGTCAGACTTCTGCAATCAACATTTATTTATTCTAGGGCTGTCAATATAGCACATTAATTCGATTAATTTATTATGCAAACATGAACACATTAATAGAAATGAATGCAAATTAATCGCATTCATCGATATTGTCCAGCTGTAGGTGGCACTGATTTAACATTATTGAAGTGACAAACTTAATTTGGACCTGAATGACCCCATAGGCTAAATCCTATGTCACGCAAAAGTTAATAATTCAATTCAATTCAAACAACTTTATTAGTCCCACTAGGGGCAATTTATATAGAGCAACTTGTTGCACATAAAACATAAAACATCACACAGTACACAATCAACAACAAGTAGCCTACTGTACATCAGGAGCTCGGAAGATCATTAATCATCTTGATCATCGTAAAGAAAATAATTAAGAATAATACAAGAGCGTGGTTGTGTGCAATATCTGCAAGAAAGAATTTGCATACCATCGGAGCAGTTCTAACCTAACTTATCATCTCAATGCTTAACATGTTAAGAGCTCCACTGTCAGCCCCAGTAATAGCGCGCTTTGCCAACCCACACTCACTAAGAGCAGAATGAGCAAGTCTACCTCTGAAAAATGGACAAACTCCATCGCAAAGTGGATTGCTGTGGATTGCAGGCTAATTTCAATGGTAGAGGACAAGGGCTTGATGGAGGCATTTCAATTTTTTTCCTCTGATACAATTTGCAAACCACCTTTAAGAGGCACCATAGTTACAAAGGTCCACCAGCTGTATGACAAGGCAAAGACGACAAGAATGTAAGTACTGGCACGGGCCGAATATGTTGCTCTGCATTGGCTTCTAAAGCCACCTTTTGTCATATTTTCAATTATTTACTCAGCCACAATAATGTCACGTCTTTGAATTGTGATGTCTTTGAAATGAAATATCTTCATTTGGGGGCTTTGGCAGCAAAAAATGGATATGCAATCAATGTGTTCATTACAGATCATGTCATTAATTAGATCAATATTTTTTATCTTTTGACAGCCCTAATTTATATTCAACTACTCTAAAAAGTAATCGGCGGCCGAATTCACAAAGCATGTATCTAATAGGGGTGTGCCCGAATACGTATACGGTATTCGGATGAGCATAAATAGTAGTTTTTTCCCGAATAGTAAATTCATACGAATATTGTAAAAAATATTCGAGAGGGGGGAGAACAGTCAAATACTGTATGAGCGAGCCATAAGCGCACATTCTGTCTGCTTGTTGACATGGCACAATGAGGGAGAGAGAGAGGCGCACTTGCTATATTCAAATAAAGATAAAAAAAAAAAAAGTAGGCTCAGTGTCACTGATTAAACATGAAACCAAGAATACTGACTATTCAATTATGTTCATCTGATTGTAAAATTAGTGCATATAAACAGCCCTTCAATGATCCGACTAGAATAATGGCTGATAATATGTGTGACGCTACACCGAAACGAAAACCAAACTACAAGAAAAGCCGTTAGGCGAATTGAAGCAACAAAACAGCTGCCACAGGTATTATTCTGCTAGAACACAATGTTTTATTCTCTATCACTCAATGTATTTAGCTTATGAACACAAATTAATGTAAATCTTAGCCTACATAAATGAACCTAAATGCAGATTATTAACATGTTATCTATAATTTGAAATATTTATTGCATTTCTTATAGGACCTAAGGGTCTTATCGCTTATTGCCTCTGGAGGGGTTCATTTATTCATTGGTGTAATATTCTACTGACAGATGACTAATATTGTAATTTATAATAGGCTACAGTAGTCTACTACAGAGATATGCAGTTCACATAGCAGGGAGGGAAGCAAAAAAACTGTTCACCCGGGGGCTGAACCTTCCTTGACCTCTCTCAACAAGACGATCGAGCAAGCTCCTGTAAAATGTTTAAGTCTATTGGCTAGGAGCATTTACAGAGCACTACACATGGGCTAAATACTTAATTAGAGGGAGTACTACCTATCTGCCAGTAACTATGCATTTCCAAAGCACATGGTTATATAGCGTATATCTTGTTTGGCTTTGGTATGACACACCCTTGCTAAATCATTACATTATTCCTCTCATATGACAGACCACACCTACTGACTCCCAACACGTTGCTCAAGCGAAATACTAAAATCTGAATCTAAAATTTGAACAATGTGCCTATAGAACTATATCCAATAGTGTTTGACTATAGCCTTAATTAAACAGCTTCACCATTTCCGGGCCCTCTGTGCGGACTGATAAGCAGGAATCAAAAGCTCCTAGAAGTGATAAACTGAACATCTTTGGATCCTCACGTTTTATTGTCTTTAGTTTTTATTGTCATTGATAAACAAAAAGAACTCCATAATATGAATGTGTAAGAAAATGTACATAGAAATAAAACACAAACAATTGATTGCATAAGTATTCACTCTGTTTGCTATGATACACCTAAATAAACTTTTGCACTACCAATTTTCTTCAGAAGTCACATAATTAGTTGAATGGGTCCACCTGTGTGCAATTGAGGTAGTTCACATGATTTCAGAATAAACACGCCTGTCCTTGGCTGATCTCACAGCTGGTTAATGCATTTCCAAACCAAGACTACACCATGGAGACCAAGGAACATTCGAAACAGATCCAGGACAAGGTTCCTGGAAAGCACCAATCAGGGAAATAATATTTAAGGCATTGAATATTCCCCAGAACACAGTTCCATAATAAAAAATTGAGAGAATATGGCTCAACTGTGAATCTGCCTAGAACAGGCCGTCCTCAAAAAGTAAGTAACCGGGCGAGGCGGGCCAGTCAGAGAGCATCAAGAGGCTAATAACTCTGAAGGAGTTACAGGCTTCCATGGCTGAGATGGGAGAAACTGTGCATGGGCACTGGACACAAATCTGGGCTTTATGTGAGAGTGGCAAAAAAGAAAGGCCTTGTTGAAAACAACTCAAGTAAAATCTCGGCTAGAGTTTGCCTGAATGCATGTCGGAGACTTGAAGATTTGATGGTCTGATCAGACTAAAATCAAGCGTTTTGGCCTCAACACCAAGCGCTAGCCTGTTTTTTGCAAGCCTAACACCGCACATCAACCTAAGAACACCATCCCTACTATGATGCATGGTGGTGGCAGCATCATGCTAAGGGAAAAAGTACAGAGACATTCTGGAGGAAAACCTACTGCAGTCTGCAAGAGGAACATAGGATAAAATACATGTATGTCTTCCAGCAGGACAAAGACCCAAAACATACAGCCAAAGCCATCGGAGTGGCTTAAAAAACTAAATCCAATTAAGAATCTGTGGCAAGACATAAAAATTGGTGTTCACCAACAGCACCCATTCAACTTGATGGAGATGAGCAATTTTGCAAAGAATGGGTGACAATTACTGCATCCATAAGTGCAAAGCTGATCGAGACTTACCCAAACAGACTCACAGCTGTAATTGCTGCCAAAGGTGCTTCTAGTAATACTTATGGAATGTAATATTTTCTGTTTTTTATTTGTAGTTAATTTAGGAAAATATGTCGATTTCCCCTCCTTTGACATTATGGAGGACTTTCTGTTTCAGTGACAAAAAAAAACTCAACTACATCCATTTTGATTCCATGTAACACAATAAAATCTGAAAAAGTCCAAGGGGGTGAATACTTTTTATAGTCACTGTCAATGGCCACTTTATTAAAGGAGTAGTAAAGGGAAAATGCATGTTTATCCCTGTTTTAAGGTTACTTATGATCACTTATGATCAAACTAGCACTTTTGAGAAAGTCTGATAATTGCTCTACGACCGTTTTGGTCATACAATGGATGTGGGTGGGCACCGTGAAAAATCATTAAAAAAAACATGTTCAACTCTCAATTTCAAAGACAAGAAACTCACCGAGGTGTTAGTTGGCGTTCTAATATATAATTCGCCATAAAGAAAGATTCTAGTTAATCTGGAAAGGCTTTTTTAAATATTTATCATAGAACTATTTAGTAGCAGCACATACGTGTGTAAACTTCCGCTTGAACTGATTCCGATCTCACACAATGCCTTGAAGTAGTTTCGCTTCCTGAATCCCCTCTGCGGATTGATCTACACATCTACAATGGTCGCTTCAATACAAGTCAAAGGATTTCATAGAATGATCAATAAAACCCTACAGGATTCATACTTTGCGGCAAATTTAATGTCAGAACACCAACGGACACCAATTACCCCCTCGGTGAGCTTCTTGTCTTTGAAATCGAGAGTTTAATATGTTTTTGAAAGATTTTTCACAGTGCCCAGCCACATCCATTGTATGACCTAAACGGTGATAGAGCAATTATCAGACTTTCTCAAAAGTGCTAGTTTTGTCTTGATGGCTAGCTTTTTGAACTGAACCATTGTATATGATTATAAGTAACCTTGAAACAGGGCTAAACATGCATTTTCCCTTTACTACTCCTTTAATTACATGTATACCTATCTAGTACCAGGTAGCACACCTTTTGCACACATTTTTTATCGCATAATTCTCTGTACTCTGTCTACAACTCTAGAGACAGCTGTTTCTGAGATGCGTGAACTGCTACAGTACATCCGTTTCCAACAATCATAACACGGTCAAGGTCACTTCTTGCTCTTTTTATTGTTTGGTCGAACAACAATTAAATCTCTTCACCATGTGTAAATACTTTATATACTGAGTTGCAGCTGTTAGGAGTGGCAAGTGTATAGATGTGTGTGTGTGTGTGTGTGTGTGTGTGTGTGTGTGTGTGTGTGTGTGTGTGTGTGTGTGTGTAGAAAGAGAGAGAGAGAGAGAGATTGGCTTAATGAAGATGATTTGCGATTTCTTCCATTGTATCTCTTATGTATAACAAGGCTTGTATGATTACCATGTTTTCTGCCATGCATCATCTCAGCCAGCGAGCAGCTGTGTGTGTGTGTGTGTGCGTGTATACTGTGTCACACCGCCAGGTGCAGATGCTATTGTGGCTACACGGTAGCCAAACAGTAGTGACTAATTGAAGCCACAGTTTTTTCACTGAAATGCATGGATGAAAAGATCAGAGAAGAATAAAGAGAAAAGGGTGTGGAATGGAAGTAAGGGGAGGGAAAACAAATGTTTTTGTGTGGTGTGTGTGTGTGTGTGAGACAGGGAGAGAGAGAGAGTTGCTGATAGTATGGGTGATTCTACCTCCCTAGTTGTAGTAGTAGGTGCAGTTAGCCCTCCATATGGCCTAGTTCTTGTTTATACTGCAGTAGAGCTCCCAGCCGTGTGTGTGTGTGTGTGTGTGTGTGTGTGTGTGAGTGTGTGTGTGTGTGTGTGCGCGTGCGCAGAGCATGAGGCAGGGGTGAGAGTGAGTCAGAATCAGGCTAGCTTGCCTCCTCTCTCACCATTCTATAAATAATTTGCTATCATCCTAAAAAATCCAATTGCCCCCACCGCCCCAGCCCTGCGCCGTCACCATGCACAGCTCATCTATAACTGTGGATCACCTGTCAGCGACCCTGGCCCCCCGAGCCCTGGGGCCTCATAAATCCTCTGTCACCTACTGTGAATCTGCCTTTATACTCCGCTCTGCCTCAGCCCTGCACGAGTTACCCACCCCCCTGAGAGGGATACACTACTCTACTGCCCTCGCCGAGCTGTGAGTGTGTGTGTGTGGCTGTGTGTGTGTGTGTGTTTGAGCAAATCGTGTGTGGCTGTGTGTGAGTGTGTTTGAGCAAATCGTAACCTTTCCGTCGCCTGGTCTCCTGTTGGTTCCATCATATTTGGAGGTGATCGACAAACAGTCAAGAATAATTATATCGGTAAATCGTGGTGAGTGTGTGTGCATGCAAGCTGACTCCATCCCTGCTGCATCTTCCCTTATTTTGGTCATATTTGGAGGTGATGGACCGTGACCAAACTGCGTCATGCCCATTATCTTGAAGGTCATCCAAGAGCGAGTACCATTACTGCGACTACGCCTTTGATGACAAGTCTTTAACAGCAACCATTTTGCCAACTATAAGCCTCAGGCCTGAAAACAGCGTCGCTGTTTGACAAAGGCTATAGTCAAACACTAATGGATAAAATTACAGGATCCTTGGGGGTGGGGGGTCTTTATTCGGCCACACGTGACACACATTGCACACAGTGAGCGGCGACAGGGCACACAGCACACACACATGCAATTTTTTGGCCGTTGCCGGTGGAAATTGTTCCCTGTTTTTCACACCAAATCCGTCCTCCTTCAAGGGCAGTCAGGAGCAGTGGGCAGCCGTCGTTCATGGCGCTCGGGGACCAAGTGCTTAGTCCAAGTCTTGGTCAGGGACAGGACTGAAAAGCATCTGTTCTTCTACATGTTTTTCATGTTGGGTTCTTCGGGAGGAAACCCTTGCGAACATGAAGAGAACATGCAAACTCTGGCCAGAAACCTTCTTGCTGTCAGGCGACAGTACTAGGTGCTGTACCACTGTACCGCATGTGAGCGATTTTGGGATTCAATGTCTTGTTCAAGGACACTTCGGCACAGTACCGGGAGCTGGGATCGAACCAAGGACCTTGTGTGGCAAGCATCATAGGCACAATCGTCATAAATATTGGTATGTAGCTTGTGCAAAGTACCTGGAGGTCAGTGGAGGTGTGACTATTACAGGGGTGGAATAATGAATGAAGCAGTGAATATAAGCCTTTCCCAAGCCAATCAGATGTGAGAATGGGTGAATAAGCAGGAAGTTGGAGAGGAAAGGAATCGAGTGCTTTACACAGGAGATCGATATCCTCCTGCGTGCCGTATAAGAGCACAAATTATAGATTCAGAGCCAAATAATCCCCAACAGATGTTAGAGTTGCTTGTGAGGAGATAGCGGTGGCTGTCAATGCCTCTTCATCTGGGGTCGTAAGAATTCATTCTGTTTTGGGGAAGAGGGGGCAATATATGATGTAATAAGCCATGTCTTTAATGGATAATAATTGTCTCCTAAAAGCCACCCATCCAGAGCTTCTGTGGAAGACAGTAGGAAGAGAAGAATTCTCGAATATAAACTAATCATGTGCTAAACCAGGGTAGTTCGCATAAACATGAGCGATGTTACCACTCACATCACAAACCACCTGATAATTTGAGTGGAGACTCTTGCAATTCACAAAGATGGCACCATTATGCGTGGGAGCGCGACTGCACAAGTGCAGTCTATGGACCCTCTTGGTCCGTGCCTGGCTGCCAGGGGTTACAGGGAATCGAACATTGACTTGCTGGACTAAGCATGTTGTGAGAGCCCATAGCCAAAAGGGACATCCCAGCGATTGACCCTAGTGTATGCTGGAATGAGCATGTGGCAAAAATAGGACAAGGACGCTATCACCTTCACAGCAACAGGCAGGTGGTAGGGACCTGGGGCCTCATTTATAAAACCTTGCTCAGGATTCACGTAGGGTTGCGGACATCCGCAAGTTCCAAAAGGTACGCACAGCGATTTTCCGATTTATAATGAAGTACGCACGCATGTCCCACACCCGTTCCCCATTATAAATCTCAATCAACTCAATCAACAATTTGCCGCATGTGAGCGTGCGTTTTTGTCCCACCCTCTTAACGCCCATAAATGCCTATAAATGGCCAGTGAAACGCCTCCAATTCACAGATATTGATACAGCCCAAATCTAATGACGGCAAACGTGGCAGAAAAGAAGGGAAAAAAGAGGAATTTCACAGAGTGTGAAATACAGGTACTAATACATTACATTACATTACAGTCATTTAGCAGACGCTTTTATCCAAAGCGACTAACAATAATTGCATTTAGCGTAGGAAAAGCCAATGTACTACTACTTGCCAGAACTCACAAGTGCATCTCATTTCTAAAACAGGTGACTAAGAGCATAATCTAGTGCTGAAGGCAAAGTGCAAGAATATCAATCTCAAATACAATAGAGGAGGTGGAACTGGTTAGGAATTGGTTGATAGATAATCAAAGATGTGAACGCTGATGTGTATACTATGTGGGGATGAACTGTGTATATTGCAAGGGTTGAATTACATATGTTATATGTTATTGCCAATGTGTTTGTACTTGTGTTTTAATATTTTTTTGTACTAGGTTCTGTTCTATTTTTATAAAATGTTTCTTAATGTACGTTGTCCCTCTCTAACAAATAAAAATAAACTGAAACTGAAACCAGACAGAGAGTTTTGTTTTGTGGACCCAGTATGGGCATCACTAATGCCAGAAAGGCATCATCAGCAGCACATTACAGGTAAATTGCGCTAGTTCAGAGGAGCAGTCCGTGGCGGACATTAAACAAATATATAATATTTAATATATTTAATCGATATAAAAGTGGACGCCAAACGCCGCATAGCGGCACAGAGTGTGTTGTGTGAGTGTGTTTGAGCAAGAGTGTGACCCCCCTGAAAAAAATCCTAGGGGAAACACTGGTCAACATTTTGTCAAGTTGTTAAGTGCACAAGTGCACCTCAATGAATCACTGAAGAGAGAAAACTCTCAGTTTGTAAGAGACAAAAACACCAGCTAACATCTGGGTTTTGTCTTCAGTGTGAAAGGGTACACTCGGCGTTCAGTCCTGTCTGCTGACTGCAGTAGGCACAGGTATTTCTCAGCTCAAAATCAGCAGCGATTTAAACACGAACCCCGGGGTCGACCCACAGAGGTGGAGGCAAATTGTGTAGTAGACAGTCATATTCCCTTGTTTTCCAAATGAACAACTTTGACTCCTGCTGCTTATAGATTGTAAGCTTGCTAGATTGTTTAGCTTTCTAGCATTAGAGTATCTGTTCATGGTTTAATCATGTGTGGGTTTATTTTATCATGTGTAGGCTTATGGAGCTGCCAAAAGCTTCACTTTCGCGTTTTAACAGGTTTAGTTTTCACTTTCACGTTCTAACGTAGGCTACATCCATAAACTCTTGAAAACCAGGGCCGCCCCATGGGTCTATGGGGCTCTAGGCGAGATCTTGAAAATGGGGCCCCTCCCCCAAACATAATTTAACCCCTACCCAGCAAAATCTGGCCCGACAGTCAAGACTTTTGAACTCCAAACAATAACCCCAACACACAAACACTCCCTCCCTCCCTCCCTCCCCTGGTGGTTTACCATACCATACCATTTTATTTATAGAGCACATTTAAAAACAACAAAGTTGACCAAAGTGCTGTACAAGTCAAACAACAATAACACACAAAGAGCACATAGTAAAACATACGCAGTATGTCACATGAAAAAGGACAAGTCTCTTAGGCCATGTCAGGAAAACGCCAAAGAATATAAGTGTGTTTTGAGGCGTGATTTAAACACCGGCAGAGTGGGGGCCTGTCTAACATGCAGGGGTAGCTCGTTCCAGAGCTTAGGGGCTGCCACTGCGAAAGCCCGATCCCCCCTGAGCTTCAGCCTGGATTTGGGGACAACCAGGAGAAGCTGATCAGAGGACCTGAGGGACCTTGAAGGAGCATAGGGTTCCAAAAGTTCTGAGAGATAGATGGGTGCCAAGCCATTTAGGCACTTAAAAGTAAACAGCAAGATTTTAAAATCAATCCTAAAACGCACAGGAAGCCAGTGGAGCGAAGCCAGCACCGGGGTAATGTGCTCTTGCTTACGTGTACCAGTTAGCAGGCGAGCGGCAGCGCTCTGGACTAACTGCAGGCGAGAGAGAGAGGCCTGACTGACACCAACATACAAAGTATTGCAGTAATCGAGACGAGAAGTCATAAAAGCATGTATTACATGTTCAAAAACACAGCGTGATAAAAAAGGTTTGACCTTGGACAGCCTCCTGAGCTGGAAAAACTCTTTCCTACTACGGCATTAATTTGTTTGTCCATCTTTAGGTCACAGTCAATTTTCACCCCTAAATTAGTGTCAGTTGGCTTCACAAAATGTTTAAAAGGGCCTAGATCAGCAGGAGGAAACACATGGGCATTGCTGGGACCAAACACCATGACTTCGGTTTTACTGTCATTAAAACATAAAAAGTTTAAAGCTAACCATGCTTTGACATCTTCCAGGCATGCCAACAACACTTTTAAAGAGTCAGGGTTGTTTTGTTTCAAGGGCAGGTAGATTTGACAATCATCTGCATAACAGTGGAAGGAGACTCCATGTTTCCTGAAAATAGATCCTAGGGGGAGTAGATACAACATAAATAAAATTGGTCCAAGAATTGAGCCCTGGGGCACCCCGCATGGGTTTAGGACCCAAATGCATGACTCAGAAGACAGAGGAAAAGTATGAATGCCCGCAGGGCTTTTATTGACAAGCACAGTGACTTCTTAGCAGTACAATAATAATTACATTATATTTATATATTCTCTCAACTGAGGCTTACTCTCAGGTTTTACTCTTATCAGTCAGGCTATATCTTAGTCAATGTATGTTTTAGGTCACAATGTGTTTTATGTCTTAACTTTACTCTTTTTACTTTTAGCATGGAGCACAGAAGCTATAATGTAAAAACAAAAAATAAAATCTAGACTACATTCTTTCAGATCCTGACTCTACGTGACCTCTTAGCAGAGATTAGGGTAAACCTCTCTCAGATGCTTGGTTGTGAATGAAGGATCGGAGGCCCAGTAGGGTTATATGGGGTGAAGGCAGTTTTTTAATCTCAAAGGCTAGCTCCCTACCATTGATGGCAGGTCTCACACTGAATTAACAGTTCATCATGTGTCAATTTGTTGAAGTTTAGCAGCACACTGAACTTGTCTTTCACCTCAGAAAGACAGACAACCCTTTCCTCAACAGACGATTTTGCCACACCTACAACAGTGTTAAAGAATGTCACCTCTCCTCTGTAATGCATCTGCAAATGGCTCATAACATGTTTCATAGGCAAACTGCCGTTTGGTGCTCCTCAGCCTTCTCTGCTTTAGTGTGGCATTCACATTCATCCCATCACATATTTCTTTAGCTGTTGCTTGAGCTGCTGCAAAACCAGAGACTCTGTAGTCAGCAATGAATCTTTCTGTATTCCTGAGCAGGTCAACAGCTATGTCTAACTGCATTTCAGATGACTGCATAAGTTTGCTGACATGCTGGATCTTAGCAAGAATGTCATACCACACAACTGAGCAAATAGAAAAACGGTATGAACCCACCTCCTCTGCTAAAGCCTGAGCTGCAATCCTGATTCTTCCATCAGTGGCCTTGTCCCTAACCTCCAAGAGTGCCTCCCTTACCTCTGCAGCCTGATTGTGTAGAGCCTCTACACTTCCAATTCTGCTTTCCCACCTTCAAGTGGAGCTTCTGTGGGATGAGGCTCTGTTTCAGGCTCAGCTTGAGCAGAAGGACCTTCAAGGAGACATATGAGAGAACCGTTACCATGTACTGCAGTACAATATATCTGCAATGCCACACATGACAAGACATATCACAGTGTAAACTATGAAACATTCATTTCCCCTCACCAGAAGTAGTTAAGAAGAATGGGACAATGGTTCTGGTTGAGCTATTGCTGTACCTGGGTCGGAAGGAGACAGAGCTTGGCTGGGCGCTGGGTGAGCTTGGGGGGGGGGGGGGGGTGAGCTTGGCTGGGCGCTGGGTGAGCTTGGCTGGGCGCTGGGTGAGCTTGGCTGGGCGCTGGGTGAGCTTGGCTGGGCACTGGGTGAGCTTGGCTGGGCACTGGGTGAGCTTGGCTGGGCGGTGGGTGAGCTTGGGGGGGGTGGGTGAGCTTGGCTGGGCGCTGGGTGAGCTTGGCTGGGCGCTGGGTGAGCTTGGGGGGGGGGTGGGTGAGCTTGGCTGGGTGAGCTTGGCTGGGTGCTGGGTGAGCTTGGCTGGGCACTGGGTGAGCTTGGCTGGGCGCTGGGTGAGCTTGGCTGGGCGCTGGGTGAGCTTGGCTGGGCGCTGGGTGAGCTTGGCTGGGCACTGGGTGAGCTTGGCTGGGCACTGGGTGAGCTTGGCTGGGCACTGGGTGAGCTTGGCTGGGCGCTGGGTGAGCTTGGGGGGGGGTGGGTGAGCTTGGCTGGGCGCTGGGTGAGCTTGGGGGGGGTGGGTGAGCTTGGCTGGGGGCTGGGTGAGCTTGTCTGGGCACTGGGTGAGCTTGGGGGGGGCGGTGGGTGAGCTTGGCTGGGCGCTGGGTGAGCTTGGCTGGGTGAGCTTGGCTGGGCGCTGGGTGAGCTTGGCTGGGCGCTGGGTGAGCTTGGGGGGGCGGTGGGTGAGTTTGGCTGGGCGCTGGGTGAGCTTGGGGGGGGGGGTGGGTGAGCTTGGCTGGGCGCTGGGCGAGCTTGGCTGGGCGCTGGGTGAGCTTGGCTGTATATGTTCTTAGCCAATAGACAAACATTTTCCAGGAGCTTGCTCGATCGTCTCGTTGAGAGAGGTCAGGGAAGAATTTTTGACCTATACCCAATCCCCCCCACCCCACACACACACACACCATTGCTCTCTGCGCATTGTGTTGCCTTTGTGTATGAAATGTGCTATACAAATATAGTTTGATTTGATTTGATTTGAAATACCTGGTTCTCTGCAGAGCCTACATAAAACTAGCCAATAAAACACAAGTGAATAGCTTACACTCTGTGTGACTGTAAACGCACAAGTTCGGGCAAAATATCAGTTGAGAAAGCCATTCCGCAAACTTTCATATGATATCAGAAAAAAGCCAAAGAGGGGTTTGTCAGTCTGTAAAAAAAATATAACACAGTGAAAAGTGATCCACCTCTGTGATACGAATAAACCAGGCTTGAACCTGAAGTTACGCGCTAACCCATAATCCTGTTTCATAGTACAGGGCCCTGATTGTTCCCAAGAGCTACCATAGGACAGCATGCAGACACCTGCTCCTGCACTATGACACTGGACCAGGGCCTACCCGAAATCTGATATTCAGAGACAGCAACACGACACCACGACAGCCTTCAATCAAGGCCAAGGTGGTGTATCCAGGGAGCAAGATTTATGGCTGCTGCTTCCAGCTGAGCCTAGCTTTGGCTACCTTTTATGGCACATTACAAGACTTTATTTGCCCTCTATTTTTGTACATTTCTTATATTTTCTGTCTTTGGTTAAAAATGATTTCATCTGTCGCGCTCACTTTTGGTCTTGAGTTATGACTTCACGTTTGCAGTCACATAAAAGTTTGGCTGGAATGATATCGCCTTTGCTTGATGTCTCTCTCAGTCCCACGGTGAGGCTATTTCATTCACATTAAAAGTTAATGTCTTAAATAATTGAGTTTTTAGTTTAGTTAGTTAATTAACAAATTAATTAGGCTAATTAATTAAAAACATTTCACAATGTAATATAATTTCATTTTTTACGATAAAATCCTTCCTATATTCATCCCCTTGACAAAGCTTAAAAGGATCTGTCGTGGTGTTAGCTGTCTGGAGCTATGCAAGCAGGTATATTCTGAATACCTTTTAGGAGATTCTATCCTTGCCTTGAGCATCCGTCTAAATGTGATTGATTGATGAATGCCACTAACTACCGTTAGAGGTTAGGGCTGCATTCTGGAATGCTCAAAATGCCAACGCTCCCTATCCTGTGCTCTTTGTTTCACTTTGGTCCAAGATTAACAATGTTTCATTCCCTGTATGTATGTCATGCATGTGGAATGACAGTAACGCTTGACTTGACTTGACCGAAGGCATGATTACATCATCAACACACATAGCCCTGGTCCAGGTCGGTATATTCAGAGTTATACCCCGGTATACCACCCTGCCAGGGACCATTCATTGCACCATAGACTTTTTTCACTTGGCTTAGAATACTGCATCTACAGACAGTATTATTTCATTACTTACTAAAGTAAAGACATTTTTCGAAAGATGAAAGCGTTTTCTCCGAGGTGGCAACAGTAGCAGCCCCCACCTTTTATATAAAAAGCACTTTTTGCACATAAGAAGCACATATCCACTGATGGCTTTGCAACCCTGATCATGTGATCTATCTCCACATAGAGAGCATGTGAGATCACATGACAAGGGTCGTGAAGCCAGGATAGTGGATACCATAAAAACTGACTGGATATATTGGTGGATATGTGCTATTGCAAAATGTTGCTTTGTGTATAAAATGTAGGGGGCTACAACTGTGGCTACCTCAGAGAAAAGGCGTTCATCTTTGGAAAAATGTCTTCACTTCGGTGAGTAACAAAATAATATTGTCTGTAGATGCAGTGATGCAGATCGAGTGAAAAAAGTCTACCGTGCAATGAATGATGCCTGTCAGGGCAGTATAACGGGGTATGGCCCCGAATAGTATGCCAAGATGAGGACGAACACACAGCCAGGAATACACACGACCAGGAGAAATTCCTCAGATTTCATTCTTTGTAGCAACTATCATAATGCACCTGTAGATGGATTTCAGCTATTGCTGTCCACTCTCAAACTTTGACAGGCACATATAGTACTGTTACCCAACACAGCGATACAACTGAATCTCTCTCTACAGAAATGTGTTTTCTGTATTTTATTTTTCTTTCATGCATGTTTTCTATCCCACCTCCTCCACCTTCAGGCCATGCGTGTGTAACTTCTGTCTCCATCCATCTCTTTCTCTCAAAGCCCTGGGCTGAAATATAGGTGGCACAGCTTTTGAGCACACCTGGGGTTCTCCCTGGATGCTGATAAGGGTGTGTGTGTGTGTGTGTGTGTGTGTGTGTGTGTGTGTGTGTGTGTGTGTGTGTGTGTGTGTGTGTGTGTGTGTGTGTGTGTGTGTGTGTGTGTGTGTGTGTGTGTGTGTGTGTGTGTGTGTGTGTGTGTGTGTGTGTGTGGTAAACAGGCATGTGCCCAGAGGCTACTGTGCAATCAGGGGAGATGGACCTATTAGATTAACTGCCTGATGGGGTGTGTGTGTGTGTGTGTGTGTGTGTGTGTGTGTGTGTGTGTGTGTGTGTGTGTGTGTGTGTGTGTAATGAGAACACATTTCAGAGCCCTTACACACAGTTGCAGAGGACTATAAATCTCTATCCTGTTTGTAGGAGGAACATCAGCAGGTACAGCCGTTGTATTAACCACCCATCACACCAGCCCCCACTCCACACCCCACCCGGTCCACTCCACACCCCATCCCGTCCACTCCACAGTCCGTCCACTCCACACCCCGTCCACGCCCCACCCCGTCCACGCCACACCCGGTCCACCCCACACCCCGTCCTCTCTCTATTTCTTCTCTCCCTTCTCCCTCTTTAGCCCCTTTGTAATGGGAATTATTTGTTATTAGACATTATTTGAATTCATTTGACATACTAGACCTGAGTTAGATCTCTACTTGTCTGTTGTTTAGGCCACAGAACTGGACTCTCGTACCTTGGCTAGAGAGAGAATGCTGTGTACTTTGTAATCTTATGTTTTTGTAGAAGTAACTGTCTCTGCTCACGCCCCAGCCTTGCCAGTCTCTCTGTCGACAAAACAGGAATCCAGCTAGACATGGGGGTGGGAAGCGAGGGCTGGGAAGTAACTCAGACACCAAGGTTTCTCTCTTTGACTGTATAAATGTTGACTGTAACCACAGATCTCACATTGCAGACTGCAGTGTGCATGAAGCAACTGAGATTTGACGGTCCCCTTCTCCAGACGGGTTATTGGGGGTGTTTGTATGTTATTGTGCTGTTTGTATCCATTGTATGTGGCTACTGTGTTGCTTGCGTGTAATAAACTTTGTTAAACTTAGAACGTTGGCATTGAATTTCTCCTGAACAGTACTCTGTGACAGAAATGTCCACAACATCTTCTAAACAGGCCCTGCTATATTGTCGTTTAGAAGACCCCTTATTATGCCGTCTTTGCTTGTTTACACTGAACCAAACAAAGCCGGCATAATGCCGGCCCAGATTGATTTTTAGATAGCATGTCGGCGTTTTGGAATCAGAGGCGTGTAACACAACAGTGTCGGCGTCTAGTGTGACGTATAAGACACACGTCAGAAACAGTAACAATAAGTTTGATGGTATTTGCAAATAGTACCTCCCCTCCGGTCTGCCTGGCAGGCTGCTGCGTCTACCACCTGCTTGCTGCCCTCCCTTTGTTCTCTCCCAGTGGAATGTTGAGCCCCACTTGTGGCCATAGCTTTGTCCTTTGTCATGCAAGTCCAGACTGCTGGGATTTCATTACCAATACTCTCTCTCTCTCTCTCACGCACACACACACACACACACACACACACACACCGTGCACATGCACACACCCTTCTCAAATAAATAACCACTTGTCTGAACGAAGACAGGCTGTAGCCAATAAGTGAAACAAAAGTTGCTTGCCGTGACATAGTTCTACAAGTAACAAGATTAGAATGACATCAGGAGGGCATCCAGTTCACATGTTTCTGTGATTTGGTGTTGAATGCTTCATAGCTTCACAATAGTTTCATCAAGCTTTTCAAAGAATGACACACTCCATTCCCGCTGGGCCTGGCACGGAAGACATATCGTTCCTGTGCACTTTACATCACACAGTAAGGTAGGCCTTGAAGGTGACACTTCAGGCAGCTGCATTACACTTTCCACATCGCTGAATGAAGCTGTCAACAGAGAATTCTTAAACTGCCAAGGCTGCACATTATCAAGAGTACAATACAGTTTCATCCTCCAATAGGAGCATGACGCAAGTAGCCTGGCCTTCTGTGATTGGCTGTTGAGATGAGGGAGGATTGTGTGAGAGAAGACAGTGATTGGTCTGTCATCCAGAGTCTTCTACTGAGGGATGGTGATGGACAGAGGCCGGATACTGACTATGGGATAGACATTAAATTAAACAGCAGAAGACAGCTTAATGCAAGACAAGCCTCTCGTCATATGTAACACTGATACTTGGTAGGGATGACGTGTTAAAGTGACGGTAGGGATGATGTGTTAAAGTGATAACATGACCATATTTTTAGAGAGGTTGAACAAAGGTTCAGCTGTGTGGAGCCATAAAAACATTGCCTTTTTGGCAGGACAAAGTAATTAGACATTGCCAGGGTAACCGCCTGGCTGCATTACATCTTTATAAAGGGGGAGGGGTGTTCAAGGGAGGGGGAGGGAGGAGTGAGGGAGGAGAGGGGGCAGAGAGGTGGTAGAGGAGATTGAGGAAGGGGAGGGAGAGAACGAGGGAGGAGAGGAAAGAAGGAGAGAGGGAGGGAAGACAAGGTGTGAGGGAACAGAGGGTTGAGGGGTTAGAAAGAAGGCAGGACCTGTGAAAGGCAACCTACCAAACCCTTGTCCCATATTAATTATCTATCTGTCCTTAAACCCGCTTTCCCAGCCTCGTGCAGGGAGCCAGGGGTTTTAGATGCTACATCTGAGACAACTAAACCTCTGAGACATCTACTCTGATATCTAACTTAATGTAAGACAAGCCTCTCTATATATGTAGCACTAATACTTAATACGACATGGTAGGGATGACGTGTTAAAGTGATAACGTGACCATGTTTTTAGAGTGGTTGAACAGAGGCTCAGCTATGTGGAGCCATAAACAAGGTTATGTGTATCACGGGTCCATATTATCATTCCTACAAGCTGTCTGCTCAGATGTCATCTTGCTCAGAATTAGACAGGAATGTGGAATAAAGTCATGTCAGGGAACATTGAGGGTTTGGCTCTTATGCTTAATGTACAGAGCACCTCATGACAGAATAGTGTCAATCCGGCCATGTTCCAACTCTGCAGTAACGTAGCCACTTTTGTACATCTGCCTGCGAATACACCAGATGTTGTTGTTGTTGTCAAGTGTCCAAAGAGGTGTTTGTTCTGTAGGTAGCCTGCACATGCACTTGACCCTAGCCTAGAGGAAGCCTTCATGTCAAAGGTCATTAGGTACCAACCTCTCCTGAATACCAGTTAGGGTACAGATACAGATTACTTGTATTCATATTTGGCAGCTGAGGACATACACACAGGTTGGTTGTAACAGGGTCCCAACAACTGGGGATGCCCAAAAAGGGGGCTAAACACCTTGTTTTACTGTTTTACTGTCTCTACTGTCATTAGCAGCCGCCACAGGCTACAGACGTGGACAAAATTGTTGGTACCCTTCTGTTCAAGAAAGAAAAACCCACAATGGTCACTGAAATAACTTGAAACTGACAAAAGTAATAATAAATAAAAATGTACTGAAAATTAACTAATACAAATCTGCCATTGCTTTTGAATTGTGGTTCAACAGAATAATTTTTTTTTTTTTAAACTAATGAAACTGGCCTGGACAAAAATGATGGTACCCTTAACTTAATATTTTGTTGCACAACCTTTTGTGGCAATCACTGCAATCAAGCGATTTCTGTAACTCTCAGTATGACTTCTGTACCTGTCAACAGGTATTTTGGCCCACTCCTCGTGAGCAAACTGCTCCAGCTGTCTCAGGTTTGAAGGGTGCCTTCTCTAGACTGCATGTTTCAACTCATTCCACAGATGTTCAATAGGATTTAGATCAGAGCTCATAGAAGGCCATTTCAGAATAGTCCAATGTTTTGCTCATAGCCATTCTTGGGTGTTTTTAGGTGTGTGCTTTGGGTCATTATCCTGTTGGAGGAACCATTACCTGCGACTGAGACCAAGCTTTCTGACACTGGGCAGCACATTTCGCTCCAGAATGCCTTGATAGTCTTGAGATGTCATTGTACCCTGCACAGATTCAAGACACCCTGTGCCAGATGCAGCAAAGCAGCCCCAGAACATAACCGAGCCACCTCCATGTTTCAAAGGTACAGTTAATTAGAGGACACACCTTAGTTTAATATGTCCCTATAGTCAAATTATTTTCAATCTTTTCTAGGGGTACCATAATTTTTGTCCAGGCCAGTTACATTAGTTTGAATTTTCAAATTAGTCTGTTGAACCACAATTCAAAAGCAATGGCTGATTTTCAGTTTCAGTTAATTTTCAGTAAAATTGTATTTATTATTATTTTTGTCAGTTTCAAGTTATTTCAATGACCATTGTGGGGTTTTCTTTCTTTAACGGAAGGGTACCAACAATTTTGTCCACATCTGACATTGCTACTTCAATGGTAATGTAATTTTATTTATATAGCACCATTCATACAAATCAATGAAGCACATAGTGCTTTACATAAAAATAGATGGATAAAAACACAAATCATCTAAACACAGTGAGAACAGATTTAAAAGAAACAATAAAAGTAAAATGTATAGATAATGTAAAATAGAATATAAATATATGAAAACAGAGGATACAAATTACGAACATTTTAAGATATTAACACAACTAAAGCTATGTGGTAAAAGCAATATTAAAAATGTATTTTTAAGATCTTGCATAAAAGTTACCATGGTCTCCAACATTCTCAGGATTGCAGGTCAATTACTATGGTAGAAGACAAGGGCTTAATGGAAGTGCTCAAGTGCAAATTACGTCCTCCAATGCAGCTACTGTACAAGCCGCCATCAAGAAGCACAATAGTTTAAAAAATCCACAGACGTATTGGCACAGGCTGAATATGTTGCTCAGATTGATTGATAGATATGATAGATTGTGGAAATAATAATTTAATAAAACAATATATCTATTCAATGCTTTACTTGTCTGCCACAATAATGTTATGTATTGTATTCTAATTGAAATATCTTCATGGGGGGGGGGTATTTTCGATTCATGGAGATTAATTACATTAATTACAGATCATGTCATTAATTTTTTTTGTTTGTTTGACAGCCCTAGTTAGAACCTGTGTTACAGCCTAATTCCAAAATTGATTAAAAACATTTTTTTCTCTCAAAAATCTACACACACGACATAGGTTCACGGTCCACGGTTCATTTCATTGGTTCACGACATAATAATATAGCTACAAATCCTACAGTATACTGAACTTACAGATTTCAGGGCAAACAATCAAGCAAGTTGATACGGTAAAACTTTTGGGCTTAGTAACACACTTTCCTGGTCTGATCACATTAAACAAGTAGTTGCAAAAATGGGCAGAAGTATCGCTGCTGTTAGGAAGTGTACCACCTATCTAACACCTGCTTTTAGCAAACAAATTGTAAAAACTTTGGTCTTGATTATTGTAGTGTTATCTGGGCTTCTGCGCCAAAGTCTGATCTAAGGAAATTACAAACTGCACATAACAGGGCAGCAAGACTTGCTCTTGATTGTTGCTATAGATCTAGTGTTGACCAAATGCATTATCGCCTTGGATGGCCAAAGGTTATCAACAGGTTTTCGATCTGTTTACTGTTATTTATCAGAAATATTATTTTCACCCAGGATCCCACAGCTCTTGCTAATCAAATTGGTTATAGTTCTGATGTTCATCAGTACAGTACTAGAACTTCATCTCAAGGACTACTTACAGTACCACGTCCAAGAACTAATGCAATGAAAAACATTGTACTATATAGGGCTATTTCTTTTTAGAATACTCTTCCTTTGAATGTTAGAAACATCCCAAGAAAGGAAGCATTCAAAAGACATGTAAAGCTACAGCTGAATGCTTGATATTTCACTTTTAAATATTGTAACTGGATTTGTGTATTATTGTAATTTGTGTATCTTATTATTGTAATATTAACTTGTACATTTTATTATTTTTACTCATGTATTTTATTATTGTAACATGA
This sequence comes from Borostomias antarcticus, assembly GCF_949987555.1. Lineage (NCBI taxonomy): Eukaryota > Metazoa > Chordata > Actinopteri > Stomiiformes > Stomiidae > Borostomias > Borostomias antarcticus. The sequence goes on from NC_140244.1 coordinate 7,050,992, forward strand.
GTATTTATGAGGACCCCAGGAAGACTAGCCAGTCGTTTGTGCATCTGCTAATGGAGATCCTGAATAAACAATAGACAGTAAACAATAAACAAACAATAAACACAATACCCAATAATGACAAAGTCAAAAAAGTGTTAACGAAAATTGCTAATGTTTTAAAAAATAAAAACAAATAAATAAAAGAAAATAAATAAACAAATAAAATATCACATGTACATAAGTACAGTATTCACTCCCTTTGCTATGACACTTAAAATTGAGCTCAGGTGCATCCTGTTTCCACTCATTCTTGAGATGTTCCTACAACTTCATCGGAGTCAACCTGTCGTAAATTCAATTGATTGGACATGATTTGGAAAGGCACACACCTGTCTATATAAGGTCCTACAGTTGACAGTGCATGTCAGAGCAGAAACCAAGCCATGAAGTCAAAGGAATTGTCTGTAGACCTCTGAGACAGGATTGTATCAACACACAGAAATCTGCAGCATTGAAGGTCCTGAAGAGCACAGTGGTCTCCATCATTCGTAAATGGGAGAAGTTTGGAACCACCAGGACTCTTCCTACAGCGGGCCACCTGGCCAAACTGAGTAATCGGGGGAGAAGGGCCTTGGTCAGGGAGGTGACCAAGAACCTGATGGTCACTCTGACAGAGCTCCAGCATTCCTCTGTGGAGACGCAAGAACCTTCTAAAAGGACAACCAATCAGGACCTTTTTGGTAGAGTAGCCAGACGGAGGTCTCTCTTCAGTAAAAGGCACAGGACAGCCCTCTTGGAGTTTGCCAAAAGGTACCTACAGTAAAGGACTCTCAGACCATGAGAAACAAGATTATCTAGTCTGTTGAAACCAAGATTGAACTCTTTGGCCTGAATGCCAAGCATCATGTCTGGAGGAAACCAGGCACAGCTCATCACCTGGCCAATACCATCCCTACAGTGAAGCATGGTGGTGGCAGCATCATGCTGTGGGGATGTTTTTCAGTGGCAGGAACTAAGAGACTAGTCAAGATAAAGGGAAAGATGAACGCAAAGTATAGAGAGATCATTGATGAAAACCTGCTCCAGAGCGCTCAGGACCTCAGACTGTGGCGAAGGTTTACCTTCCACCAGGAGAATGACCCTTAAGCAAACAGCCAAGACAACTAAGGACTGGCTTCGGGACAAGTCTGTGGAGTGGCCCAGTCAGACCCCAATTTGAACCCTATTGAACATCTCTGGAAAGACCTGAAAATAGCTGTGCAGCAACGCACCCCATCTAACCTGACAGAGCTTGAGAGGATCTGCAGAGAAGAATGGGATAAATACATCAAATACAGGTATGCCAAGCTTGTAGCGTCATACCCAAGAAGACTTGAGGCTGTTATCGCTGCCAAAGGTGTCTCAACAAAGTACTCAGTAAAGTGTTTGAACACTTATGTATATGTGATATTTTAGTGTTTTTTTTAAATACGTTTGCACAAAAATAAAACCTTTTTAACTTTGTCATTAAGGGGTATTGTGTGTAAAAAAAAATGAAAAAGAAGAAATTAAGCCATTTTGGAATAAGGCGGTAACATAACTAAATGTGGAAAAAGTGAAGGGGTATGAATACTTTCCGGATGCACTGTACAGTAGCACTCTTTTCTCAGTGTGTAGGTATTAAGGGGTTTTGGAAGATTTGGTCATTGCTCTGCACCAGCAAAACAAGGCCCAGAGAGAAACAGATGGGTCCTAGAACATCCAGCCCCTCCACCCCCTGGGGCCCTGCTCTTTATCTGCTCTTAGAGCCGGTCCAGGCCAGGGAGCAGGGCCGCACGGTAGAACGCCAGAATAGTGGAGAGAAATACATCAACGAGGGGTAATGAACCTTGTCCAATCCCAGCCCAGCATAGAGGAGGAGCTTCAGGGGCCATGACACAAGGGAGTCCTAATGAAGTTGTTTCTGGTGAGAGAGAGAGGGAGGAGGAGAGAGAAAGAGGTCTAGGACAGAGACAGAAGCAATGATAAGAGACTGAGAGAGGTGTAGGAAAGAGGGGGAAACCAGTATAAGAGAGAGGTGGAGAAAGCAGCAGGTGGTCAGAATTAGTTTGCCATCCTCCTCTTTCACTTCTCCCTTTTCTTTCTTTCTCTTCTCTCTTTTTTTCCTCATCCCGTTCCTCTTGCTCTCGCCGCAGGACAAGCATTGTGAGATGAGGTCTGGCCCTGAATGGGAGCAGACTAGTTGTGATCCTGCTGAGCGTTAAGAGAGGCCTCTCTCCCTCCCACTCCCACCTGCCAGGGGGGAGCAGCCTCAGCACGCACAGCCACTTCCCACTGCATGGAACCAGGTCCACTTGACTCAACTCTACTCTTTTTGTTTTCACTTTTTTTTCCCACTGCAGATAGGGATTTCTGGCACCAAACGTCAATGGGAGCTCAGGAATTCACCAAATTGAAAATGTTTGTGATGTTTTTGCTTATTTGAACATATTCTTAAGCAAAATAGTGAGAAACTGGTATACAATGACATTTTTAATGATGTTATCATTAACAGTGAGAAACTGGTATACAATGATATTTTCAATTATGTTATCATAACATTTACTATGGCAATGAGTTGTCACATTTCTCTATTTCACTGTAGCATTAGTCTTTCACCAGCATATGACAGCGACCTGGGCCGCATCCGTGTTTGGTGTATATAAAAACATTCCACATGAATAGCTGTCAACTGGAGGATTTATTGTGACAATAAATGACAAAGAAACGATCTGTTGGTAAATGTGTCCTTACAGACCTGTAGCTTTCACTCAATGTAACGTTACCTCTAGTTGGCTACAGCATGCTGTTGGTGCTACTGTTCAAGGTGTTTTGGGAGCGGAACACTCCTCTCTCACACACACCCTCCCCTCCCCTCCCTGCTCTCTCCTCCCTGCTGGCTCGTACTGCGCAGCTCAGAAGTAGCAGATTATTCACAGCTGTATTGTATAGAATACTGGTGCCAGGCGCAGAGAAAAACAATGTCAAACAGTTCTCAGTAAATGCAAACTTTGCCACCATTGCTACTACAGTATATCAATCCAATATCTCACAAATTACATTATGTGGTAGCAATATTGTGCTCTATTTTATTGCAGTGAAATTTACAATAAAGCGTATTGAAGGTAATGTAAATAGTAATCCATTGATTCTGCAGGTCTGCTTCAGGGTGAATGTGAGAATGTTGGCCTGGAGTAGAACACTCTGTAGAGGGCTGAGGATCACAGCTGAGGGTTGGGGTGTTCTGTTCCTGACATGTGTTCCTGCATTTGTCGAGCCTGTTAGCACAACTGCTGCCACATGTAACAAACACACACTAACTTAATGGTCCTATTCACAAACACACACATGTGCATCCCCCCACTCCCCCCTCCCCCCCCACACACACACACAATCCTGATTACACTGTGCCCCTGCTGCTTCTCACGTTAGCTGTCGTCAACACCTGTGCCTGTGCGCCTATATGTCCGTCTAAATCAACTTTATCTTATCAGGGTAGCTTACACTTTGTGTGGAATGTTTGGAACATGGAATGTTGTCAAGCTGTTCTTGAATCCTGAGAACAACCACGTCCACTCTTCTCCTTGACCTTGGCGGAGGAATGCTTCAGTCCCCTGTCATAGGGTCAGATGTGGGAGGCAGGGGTCTAGGTGAACTAAGTAGTCTGGGTCAGGAGTGAACAATGGTGAAGAGTGAAATTAACTAGATCTGGCTGCTCAACTATGATCCTGAGGGAGGGAAGGAAAGCCCCCCATGACCTTTTAAAATAGCGAGGGCACAGAAACGAGACTCTAGTTTTTCTTTTCTACTTCACAGGTTCAATCTTTAGAAATCCAATTCTAGAACTGAGATAGGCACTTAGCAAACAAAAATGTTGCCATTAAATCATTTAGAACTGTTTCAGGTTCCGCTTTTGAATCTGATTCTGGCTTTAGGCTCTAAAGATGGCACGATTTGCCACTTTAGAAATGACTGTATTTCCTATATGAATGCATTTCTTAATAGTTTTTTCCCCATTGTGTTAACTATTAGTCAAAGAATTTCACAATTTGACAGTTCAGATACGGTTAAGGTTAGACGTTTGATCATTACATGGTTAGGGTTACTAGAAGAAAAATAATTGCACTTTGGTGTTTCTATGCATAGAAATAGAGAATGGTCTGTTTGGCTAAGACTATCATCTCCAGCTCTTTGTAACCTAATATCTGATCCTCAGAGGCACCACAATTCTTCACAATCTTTCTACCCCTGTATGTGGGTCAATGACGTAAAGGTTTCCAATGTCATTCAGTACAATGCTGAGTGCCCCCTCGAAAAAATTAAAATTTTTCCATAATCACAAGTTTATATATCCATGCGTAGACTGGCAGAAATATAACCACCCAGAATAAAAATTACATTATTCTATTTTGAATACCACATTTTTTTTAAGTAAAAATAAAAAACACTGCATTACACTCAATGTCATATATGTCAATGATCAAAAGACGGGGGAATGCGCGCACATCAAAAAAGTGCAGGTGCTGGACCAAACGAATAGACTGAAGTAATAAAGATGGTCCGCACACTGTATAAAGCTCCCAACGTGAGTTTTATTAGCACAATATGTGTGCTTATATATGCTAAAATATGCTAATAAAACTCACGTTGGGAGCAATGAACCATGTCTGTTTGTCGGCTGTTGGCCATGTAATTGTGATGACAAGTGATTGTCAGTTGTTGAAAGCTTTACAAAACAGAGCTACTGTCTCTGCTTAAATATCCCCGCAATTCTGTCTGACAGTTTCAGTCTTTTGTGGAGTAGAAGCACTTATCTCCTATTACTCCCTTTTCAGAACACTGATGTGTGTTGAATCAAGCCCTTATATGTTGGAGTGTCATCGTCACAAAAGAGGCATGGTACAATCATCTTCTATTTCCTCTGCTCTTTCTGAATAGTGTCCCACTGTGTTCCTCTCCCTCCATCTCTTTCTCTTCTTGTTATCCTCCTCTTTTCATGCTCCTCTTTTCCACAGACAGTTTTGTCGTTCCTTTTCCTCGGCAGCTCTTCTCTGTAATTACCCAGAATCCTTATCTGGTGTCAGACGTCAAAGTGCCCTCCTCTCGTCATGAATCACCACTGGTCTCCCCATTCATATTAGCCACAACAGTTAATGATACAGTCAGCTTTAATTAAGGCCTAAATCAGGACACGCCAGCCTCCTCTCTCGCACGCTGTCCTCACATGAAACAGCCACTCATCCCTCTGTGAGAGCGATGGTGTTTTATGGCACTGTGATATCTCATGTTCACGTGCTAGGAATATGGGGAATTAAAAAAGAGTATGTTACTGTGTGTGTATTGTTTGCATTTTGCTTGTGTGCTTGTGTGTGTGTGTGAGTCAAATGTTTTATGTCAGTCTACAGGGGTTGATCGTCACTGTGGTATGCATATCAGAGATGGGATGTGAGAATCTGCAGTATGATTAATTCACAGTTCATTCATTACATCAACATATTGACATACATGCAAGATGGCGCCTTGTATGGCTGCTATGGTGTGTTGCTCTGTTCTGTTGTTTTTTCATTTAATTTAGTGTTTTGCGACCAGCCTGGGAGTTCCCTCGCCAGAGAGGAGCTCACGCATATAAGGGAATCTACTCCTGCAGATTTAATCCCCGATTTTCTCATTCCAACCATAGAAATTGTGGACATCTTGAGTCGGAGGAAGCGTGGGAAATGAGCTGGAGCGGCTCGTCTTGCTTCAGAAAAGCAGTTCTCTACCCTCTACCAGGTATCATATTATCTAATGTGCGCTCACTATGCAATAAAATTGATGAACTCCAGCTACAAGTAGAGAAAAACAAAGACTTCTCATCATCCTCGATCCTGGTATTTATGGAGACATGGCTAGGTGACCATATCCCAGAGGCTGCCGTACAGACTGCGACCCTGTTCTCTTCTGTAAAGGTCATGGTGAGGGTATTTGTTTTTCGTGAATGACTCATGGTGCAAGAGCATTACTGTGATCCAGCAGCACTACACTCCAGAGCTGGAATCCCTATTCATGAACTGTAGACCATTTTTCCCCCGCAAATTCATCTCATTAATTCTGTGTGTAGCCTACTTTACATATCTCCTAGCACGCCGGTTCATGAAGCACAAAGCCAGCTCACGGAACAGATTATGAGTGTTGAACGAAACCATCCCAATGTGTTTGTCGTGGTGGTCGGGGACTTCAACAAAGCTTATCTCAGTTTTGAGCTCCCCAAATACAGCAGATCAAATGCTCGACCAGAGAGGACAACATACTCAACGATTGTTACACCACAATAAACAACGTGTATCACGCCGTCTCCTGTGCTGCGCTGGAACACTCAGACCACGAAACCGTCCACTTGATTCCTAAATACAGGCAGAAACTAAAACTCTTTAAGCCTGTTGTTAGGACATTCAAGAAATGGACCAGCGAAGCTAAGGAGGAATCACACGCGCTGCTAGAACTAGGCTGGCTGTGATGGAGGCTATGTTGAATGGGCGGGTGCAGAGGCTGGCAACAGCCTGGATGAGTACACAGACACTGTGACATCATTCATCAGCCACTGTGAGAACGTATGTGTCCCAACATGCACCAAGATCAGCTACAACAATGACAAGCCCTGGGTTCACAGCTTAGGAACTCAGGAACTCAGGATGTTAAGGCTGGAGAAAGAGGAAGTAAGGAAGAGTGGAGACAATGAACGGTTGAAAGAGGCCAAGTACAGATTAGCAAGGCAGTGAAGGAGGCTAAACAACGCTTCTCAGAGAAACTACAACATCAGTTTCCAGAGGGGAACACGTCCTGTCTGGAAAAGCCTGAGACAGATCACCAACTACAAACCAAAATTCCCCCAGTCCTCTGACGACCCACGCCTGGCCAATGACCTAAACAAGTTATACTGCAGATTTGACAAACAATGACCCTCCCCCCACCCGCCTCCATCACCCACCAGTCAAAACAACCCAGCCCCCATTCCAACAGGGGATCATGTCCCCACCACGGACCCCGCCACTGTTGAGAGACACCGGCAATAGACACTTGCACATGACCTGAGTGTACTGAATAGGACGCACCACACTCACATATCACGCCACACACACAAACTGTATACACATACACACACTCACATACACATTACACTCAGCATACTCACTGTATACACTGACTGCATAATTGTTCTGTTCTTAGCTTATCCTTTTTTGCACTTGCATTTTGTACTTGCTCTTTGCACTGTCCTGTCTCATCCCTGCACCCTGTCCAATGTTGTCTCCATGTTATGCACCACGATTGAAAGCAATTCCTGTGTTGAAAAACTGCATGGCAATAAACTAATGCTGATTCTGATATTGTATGTACCTATAGGTACAATGAGCACATAATTTCTATGAAGGCCAGTTTCTTGTTCTGTGTCTCTGGAAAATGTCAGTCTTTGTCTTTTGTGCTTTATATATGCACGGCAGCTCCTTGAACAATGACGTTATAACCAGATATCTTACCACCTCAGTCCTCACAATGTCTAGAACACCAGGTCAATATCATCAGGTTTAGTGTCTGTTTGTGTGTGTGTGTGTGTGTGTGTGTGTGTGTGTGTGTGTGTGTGTGTGTGTGTGGCAGCCTAGGACATACACACAGGTTGGTCATAAGAGGGTTCCAACAACTGGGGATGCCCAAAAAGGGGGCTAAACTCCTTGCTAAGTATCACTGTCTCTGCTGTTACTGCTACCTGTACCCTTGAAAAATGTGTGAAAAAGAAAGCTATGGTCCATGACCTTGTGAATGTACGTATATTAATTGCACATAAAGTATTTGTGTCCCTGTATGTTTTTCTCCATGTGGACATCAATACGTTGTTAAATGTGCTTGTGTGTGTGTGTGTGTGTGTGCGTGCGTGCATGTGTGTGTGTGTGTGGTTCCTGAACGACCTCTCCCCATGGGACTCCTAAGCCCCCCACTGCCACAGACGCAATTTGTACTATTATTTTTAAATTCTATTGCTGGTACTTTTTTTTTTTTTTTTTTTTTTTACTGTTGTACTGGTTTGAGCATTGTTTGATTGTCAAAGTCATTATGTTTCCATAGTATCGTACGTACACATCAATGTAGCACATAGTGCTTTACATAAAAAGAAATGGATAAAACCATAAATCATGTAAACACAACGAGAACAGATTTAAAAGAAACAATACGATTAAAATAATTATTTAAATAATAATAATATTAACTAGGGCTGCAAGCAGCAGTGAATGGGCCCTCGCACCCTATACGTGTCGGGGTGTGGCGCCGTTAAAGGGTGTGCTATTTCGGTGTCCAGTACTGAGAGAAACTTCCTGTCACCAGTAGGTGGCGCTCTAAGCGTGACTCAATACCGATGCATACAGTAGATGTGTTCAGGATGGTACCTTGATGAAGCATGAGAAATGTTGTGTAAATCGGACAATGTATGTGGGAGTTATGATGACTTCCTGCTTGACCTGTAGGCGGCGCTATAAGTATGACTCAATACTGACCTACAGATGTGTTCAGGATGCGACCTTCATCAAGCCTGAGCAATTTGGTGTAAATCGGATAATGTATGTAGGAGTTATGAGGACTTCCTGTAAGCAGTAGGTGGCGCTATAAGTATGACTGCTGATGCAGAGATGTGTTCAGGATGCGACCTTCAACAACCCTGAGCAATTTGGAGTAAATCTGATAATGTATGTAGGAGTTATGAGGACTTCCTGTTTCACCAGTAGGTGGCGCTGTAGGTATGGCGCAATACTGTCTTAGAGATGTGTTCAAGATGCGACCTTCATCAAGCATGAGCAATTTGGAGTAAATCGGATAACGTATGTAGGAGTTATGACTACTTCCTGTTTCACCAGTAGGTGGCGCTGTAAGTGTGACTCAATACCGACGCATAGATGTGTTCAGAATGCGATCTTCCTGAAGCGTCAGCAATTTGGTGCAAATCGGATAATGTATGTAGGAGTTTAGAGGACTTCCTGTTTCACCAATAGGTGGCGCTATAAGTATGACGCAATACTGACAATATAAAGGACAGAACCTTAATGAAGCGTGAGAAATATCGGACAAATTGGATAATGTATGGAGGAGTTATGAGGACTTCCTGTTTTATGGCGAGATGTCAGAATTTGGCAGGGCGCCACGACAAAGTTGTTTGGTGAAAACTAAATTTTTTTGATAACTTTTGATCACAAAGGTCTTAAGATGAAGCTGACCTAATATGAAGTTGATCGGATGAAATCTGTCGAAATTACAAAATTCTACTTTTGTTGTAATCTTATATCAAAGTATATAATTTCGTAGTCCCTGGAAAACGGTAGGTCACGCGCAATTACGACAACAGGTACCTTAGATTTTAGTAATATCTAAAATAATATTATAATCTCACGACATCCATCCGTCAATCAACGCTATCCTTCTATTGAATGAACCCTCCTTCTGGTCTTTGTAAGAACATGTGCTGCAGCATTTTGAATCAGTTGGAGTTGACTAATCGCTTTTTTGGTAGGCCAGACAGGAGTCAATAGTCCAACCTGCTAGTAATAAAAGCATGTATTAGTCTTTCAGTATCATTCTGGGAGAGGAACGGTTTCATCCACCAGATCCATTTCTGTGCAATAGGGTCGGGACCGAGTGGAAATGGATCGGTAGAATTTTCAACACGATGTCAGTGCCTGAGGGACAAAGCCATTTTCTCAGAGAGCAGCCTGGCCCCCAGCCGGTTTGGGTGGAGGCCATCACGTTTCAGTAGGCTTGGCCTCTCACAGAACAGGTCGAAGTTAGCGATGAATGGGACTCCTAGGGAAACACAGTAGTCCTGTCGCCAAGTGTGAAGCCAGAACAGTCTGGATCAGGAGTAAGCAACCTGAGGCACAGGTGCCACCATTGGCATGTAGCAGCCTAATCATTGGCACACTGGAAATAAGCACTCAAGACAGAGCGCAGGATACAGTCCTTCGAAAGCAAGTGCTACAGACGGATGCTACATGTATCATACAAAGAACACCGGACAAATGATTATGTTAGACAACTAGTCACCACCCATGCTGGAGAACAGGAGCCTCTACTCTCAACTGCTCAAGCATCCATCATGACACCCCTACGGCCCCCCAGGCCATGGGATGAGTGAGTGAGTGAGCCTACACATGGCTTGACAACTCAAATGTGGATGTTTTCATAAGGATGGCAGCATTCTTGTATAGTAGTCAAGTAGCCAAGTAGCTATTTCTGTTTGATACACTTTATGTTTTCAAGATGGTGCCACCGGTCTAAATATGATTTGATCTATTAAAACCAGTCACACAAATTACTCCATCCATTTTCCGAAGTAAAGCTCACGTTAAAAAGATATTTGCATTTTTGCGTTTTGCTTATATTTCAAAAGTTGAACGTGATGGCTTCAAAACCTATTTTTAAATTGTTCCCTCGTTAGGCTGACAAACTCGCCCCGGGTAGTTTAAAATAATTTTCAGTAGTTATTTTCGTTTTAACCCTCCTTGCACAGCCTACGCCAACGGTATGTCTTCTTCCCGTTTACATGGTATCCGTTTGAACCTTCAGGCTACCCTGACTATGGAAGAGGCTCAACCCAGACAAATGCACAATTGGAGCCACTGAAGTGAAATACTTTGGGCATCGTAAATCAGCTGAGGGCATCAAGCCGGATCCAGAGGAAATATCCACCATCCGGAAGATGGAGCCACCAAAGAACCATGCAGAGCTGGAGACTGCTAGGTATGGTTGATTACATAGCCAGGTTCACCCCCAGCCTCTTCAAGTGCAACACACCCATGAGGCAGCTGCTGAAGCAATCCAATGAGTTCCTGTGAGATAAACAGCATTACGTAAGCAGGACATAATCACCAGAGAGCCACGGCCAGTCCTTGCCTACTTCAATCCTGACAAGGATCTCAGTTAACAGGTGGACGCATCCAAGTGTGGGCTGGGTGCTGTGCTGTTGCAAGATAGAATGCCCATTAGCTACACATCCGAATCTCTCTCAGGGAGATTAACTATGCGCAAATCTAGAAGGAGATGTATGCCATGCTAGATGTATTCTGTATGGATTCAAACGTTTACGCCTATGATGTAAGCCTATGGCCGACACGTCCTTGTGGAATCTGACCACAAGCCCCTCGACTCATTATCTCAGTAACATGAGGAAGCCCCACTGAGCCTACAGAGAATGATACTGCAGCTACCAAAGTACGACATCACAATTGTACATTGTCCTGGCAAAGACATCCCGGTTGCGACACGCTATCCAGAAAGTTTCTCACCTCTCACAACGACAGGCTCAGTGAAGGGACTCGCAAGTGCACATGAAATAGTACAACAGCTTATCTGGTGAGTGACTCCAGATTGAAGTAGATGGGAGCAGTGACAGAGAACGATGCACAACTCAAGCTGCTGAGGCAACTTATCCTGGAAGGATGGCCTGAAGAATGAAAGAAATGCCCTCAGAGTTTTGGAATCACCAACATGAGCTGTCAAAAATTAACGGAATCATCTTCAAGGGGGAGAAAATCATTATCCCCACCAGCCTCAGAGAATAAATGTTGACAAAGATCCATGCAGGTCATATGGGCATGGAGAAGTGTAAACAAAGAGCAGGGGACATTCTGTTCTGGCCCAGAACGTGCAAATGCATAGAGGACACTGTTGGAAAATGACCCGTGTGTCAAGAACGACGCCCATCAAACACCAAGGAGCCCATGATGCCTCGCTGCATCCCAGGCCCTGGCAGATAGTGGGGGCAGATCTGTTTACCTGTAACAACCAAGACTGCATTGTGACCGTGGATTATTACAGCAGGTTCTTTGAACTGGACAAACTTCAAAGTACCACATCAGCAGCTGTAATTCACAAGATAAAGGCAGCCTTTGCCAGGCATGGCATTGCGGAGACTGTAGTCTCAGACAATGGACCATGACAATGGAATCAGATGGACAAGTGTACCGCCGCAATCGCAAACAACTACGGAACTCAGTTTTCAAGTAACCTTGAAACTGAAATGTTTGATGTGTGCTGAAATTGAATTTAAATGTTTCATTTATTTCCTGAAGTGTTGACATGTTCATTCATTACCACTGAATAGCCAGTTTGTTTTACGGAAAATAGCTTTGCAGTAACAAGCGTATTATTATAACAATGTTATAGGGTATGTTTTATGTTTGCTATATTAAGCTTGCCATTGGGTCAAATTTACTTACCTGTTTAGGCAATTCATGTTTATGCAAAAGATAATTTTAAGAGTAAAGCATAGCATCTGTTGTTTTGTTCTTTTTTAAGAAAGGGGGTGTACTATTGATGTCATATGAATATGAATATCTTACATTTTACGACAGGCACAAGTTGGGACATATTATAATAATAATGCCTTAGTGGTCAAGGAGGTCCTTGATTGGCAGTTGTCACTCACCCTGATAGAGTACAGTTGATACCTGGCTAATAAAGATGTTGAAGACGTTACTATCTTTGGTCCTGCAAGATTTATTTGACATATAATGTGCAAATAAGTTGGTTTTAAGTTGGATATTCAGTTGGATATGCAATTACCCCAACTCTGGCACCCTATTTCCTTCCTCTTGCCCAGAACTCCCCCTTCCCTGATTGTAAACATCTCTCTTGTCAATGAGATTATTAACCACAGGAAATCTAACTATATATACCTGCATATTAAAGATAGGCATTGAAGTCCAACTGATGCTGTGCAACAAATATGGAGGAACAAACAGGAGGTGTGCAAAAAACATCAGTGGCACTCTAATTAGAATGTCACTGAAAGTCACTCAAAGTGAAGTCATTTTTTGCCTCTGACATGCAGAAACATGCAGACAGCTGATGTCCTCCTGACTCTCTGCAGACCTTTAGTATTAGTTGCTAGTATTTGAGTATAGTATCTTTGGCATATTTAGCAGTCTGTTTTAAGTGTGCATAGGAAACTCATGTGCAATGAGTAAGTAGCAAAGCTAACATTAAAGCTGCTACGCAGCGATGAGGCGGGGCCAGGCAATTTCCAACAAGTTTAGGAGCAATAAGCGAGAGAATAGGAAGACAACAAGAAAGTTGACATTCCAATGTTCATTTTGTACATTCGTATCGTATCGTAAAACATTTTGATGCATTGTAAGCCCGATTTTGATAATTCAACAATCTGGTCAATGAGTTTGTGAATTACAGTCTGAAGATCCAGTGGAGCAAGTTTGGTGTTGATTGATTGAAAAATGTGGGATGAGATATGTTTATACATTTTTACAGGTTTTGTTTGCTTTTCTTCATAATTGAACATTAACTTCAGCAGCTGTGTACTCAGTCAGTTGCCAATCATTCGATTTAGTCATTGTAATCCTCAGCGGGGGTTGGGTAGGGTTGCCAACAGCGATGTCTCCGATTCGTAGAGCTTGCGTTGGATTGTGGGTAATGTAGTTTTCTCTGTACCAACACTTGTTGGTTTCAGAGGACAGCATTAAACATATTTTTAAAAATTCAATTTTTTAGATAAAATTCTGAAAAAAATCACACTACATCTTGGATATGTGGCCAATGTTGTCACTTTTTATGAGGATGATTAGACATTGATTTGGCGAGAATTAATAGGAACTGTATACAGAACTGTTAACAGTAAAACCTTTTGATGTGCTGTGGGCTCAATTTTTCATACTTCAAAAATCTGTGAGGATCGTTTGGTAAGGACAGTCTGAAGATACAGTATATCAATTTTTGTGTCAATTGAAGAAAAAATGTGGGAGGATATAGGTTTGATAGGTTTTACAGTTTATGAAAAAATCAGAGTGATGGACTTCAAAATTCCTGCAAGGTCAGAGAGTATGAAAGTTTGATGGAGATGGAGAATAATAATAATAGTAATAATAATAATAATAATATAGGCAAATACAATAGGGTTCCGGCAGCTACGCTGCCTGGCCCCTAATAATTGTAGGCTTTCTGTAATGTAAACACTTTGTTACAGCATTGGTGGTGGAGGATGCTTTGCTTGTAACCAAAAGTTACAGTCCTTTTTGTTATGCTACAGTGCTTTTTGTTGGAGTTAATCTAACCCTAACCCTAACCTAACCCATCCATAACCAACCCTAACCTAACAACACAAGTGGAATGCCTAATCTTAATTGGCATTGAAATGCACAAATGTTTAAACTGCACACACTTCAATCAATCAATCAAAGCTTTATTTGTATAGCGCATTTCATACAGTACTCAGAGGCAACACAATGCGCTTTACAGAGAACAAGGGAGGTGGGCATACGACCCACCTCTACATATTACAGAGGAAAGCAAAAAAACAGTAATCACCCGGGGGCCAGATAAGTGAGCTGTAAAAATTCTTCCCTGACCCCTCTCAACAAGGCGATCGAGCAAGCTCCTGGAGTATGTTTGTCTACCGGCTAAGAACATTTATAAAGCAGTACATTACATTAAATTACATTTCAGAGTAAGAGAGGCTAAAAAAGCACCATAGGAGAGACATGGCAAATACTGGTGTGTGTTTGCTATGGCCCAGGCCTAAAGCCGGAAGTGGGCTGGTGTATGTCTGTGTGTACGTGTGTGTGTGTTAACTAAATGCTACGACATCCACAGCAGACACAGAGGTATACACAGGAGCAAGAAAGGCTAAGAGCATCAGGTCCAGGCCTAAGCCGGATGTGGACTGATGTGTGTCTGTGTGTACGTGTGTGTGTGTGTGTTAACTAACTACTAACTAACACTTGGCAATGCATTCCTGAGCAAATAGTTGTAAACGGTTTGGTTTTGAATGGCTGAAGGCCCTACAGTGGTAATTGCCTTTCTGAAATAAAATCTAAACTAAAATTGTGTCGTCTTAATGCTCAGGAATGATTGCGTTGCAAGTAGTAGAGTGTATAAATCTGGATGCTCTCCTCTGATATGACCGCAGTGTGTCTGCTGTCTCAGTAAAGAAGGAACTAATTTAGTCATGTTTGGTTGCACCGTTTATGACTTATGCAAACACACCATAAAACTCCTAGCGCATAATTGGTCATGTGTCTGCTTACGGTAACTCACCCTAAGCACCTGATATCAGGGAGAGAGAATCCTCCTCCTCCTGCCTCCCTGCACTCCTCATACAGACAATTGATTTGGAGGGGGGCTTTTGATAAACCTACTGATGCTCAACTACTATATACTATCAACAAACTATCAAACTTCACCTGTTTATAAGCAACAACTGGTTAAAATTAGGGTAAGGGTTGAATGTTAATTGACAATTAGTTGAGCATCTACAGACCATCTATAATTTGTGCCTCAAAAAAAAAGGATTAATTAATAACTATTTTTGTACTATTCTCCTCCTTTGATCAATATACAGTACAGACCAATGTATCCCATCTGAAAGGTATGTGTGAAAACGCTGAGCTTAAGAGCAGGCACTACCTTGGGGAACCAGCACACGTCTGCAGGTCTCTGTTCGAGGTCACTCATCGCTCAAGCATGGCCATCAAACCAGCTGTGTTAAAATGGCATTGGTGTATGCTTCAGACATTGGACCTCATTCCTGAACATTTTCTTAAGTGTCTTCTTAAATGTCTTCTTATGAACTTCGTAAGACCAACCCTAAGAAAGATCCCCGCCGGATTCATGAACGCGTGGAAATGTGTTCTTAAACCGGCAAAGTGCTCCTATTCTTAAGTTGAATGCATGTTCTCGTACACCTGAATTTGTATACATAAACGCCCCGCCATCTCCTTACTACAGGGTTGTGTGCACACAGAATCCCCAGACAGTGCGGAAAAAGTTGAGAGGTTCCCAATTGACATGATTGATGTTCAAGTTCACGTGCAAATTCGACGTTTTATTCGTCACATGCAACATAGCAGTAAAATGAGCAGTGAGATGTTTCTCCGCTGGCTCTTACTACGTGCACACTAAGCTTAAGCAAGGTGAAAAAAAACAATACAAAATAACAATAGAAAACAAGACAGTATATTGACTTTTAATACAAAATATATAGCCTACATGAAAGGGATGGGATGTGCTGAGAGCAGATTAAATTGTACAGTTTAGTTAAATGCATGAGTAGGCTACTTGTGGATCTTGATAGGCCCTATCTATATTATGTAGACCGATATGATATATTTTACTTATGGATATTCACATGCTTATTTACAGAATGTAGATCTGTCCATTCTGACGACTATGGAATATACGGTGCTGTTGTGCTGAGTCTGAGTATAGCGAATGAGTTTAGTGCTTATTTATTCATTCACAGCCATTTGCAATGTTTGTGTAGTGCTTTTATTTATTTTAGGACACCACGATGCCTCATGACTGAAATGTGAAACGTAATTGGAAATGATACAAATATTCTCGTATTTATTATTATTCTTATTTCAAGCCTAGGATGGCTGTAGAATTGATGTGAACGCAATCAACGATTTCTCATAAATTCAGCCCTTGCGAACATGGATGGGGGCACTCCAATCTGGATTACCTATGACTGCATTTCCGCATTCTTAAATCCTGTTCTAAGGTAAGAACAAATCCAAGATAAGAAACCATTCAGGAATGCCAGAATTGTCCTGGGTACTAGGCTACTTCGTAAGTGGAGTTAAGATGAAGAGGACCATTGAACCTCATTCCTGAACGCAGTTAAGAAAAAGTTAAGAAGAAACTTCTTAATTACACTTATGAAGTTCCCGGGACAATTTTGGCATTCCTGAATGGTGGGGCGTTTATGAATGCAAATTCAGGTGTATGAGAATACGCATTCAATTTAAGAAGGGTAGCACAGCTGAGAACACTTTGGCGGTTTAAGAACACATTTCCCCGCATTCATGAATCCGGCGGGGATCTTTCTTAGGGTTGGTCTTACGAAGTTCGTAAGAAGACATTTAAGAAGACACTTAAAATGTTCAGGAATGAGGTCCATTTTTCTGAAGGGGATAAATACTGTTAAATACGAGAGAGGTGCAAGTGTAGCATGTGGACTATCACTTTAAAGCTTCAGTCTTGACTGATAAGAATAATATATTGGATCAGCCAGCTATTCATTATTATATGCGTGAATCGACAAGGCATGGCCCCTTCAAGCGACAAATCTACCATATCTATGCTGAAATACGGCCAACACAGCACAGTGAGTCCAAGTGCCATGCCAACCAACTTACCAGCCAGGCGGCAATCTTCCTCAATCGGTTCACAGGGTTAAACACAGAGTGAATGACTCAAGGAGGTACTTAAGGGCTGTCAGAGGTCTAAATTGGACAGCGGGTGAATATTTACAGAATAACAGAAGTCTTTGTTTGGGCTCATAGAGAAATAATTGATTTTTTTATGGAGTTGGGCGCTTTTACGCGCCAGAGGACTTGCAAGGTCTCCCGTCGCGAGCGGTCAGCATGTGGGGCTCTCCAATGGGACCTCAAAAAAATGTAATTAATTGGATCTGATTAAAATTAATGAAGTAATTAAGGAGCTGCCGGCTTTGGTTCTAGGCTGGCGCAGTCTCCCAGAGGCCAGAGGAGAAGGACTGGGAGATCCAAAGCCTATGGGAGCAGGGGGGCTGGTGAGGCAATGGGGACAGGGTTTTCCCTGTGATCCCCAAAGCCATCTTTGGAGCCAAAGAAGAACAATTAAAACTCAGCGCTCAGCTCCAATCAGTATTGCTAAAAACTGCAAACGAAGCCAGAAATCTTGGTGTAGTCATGGAATCAGACCTGAATTTCAGCAGTCACATTAAGACAATTATAAAGTCAAACTACCATCACCTGAAGAATATATCAAGGATTAAAGGATTTATGTCTCAGCAGGATCTGGAAAAACTTGTATTTATGTATTTATCTTCAGTAGACTTGACTACTGTAACGGTGTGTTTACAGGTCTCTCTAAAAAATAGATCAGACAGCTATAGCTGATTCAGAACGCTGCTTGCTGCTCGAATCCTCACTAAGACTAAGAAAGAGTATCACATCACTCCATTTCTGAGGTCTTTACACTGGCTTCCTCTCTGTCAAAGAATTGACTCTAAAATACTGCTGTTGGTTTATAAAGCACTGAATGGTTTAGGGCCAAAATATATTTCTGATCTGCTGCTACGTTATGAACCAGTAAGACCTCTCAGGTTGTCTGGCACAGGTCTACTTTCTATCCCCAGAGTTAAAACAACATGAAGAAGCAGCATTCAGTTTTTATGCTCCACATATCTGGAATAAACTTCCAGAAAAGGGTAGGTCTGCTGCAACTCCTAGTTCTTTTAAATCAAGACTGAAGACTTTTCTTTTTGCTGCTGCTTTTTATTAAATCAAATAATTATTAATTCATACACTGCACTGTAACTTTTATTCTTGTATTTTATTTGTCCTGCATTTTGTTTTAAATGTTCTTTTTTTGCATTTCGTTTTATAAGGCCTTTTATGTGTTTCTTGCACTTTGTCTTGATGCTTTTAATGTCTCATGTAAAGCACTTTGAATTGTCTTCTTGCTGAAATGTGCTTTACAAATAAACTTGCCTTTCCTTGCATTGCGATCCCTGGATCGAACCCAGCTAAGGCCCTCAAGGAACAGGGTGGCATGTGAGGACTGGGAGGAGGACAGGGAGACAGGGAACACTGGCAGGACTGGGGGATAGGGAGACAGGGGGGGCTGGGGGATAGGGAGACAGGGGGGGCTGGGGGATAGGGAGACAGGGGGGCTGGGGGATAGGGGGGCTGGGGGATAGGGAGACAGGGGGGGCTGGGGGATAGGGAGACAGGGGGGCTGGGGGATAGGGAGACAGGGGGGGCTGGGGGAAAAGGGGGGTACTGGCAGGACTGGGGGATAGGGAGACAGGGGGGCCTGGGGGAACAGGGGGGTACTGGCAGGACTGGGGGTTAGGGAGGACTGAGTGAATACGTGGGTGACAGAGAAGACTGGGAGGACTGGGAAGACTGGGGGGGGACAATGAGTAGAGGAGCTGAGACCGGGTGAATAGGAATTACCTGTCATTTGAACTGAGCCCAGCCAAGAGGGCAGTGTGGGGGATGGGGCGCTGGGGGTATTGGACTCAACCCTCTACAGTGTGCCCTGAGCCCAACACGGCTGCCTGTCAGCCCACCAACGGCCTGCTAAGCAGGAGTTTCCCCAGAATCATGTTCTCAGCTTTCCACGGTCACCAAAGAGCATCTTGCCAATATCCTGCCCTTGGCACTGTAATCTTCCTCTCCAGACTCCCACTGACTCAGTGCTGACCTGGAACAGTCTCAGACCTTGGAACTGCTTTTTTCGCAACAAACAATAAGAACGGAGACAGGACACAGTATCATTTTGCTTAATAGATAAAACAGAAGGTCTGAGTAGCGGATTGCGGGAGACAGATACAATTTTGGTATTACGTGTCTGTTGCACATGCTTATTTATTTCAACTCAAAATAGGCCTGTGTTATTATTGATTTTTTTTGGATGTGCTTGGTTTAGCTCTCCTAGTGAACCAGACTAGAGCTTTCATACAGAACTTTCTCTCTGTTTCCATTGTGCTGCTGTGCACGGCACCCAAAGCAAACCAACAAACAGCAGACAAAACCCAAGCGTATGCTCTGTAGCGTGGGTATGGGTATGCTCTGATGCGTATCGAGCTACCGAGGAGCTCAAATAGATGAATTCTAGAATTATTCTAACATTGTTCCAGCAACACGCTCCCACAGCAGTGATGGATGGGACAGATATGCTGTACATGGAGTCTACCTTTCAGGTGCTACATACATGCATCTCTATGGGAGGGACGTGGCCTGTTGGCTCCAGTAGATATGAATGTGGATATGAGCAGAGAGAGAGAGAGACAGAGAGAGACTGCTGATCAGTTTCTAATATGGATGTTTGTCCCTGTTGTCCGAACTTGTGGCACTCCATCGTCACAGACTTTCATTGACTTGCATGGCATGACTGGGAATCTATCCATCTCTCTCTCTCTCTCTCTCTCTCTCTGTCTCTCAATCTCTCTGTCTCTCCCTCCGTGGACGAGCTGTAGCGGTAGAGTTCATTGTCATTCTCCACCACTACCATTGGCAGCGATTACGTTATAATGATAGTGTATCCACTTTTAGATGGCCGCTTGATGTGATGAGGCTGAGATGATAATGAGATAATCTCTATTAATCAATAGGGATGCCTGTGTGGAGAGAGATGCAAAATTGGGAATTATGGACCTCAGGAAGAAGTAGAAGTAAATCGGATTTATCTCTCACACATATTAAATGGAAAAGATTAGCTGAATAGAAAATGTCAGTGCGGGTGGGCGCGTGTGCATGCATGCCAGTGTTTGTGTGAAATACATGCTCAAAAATGTGCTCCTCTCAGCGGATGTAAGATGGTATGTGTAATGGATGATCCCTGACGAGCCGGGCGCGGAGGTGTAAAACAGCCTGAGGCGAGGCCGAGCATAATGATATTATTGATTATCAATGCCCATAAAAGTATAAATCTGACATTTAAAACCTGGGCTTAGCAATCAGGTGTATTTCGGGACAGCAACAGGGCCTCTTTAGGTACTATACTCGGTTGGGATTGAACCCTAGACTCCTTGTCATCAAGACTACTATTAGACCAAGAAATTCAAGATTCAAGATCTGTTTTATTGGCCATGTATATGGTTCACACATACTAGGAATTTGACTAGGGTTAAGTCATACGCTGTTGCAGAAGACATAGGACAGGGTGCAGAACAGGACAGTGCTAAGACAGGACAGTGCAAATGCAATACAACCAACAGTGCAAATACAAAATACAGTGCAAACTAAATGTAGTGCAATATACAAAATATGATATACTGTAAAAAAAAAAGAAAAAAAAAAGGGAGGCACAAATGCAGTTTACATGCTATATATGTAGTAAGAGGACATCCTCATGATCTGAGAGTAACAGTTAGGTTAAAACGTTTCTATTTGCAAGAAAGATAGATTAATACATTTTTATTTTGCTTTGATTTGAATCAGGGCAACCGTTTTTTCTGAATTGACACAATTGAAATGGAATCGACCCCAACCCTGGTCGAAACTAACACGCCCAGTGTGTGTGTGTCTGTGTGTGTGTGTCTGTGTGTGTGTCCTTATTATGTGTCCTGCAGTTGATGTACTGTATGTACTATACAGTAGGTGCCAGGTTAGATGTTAGTGTATTCGCCTCCTCCTCTCTGGTCCCTGAACTATAAAGTCATCCCACCAGGACGTGTTAGGTGGTAGCGTAGTCCCCTCCACCTCTCTGGTCCCTGAACTATAAAGTCATCCCACCAGGACGTGTTAGGTGGTAGCGTAGTCCCCTCCTCCTCTCTGGTCCCTGAACTATAAAGTCATCCCACCAGGATGGTCATCCAGCTGCCCTGCCTGTAGTTCTGCCTCCTCGCCATGCTGCACTGCTTGCTGCTTGAGACTGTCACTGTATTTCAGGAGAAGGAGGCTCCACCATAGTCACACTGTGAACACAGCATAGTGTTCACTGATGTGTGGAGTCCAGTACAGTCTGTGTGTGTGTGTGTGTGTGTGTGTGGGTGTGTCCAGTACAGTGCAGTACAATCCAATCCTGACCTCTTGCCCAGACAGACAGCAGACATCACTCTTCAGACCCGCCCTTGTATCTCCATCACTGGCTCGGTCCAACACACGCACTCCAAAAGTGCAAGACCCTACTTTTAGAAAAGCGTGGGTGAGGAACTTGAGAAAATTTGTTTTTCACATAGTTTTTATTCTTGCAAAAATACACCGGTGCATTTTTTAAGATATGCACGGTGTGTGTACTTGGGAGGGGAACCCGAACATCTATGGCTAGATCAATAACTTGAGGAGCAATACTTCAGCCTGATAACACAATGGACTTGAAACACTATTCATGTTTTGAAGCTCCAAACAACTGATGCTACCTTTTGATAGAGCTCTCTCCTCATAGAGTAATGTCGCACTGAAATGAAAAAAGCATTCTGTCCCATTTTGGTTCACATAATTGGTCATAGTGTTCACCCATTCAACAATGTATGCCAAAAAATTTACAAAATTCTACTTTTGTTGTAATCTTATATCAAAGTATATAATTTCTTACTTCCTGGAAAACGGTAGGTCACGTGCAATGACGACAACAGGTACCTTAGATTTTAGGCCAATAATCTCACGACATCCAACCGTCAATCAACGATCCTTCTATCGAATCTGTCTAAAGTTCTTAAAACCCGTCCACTGGTCAATGTTCTAATCAAATTCCTCTAAACATATGTCCTACCCTCATAGCTTGTTTGCGTCGGAAATATGTCAAACTACGGAAGTTATATGATCTCAAACATCCGTTTCAGTGCGACTTAAAGCGGAAGCAGGAAGAGAAAACCGCCATGGGATCTTAAAGTGGAAAAAAATATGAATCAATCAATCAATCAAAGCTTTATTTGTATAGTGCATTTCATACCCAGAGGCAACACAATGCGCTTTACAGAGAACAAGGGAGGTTGGCATACGACCCACTCTCTACATATTCCAGAGGGAAGCAAAAAAACAGTATCACCCATGGGTCAGATAAGTGAGCTGTAAAAATTCTTCCCTGACCCCTCATGGTAGAGAACAGCGTGAGAAAAATAATTTCTTGATTCCGATTGAATTGTGCCATGACCATCACATACAGTATGATGTTTGTCAATTTAAAACATACATTTTAATCATCTTGGTTAACTCGCAAGTTATCTATTATTAGCTAGCTGACATTACACTCATTTAACACTCACCAAAATCTTGTAAAGCCGATCTCGCATGCCAGCTCTTACAGAACGGATTTACTCTCCTTTTGCATAGCTGTAGCTCTCAACATGGATTTTAATTATTTTAAACTCATTTTGGAATAACTGCTTTACAGTCTTACGAAAAACTGTAATTTTCTTGACTTGCAAAATTATGTTTTACATTGACAAACATCATATGTGTATGGTCACAGCACAATTCAAAAAGGATCAAGAAATAATTTGTTTAACGCCATTGATTAGCGTAGCCTACATATTTTTTCTGAAATCTCTGAGGTCCCATGGGATGACTCTTCCGCTTACTGTAGGCACTCTCTATCACTTTGCAACTTGCAACATTACTTTTCTCAGCGAGAGCGCAACGTGAATATTTAGTTGCAACTCGCAACGTGACTTTTCATTACATTAACTTGTTTCTATCCCTAGCCCTAACCTTTAACCTAACCTTTAGGTTTTACTGTCTGAAGCTAGTCTGACTCACAGGTCACAGGTCAATGAGAGGCTTATCTCAAAGGTCTACATCCGTTGAGCCAGATTACTCTGATCCAAACCTTGTCGTGCCGTATGCATGCCTAAACAGAAAGCATTTTTCTTCAGCATTTTGCTTAACCTGCTATATTGGCTATTGCTGTACGAGGGGCTAGCTCTGTCAAATGGTAATGTCAGTCGTTCTGGAGCCTCAAAACATTCATAATAGTACTCTATAATTTTGCCCACACAGTCAGGCTGGATATTTGACCTTTTCAGCCACAGGCAGGGATACTCATCATGCAGGCAAAGTCCCAAACAATCTAGGCTACTGAACATCCAGCAGCCTTCTGACAGAGGGGATAGGTTGCTGTGCTATGTGCCATTCAGCTCAGACCAGCCTTAAGGCTACTTTTACTTTTCAACATCTATGAGCTGCGACCGCAGCAGGGCCCTTCTGTGAGAGATTACGCTCTCTTACCATGCGTGTGTGGTAGCTCAATGAGGCACCAGAAATAAGTTGACTGCGGTGCTCACAATTTCATCTCTCTACCCGGGTGGCCCGGCATTGCTGACTCACTGAGATTCTGTTTCACTGCATCTGACTCTGTTATGTCTCGGTCTGCTATAGCCAGGTAGCTGGTCTGCCTGAGGAGGAAGAAGCCTTCATGACCAAGGTCATTCAGTACCAACCTCCTGAATACCATCTCAGAGCTTGGGTACAGATGCAGACACTTGTGTTCATATTCGGCAGCCTAGGACATACACATAGGTTGGTTGTAAGAGGGTTCCAACAACTGGGGATTCCCAAAAAGGGGGCAATAAAGTATATTCTATTCTATTCTAAACGCCTTGCTAAGTATTGCTCTGTCTCTGCTGTTATAGGCAGCTGCCATCTATGAGAGAGAATGGTCTGTGTGTGTAGGCGTGTGTGTGTGTGCCTGTGTGAGTACGCGTGCGTGTGTGTAAACAAGACCATCTCTTCTCCACTGCACCACACGATAAGTCCCTCTATAGACATACCGTAACATCAGCACCACACACAGAGCAAACCTGAAATATATGGCACAAACGCAAACCTCACTCATGTATTCACTTGTCTTTTGTTACATTACATAAAATAATCTGTTTTTCTTTAAAAAATAAAATAAAGTTTATTTGCAACACTGGTGTTTTGTGTTCTGTTTCAGTTCTCATCTCACCAGGTCCCAGTGGACTAGTTAGCATCCAGGTATGACCAAGGTGACTGTGTGCTGTGTGGCAGGGAGGATACATACCCAGCTAGCTGTGAGACACCACATGGAGAATATTAATTGCATCCTACTCAGTTCACCACCTGTGCGTGTGTGTGTGTGGGGGGGTTGTGGTGTGTGTGTGTGTGTGTGTGTGTGTGTGTGTGTGTGTGTGTGTGTGTGTGTGTGTGTGTGTGTGTGTGTGTGTGTGTGCGTGCGTGTGTGTGTGCATTTGTATCTGTGTGTGTGTGTATGTATGTTTCCGGCACTCCTACAGATACAGGATACACACCTCAGCTGCCTTCCCCTCCCTCCCCCTGGTTTGTAAAACGTCTACACAGTGTTTTTCTGCATCTGATATATAATAAACTAGGTGTAATGACCCACCATGGAGACAAACTGCTGGGACTAGGCAGAGGCAGCCAAGGAAGAGAATTAAGCGCGGGAATATGAGGAAGAGAGAGAGAGGGCAGAAAGCAGCAGAGAAATACGAGAAAAAGTGTGTGTGTGTGTGTGTGTGTGTGTGTGTATGTGTGTGTGTGAGAGAGAGAGAGAGAGAGAGAGAGAGAGAAGGGGGAGAAAGAGATGGATAGTGTGACGCTGTCTGTAACTGCATCATTTCCCTCCGGGCTGTCTTTGCCTTTCCTCCACTCCTCCTTTCCTCCTCTCCTCCTCCTTTTCATTCGTCCTCCCTCCTCCTTTCCTCTCCTCTGCCCTGACCAGGAGAATGGAGGCTCAGAACATCTCTCTCTCTCTCTCTCTCTCATTCTCTCTCTCTCTCTATTCTTCAGTCTTCACTATCACCATCCCTCTCCCAGCTCAACATCAACCCCACGTGTGGTGGTGGATTGGAGGGGGAGTTGAGGCCCTCTGAAAGCTGGATGAGACTCCCATGCTAAATGCTAGCTAGAACTAAGCCCATCAACTGACAATACACATGCCCCGCACTCACTACTAATTTGGCAGTGGGGGCTAATTGGCTCACCTCGCTCTCTGGGAGTAGGCCGTACATTGGGTGTGTTCCAGAGTGTCAAGCATTGGCTAGCACCAACCTGGCTTGCTTATTCACAGGGATAAACGATGCAGCTTGACTTTGGGAGAGAGACAGCCACAGGGGTGAATAGCCTTACTGTCAAGGAGCACAACATTGTATTTCACATTAGGTTTCATTTGAATAGAGGTAATCAGCAGAGAAAACGGGAAGGCACATTGTTGTCTGACGGATCCGGTTCAGCAAAGAATGCGCCCTGTGGGGCCTTGGTCCACTCATAGAACTAGGGTTACAATACGCACCCCACAGGGCATGCTCCTTACTGCTATAAGTGGAGCTACACGACCGCACTGTACACTCTTGCTGAGCCCTTTAACAAAAACGGGCCAGCCAGGCCGCAAGGCTGGGCTCCCAAGGTAGTGACCATACCGAAGGTTGGCACAACTCAAAGCACTGGCCCTTCCCCGCCACACTTAGCTTATCCCAGCTGAGGGCAAGGAAAGGCACGTGAGGGGAGAGCGGGACCAGGAGCGGTTACGCACTGTAACATAACCCGTCCAAGCCTCACCCAGACCCAAAAGGGACAGTGACGGACCGCTGCTCACCCGGAGGTCCCGCCACAGGCCAAAAGACCCATCATGTCCGACGCTGACCCCCGCTGGCAGCTGTGCCCAGCACAGACGATGCCACAGAGACAGACGACATGGACAAAAGATAGTTGCGGACAAAAGGAGATGGCGATGACCAAGTCGCCACCGCACAAATGTCCACCAGAGACACTCCATTAAACAGGGTAACCAACGTGGCCATAGTGTGTGCCCGAACAGCCCCAGGCAGAGGGGCAGCCCACAGTCTCATAAGACTTGGAGAGGCCCTAGCAAATCCATTGGGAAAGACACAGTTTGGATAGCGGCAAACCTACCTTCCCAGGGCCGTGACAAACCAACAACTGGGGGGTGGTCCAGACCGCAGCCATGTGCGGACTTATGTTCAGCACATGGCTGCGGTCCAGACCACAGGACACTACAAGTGCAAGCGATGAGACGGAGGATAGGTGCTCAGCTCCAAATCCTGCATGCTCAACGCGCTCCGTACCACTTTGCCTGATGTCAAAGCGAGGAGCAACGCGGTCTTGATTGACAACCACTTGAGGGAAACCTGCTCCATTGGTTCAAACGGAGCTCCACAGAGTGTGTTCAAAACCAAAAGCAGATCCCATGGCTGGGCCATAGCTTTACACACAGGGTGAAGACAGAGAAGCCAGCCAAAAAACGCTTAACTAGGGGATGCCCATAGACCGTAGTCCTAGCAAACCCCTCATGACACGTGGAAATAGCGCTTGGATACACTTTAATAGTGGATGCCGCTAGACTGTCCTCATGATCTACCAGGTGTTGGAGAAACTCCAGGATCGTCTCCACCGAGCAAGACTTGGGAGCTATCTCATGACACCAGTGTGCAATAGCGGCCCACTTGCCAGAGTACAACGTAGTAGTCGAGACCGCCATGTTCTCTGAATAGTATTGATCACCGCCAGAGAGAGTCCTCTACTAGACAATCTCCGGCATTCAATAACCAAGCTACCAGCTGCCACCCCAGTGTTGGAATCACGCAGATCAATTCCCCCGTTTGGGACAGCACGTTCGGCCATTGAGGGATGGGCCATGGGTCCACATACATCAAGGCCATCAGCTTCGCATATCACCGCTCCCAGTACCGGTCCGGTGCTATCAGAATCACTGATAAGCCCTCCGACCACACTCTGGCTAGTAGCAGTAAGATTAGGCCCATTGGTGGGAAAGCATACCGCAGCGCCTTCGTCCAGGGGGCATGCGCGAACGCGTCCACTCCTAGCGGAGGCTGGTCCCGCTGACTCAGGGAGAACCAGAGGGGACACTTTGCATTCTCTTTCAAAGCGAACAGATTAACATCAGCCGTCCCGAACCAAGACCAGAGTTGAGCTACAATCAATCAGAGGATTTAGGCTCCACTCGCCTGGTTGCGGGACATCTTCAGGCATCTTCAACTTCAGGCGATTAGCTATGTGCCACATCGTCAGAGACTGGAGGTTGACATGAGCCCATCGCCACAGCTCCTCCCTTGCCGATTGATATGAACCACTGTGGTCTGGTTGTCCGACCGCACCATCACCGTACCAGGTGGGCAAAGTGGCGCAACACCAGTGACACCGTCTCTAGCTCTAGAAGGTTGCTGTGGCGCCACTTAGACATGTACCACCCCAGCCATCTAGAGACACATCCGTAAAAACCGTGACATGAGCCAATACCCTGCCCATTAGAACGTCTCAGTTGGACGTCGGTCTCTCCAAAAGCTGAAGTCCGCTTCCAATGACCTTGGTACCAGTACAAGGTCCCGTCTTTGGCTCACAGGATCTAGACGGAGCCGTGCGAACCACCTCTGGGTGCGTCTCAAGTGTAGCAGACCCAGTGATTCCACCATGTGAGCTGCCGCCATGAGACCCAGAAGATGCATTACTGACAGAACCAAAACCTTTACAGAGGGGTGGAAAACGCTGTGACTCTTCTCCAGCGTTTCTCTTCATTGTGGGCACATGCGCCGCACCCCCGCCTGGCAAAATAGTGTCCCTCATTTGAGAGTAAGAAAGTTGGCAACCCTAGGTGTAGCTCCACAAAATGGAACATTTTGTTATCTGTGAAAGTAGTAGTATGTGACACAAATTAGATGCCAAAAGATTATTCGGCATGAATGCAATTTATTTTACTGCAGAATTAGAAGAGGTACAATGTCACACCCAGAAAGAAACCTGGTTCACCACAATATAGTGAAACTCCTCCCTCAGTCTCTCTCTCTTTTCCCCCCACATTGAGTGTTCAGTCCCAGATAGCAAGATACAGTAACACCTCTCTCTCTCTTTCTCTCTCCTTCCTTCCTTCTCTTCTTCTCTCTCTCCCTCCCTCTCTGCCTCTTCTGAGAAGCTGCAGCATCCCTGTGACATTGTGCGTTAGTCTGTGTCCAGCGTCAGCGGGACTATTATGGCAGAACAGTCAGTACAGCAGAGTGCATCTTGTTTAATGGCAGTTCCCCATTCACTGAGGCCGCCAACCGTCACCTCCACGCCATGGGCCTGCTGGCCTCCTAGCGTGCAAGCCCATGTAGATGAGGCCTGACCGAGGGGAGGGCATGCAAAAGAAAGATAGAGAGCGAAAGAAAGAAATAACTTAGTAGAGAGAAGGAGGGAGAGAAAAAGAGACAAACAGGAAGAGTGTAAGAGATGCATATGTGTGTATGTTGAGTTTGTTTTGTGTGTGTGTGTCTGCTGGGAGGGCATTGGCAGTTGTCATTAAAGCTATAATTGTACAGCAAATTCCTCTAAACTCCTGCATTAATATTCATTTGTTTACATAAACATCCCAGAGAGACAGAATAGGGTGAGAACAGTTAATAAACTTCTGTGAAAAGGGGTGAGGAGGAAATTATCATGAGGGCTGTAGTCATTTCATTCAAAAACAAATCATTTGACAAACACATGCAGAAAATATCATAATCTCCCTATAGACTTCAAGTACTACAGTTTCTTTTTAAACCAGATATAAACCTAACCTGATCATGTTGTCATGTTATATATGAGGACAGAAAATGTATTGCTGTGTTTAGTGTTTTATAATAACATATTGGTAGATGATAATATTCACACTTGAATTCATATAACCATATTTACACCTCACACACACACACATACTTGAATACATACACACACACTCAATCCATCTCTCTCTCTCTCTCTCTCTCTCACTCTCTCTCAGACACATACACACACATACAAACACATCTACCTACACATGCATGCACTCACGCACATGCATGTGCAGTGCACACATACACGGGCACTCACTCTTGCTCTCTTCTTTCTTTCTTTCTTTCTTTCTTTCTTTCTTTCTTTCTTTCTTTCTTTCTTTCTTTCTTTCTTTCTTTCTTTCTTTCTTTCTTTCTTTCTTTCCTTACTGAGTTCACAGACACATGCGTGTGCACACACACATGCACACACAAACATTGCTGCCTGATGCTTTGAAATCAGTTGCTCTGAGCCATGCAGTGGAAGGTGACACCAGGTACCTCTGGGAGGGCCCTGCTGTCCTGCCCCTCAATGTGTGGTCTGAGGGGAGGGGGGCGGCTGGGTTAACTGGTCACTCCCCCCTCCTTTCCTCCCACCCCTTCCACCTCCTCTCAGCCCCCCTCTCGCTCCACCACCACTGACCGCCCTTATCTCCCTCAGGGTGTACTGCTTCTTCCAGGCTCCTCCTGCTACTCTCTCCACCCCCCACCCCCCTCCCGCCCACCCCACCAACCCCCCCCACCCCCCTCCCGCCCACCCCACCAACCCCCCCCCTCCTCCCAACCACCATCCCCAGGCTAATTATAATCAGTATGGCGTCCTCTCAGACATATTTGGACAGGGATGGCCGCCACTCACAGCTGTCTCCAGGCTCCAGTTACAACTGCGAATGGGGGCGTAAAAATAAATGGAGGTGAGAGGAAGAGAGAAAGAGAGAGAGAGAGAGAGTGAAAGAGAGAGGGATGGAGAGAG